>NC_026002.2:70706400-70886136 GCF_000442705.2 Elaeis guineensis
TTTGAGCACCTCCTCCATATTTTCGTGCATGGATCACCAGAAAAGGGTTACAATGTAAACCCTAAAAGCCAAAAAATTCCAAAAAAAATTTGGATAAATTCGGTGCAAAATTGAAAGAGTTTTGGATTTCTAAAACTCTATCTCATAGAATTCGAAATCCAAACTTATTCCTTTTAGATTTGATCCAAACCACCTTCCATGTAAGAAAGAAGAGAGGAGACCTTTTGTGAACGTGGGAGAGATCTGGGAGAGGGCTTTTGTCACAAAATAAGTGGAGATTGGCGTTGAATAAGAGAGAGGGCGTGGAGAAGGCTTATGTGGCGCAAGGTGGAATCCTAGTCCTACTAGGATTCTGTCTCATAACTTGTTTTAATTTGGTTTCCCAAACCAAATCAAATCAAAATTAGATCAACCCAATTAAAATAGGTCTTAACCAATTAAGAACCTAATTTAATCAGATTAAATTAGATTTAAATTGATTTAATTTTCTAATCAAATTAGAAATTAGATTGACCCAAGTCCTAGTTGAACTAGGACTAGTCTTCCTTGCACTTGGCTTATCCAATAAACCAATTGGACTTAATCCAATCAAGCCCAAACCAAATTAATTAAATCATATTTAATTAGACTTAATCTCATCCCATTGGCTTAATCAAATTAAGCCAATTAGCAATCAAATTGCTAATCGATCCTCCTGCAACACTTGCACTGGGTTAAATGTCAATCGTATTGATATTTAACCCTATAATGATTCTTAATCATTGATCAACCATCCGATCGGATCATGAACTCTAATGTGTGTGACCTCATAGGTCCGAACCTAAGCCGGTAGCATAGAAACAAATTCCTATACCAATCGAAAGTGACCATCTAGCAATGGTACCCGACGTCCGGATAGGTCGAATGTGTAGAACAACATCCTTAGAACCCATGCGGATATAGTTTTCATATAATTCATCCCCTTGACCAAAATGATCATAGGACACCCCAGAGCTCAACTGTCAACTCTGATCAGGTTGTCCACATTGTATTTCAAAATATCAAATCCATCTGATGGATTACCCTGGCCAAGGTTTTGCTAAATTGAAATACAGCGACTCATTCTTCTCCAACTCTTGGAGTGGTCAATCCTATCTCGATCACACTCTGACTTCGTAAGTACTTGACTGTGCCCAGAAGCCTTCCGTCTCTGAATTAAAAATTCAGTTAGTCCGGTACCAAAGCACAGTGAGTTGCTTGCAAGTCACTGAGGTGATCTCAAGTCTAAGGGACACTTATACCTATATCCCATCAGAGACATTCTCGACAGCAGAATGCTCTGGAGTTGGTCACGTTCAATGACGATGTACCCTTACATCTCACCTGTATGCCATACCAGTGTCTCCACACTCTTTGGTTAAGAGGACAACCAACCCATATGACCGACAGTGACCTATGCTCGATAGAAGCTGTCGTCCTTATTAACAGCCTATCATTTGGTCGTGAACAGTTTTAAGGACTAATCGATAAATCCTCTCTTTATCAAACTTAAATAGTCCTAAGGACTTCATCATAACAACGGAGTTCATTAGAAGATGAAAGCTTATGATGAAAATGCCAAATATATTTTATTTATTAACAAATCAATTACAATACTTGGTTGCTCAACCGTCAACAGCTTGACGATTGGCTTTTTGGGACACATTTCCCAACAACTCCCACTTGTCCTAAAGCCACTCGGCACAGTATCTAATACCCATCTTCGACTTGTGGTTGTCGAACTCCTTTATTGTCAGGGTTTTAGTGAAGGGGTCGGCTAGGTTCTCCTTTCTGTCGATCTTCTGAAGGTCGACGTCACCTCGATCCACGATCTCTCGGACCAGGTGGAAGCGGTGCAAGATGTGCTTCGTCCGCTGATGTGCTTTGGGTTCCTTCACCTGAGCTATGGTACCAGTGCTGTCGCAGTAGAGCAGGACTGGACCATCGAAGGAGGATGCTACTCCGAGCTCATTGATGAATTTCCTCAGCCACAGCTTCCTTCGCGGCATCTGATGCTGCGATATACTCCGCTTCACAAACAGAGTCTGCCACAGTATGCTGCTTGGAACTCTTCCAGCAGATGGCTCCACCATTCAGAGTAAAGATATAACCCGACACACTCCTGCTGTCATCATGGTCAGATTGGAAGCTGGAGTCTGTGAACCCCACAAGTTTCAGATCTGACTCGCCATAAATCAACCATTGGTCTTTAGTATTTCTCAAATACTTAAGGATGGCTTTGACCACTTTCCAGTGGTTTTCTCCAGGATTAGATTGGTATCTACTCACTACTCCTAGTGAGTATGCCACATCTGGCCTTGTACATGTCATGGCGTACATGATAGATCCCACGGCTGAAGCATATGGGACTCTACTCATACGCTCTCTCTCTTCAGGAGTTGTCGGACAATCCTTCTTAGAGAGAGAAATTTCTTGGTCTATCAGTAGATAGCCCTTCTTGGAATTCTCCATGCTGAACCTCTTCAGCACAGTGTCTATGTACATGGACTGGGATAACCCAAGCATCCTTTTAGATCTATCCCTATAGATCTTCATCCCTAGGATGTAAGATGCTTCACCCAAGTCCTTCATGGAGAACTATGATGACAACCAAACTTTTATTCCCTGTAGTGCGGGGATGTCATTCCCGATTAAGAGAATGTCATCCACGTACAAGACAAGGAATACCACAACTGAACCATTTGCCCATTTATAGATGCAGGGCTCTTCTCCATTCTTAATGAAGCCATACATTTTGATCACCTTATCAAAATGCATGTTTCAACTCCGAGAAGCTTGCTTCAGTCCATAAATGAATCTCTGAAGCTTGCACACCTTGGACTCATCTGTGGATGTAAACCCTTCAGGTTGTATCATATACACCTCTTTAGTCAACTCTCCATTCAGGAAAGCTGTCTTTACATCCATCTGCCAGATCTCATAATCCAGATGGGCAACTATTGCAAGCATTATCCGAATAGATTTGAGCATTGCCACAGGGGAAAACGTCTCGTCATAGTCAATACCATAACGTTGACGATACCCCTTGGCAACCAGATGGGCTTTATAGGTCTCCACCTTTCCGTCTGCGCCCCTCTTCCTTTTGAAGACCCATTTACACCCAATGGGTTTAACCCCTTTAGGTGGGTCAACCAATGTCCATACATCGTTGACCTTCATGGACTCCATTTCGGATTTCATGGCTTCAAGCCATTTCTCGGAATCAGGTCTCTGCATAGCATCCATATAGGTGATCGGATCCTCATTATTCTCATCAAGTTCGATGGGATCATCGTCCCGGACCAAGAAACCGTAGTATCTGTCCGGCTGACGCGGTACTCTACCGGATCGCCTTAATGGTACAGGTATATTGGGCTCCGGATCTTATCTAATCATATCCGACTCAGGTTCAGCTATTGGTGTCGGTCCTTCTACCTGTTGAACTTCATCAAGTTCAACCTTAGAGGCAACGGTTCCTTCACCAAGGAACTCCTTTTCTAAAAAGATTGCCTTAAGGCTGACGAACACCTTTTGTTCATCAGCATGGTAGAAAAAATATCCTTTTGTCTCTTTGGGGTACCCTATGAATGAGCATTTGTCAGATCTAGGTCCAAGTTTGTCTGTGACTAATCGTTTGACATAGGCCGGGCACCCCCAGACCCTAAGGTGTGAAAGTGCTGGCTTACGTCCCGTCCATATCTCATATGGAGTCTTAATTACAGACTTACTTGGAATCCTATTTAACAGATAATAGGCCGATTCGAGTGCATATCCCCAGAAGGATATCAGCAAGCTAGCAAAAACCCATCATGGATCGGACCATGTCTAACAAAGTCTGATTCCTCCTTTCAAACACACCATTATGCTGTGGTGTTCCTGGAGGAGTCCATTGGGAGAAAATCTCATTCTCTCCTAGATATGTGAGAAACTCACTAGAAAGGTATTCTCCTCCTCGATCAGATCGAAGAGTTTTAATACTCTTTCCAGTTTGTTTTTCTACTTCACTTCGGAATCGTTTGAACATTTCAAATGAATCCGACTTATGTTTCATCAGATAGACATATCCATATAGGTATAGGTCATCCGTGAAAGCTATGAAGTAGAAATATCCACCTCTAGCACTGGTGCTCATGGGTCCGCATACATCAGTATGTACTAGGCCCAAGAGCTCAGTAGCTCTCTCACCTTTTCCAGTAAAAGGTGACTTGATCATTTTACTAAGAAGACAGGACTCACAGGTTGGAAGTAATTCACAATCACTGACTTTGAGGATTCCCTCTTGAGTCAACCTGTTTATTCTGTTCTTATTTATATGACCCAGCCTCCAATGCCATATGTAGATATTTGACACACTATCTAATCTAGGGTGCTTGCCAGTAGAATAGACTCTTATCAGGCTTGATCTTTTTGGTCTGGCTCTGCACAGATGTCCCAGCCTGAACTTGCACCTTCTTGACTTTCTTCTTCTTGTTCTTCTTTCCTTTCTCAAAGGGTCGAGAACCAGAAGATGAACCTCCCACTGAGTTCACTGAGTTCACCGACTCCTTGAGGAGTTGGTGATCCTTCTCAAAGTTCTGAAGCAACCCCATTAACCCATGGTAGTTTACTTCAGGCTTTGTCATTCTATAATGAGTGAGGAATGGGAGACAAGACTTGGGCAGCGAGTTCAGTATTGCATCTTTCCCAAGCTGCTCATGCAAGAGAAAGCCGAGCTTGCTCAATCGTTCCATCAGCTCGATCATGTACAATACATGATCAGTGATAGAGACTCCATCCTGTATTTTGGCGTTGAAGATGGCACAACTAGTCTTGTGCCTCTCTACATCATCGGGTGTGCCAAAGGTATCCTCCAACACTTGAAGCATGTCCTTTGGCTGAGCCGTCTCGAATCTGCGACTGAACTCGTCACTCATGATAGCAGCCAGCATGATACAGCACATCGTGGTCCGATCACTGAGCCACTTCTGGTAAGTGTCTCTGACTGTTCCATATGCATTGACAGCTGGCTCCTCAGGTGCAGGATCTAATATCACATATAGGATCCGTTCATGCTCCAGGACTATCTTCAACTTTCGATACCAGCTATCGAAGTTGGATCCCACCAACTTATCATTGTCCAACAATGATCGGAGCGATAGGGAAGTGGCCATATTTGCACAAAGGAGAACCACAACCTAATTAGTAATTGATTCATTAAACCTAAAGATTTGGACTTTAATCAAAAGGTTTCTCCCACTATTTTATTCGAATTGGTAGCCTCTACCTCCAACTCGAGGAATTACCTAATTCCTTAGCGGGTACTAGAATCCACTTAGACTGCACACAAGCCCAACTTTGGTTGGTCAACCCATGTACATCTAAGGGTAGGTTCATAACCAATTGTTTCTCTAAACAATTTCTAGTAATTTTAATTTTGCCCCAGAAACCTAATCAGTAGGCTTTGGCCTCCACTGTAAGGATCCAGTTAGGTCCAACCATTAACATGATCATACTTGGTGTATCTAACCAACGAATGATTAAGCCCAACTTTGGTTGGCTCACCTAACCACCATTAGAGAGATACTTCTAAGTCGTCATATGATGAGTGATAATTCCATTAGTCAATAAGCACCAGGCCTTTGGGTCTGCAATGATTATTGAGTTCATGGACTCATTATCAAACACCTTAATGGGAGGCTATGACTCAGTTATCTCCATAACTTTATCATTTTAAGGACCTAATAATTTTAGAAGATTTAAATAATATAGAGGATGAGGTCAGATGAACCAGCTTATCATGATCCTTCCACTGGCTTCACCAAGTCAGCTTAAGGGAGACCATTAAAAGGGCTAGTCTAGGAGCACCTAAATCAGTCACACTGATTTACCTAGCTAACATGGGTCAGCTCGAATAGTCAAGTGATCCGATCAAAATATAATTTCACCAAGAGGCCAGGTAAGTTCGATCAGTGGGAGGGTCTGCCAAAGCTTGCCTTAGACACCATCAGAAATGGCCAGGTAAGTGGGCTCCCAATTAAAAACCACCGGTCTGGTTTACCTTAGATACCAACTGGTTTAATTAGTTTCGATTAGATCAACCTAACAGTTCGTGCTAGACCGCTTAGCCAAAAATCAAGTCCATTTGGTTCTCGTTAAAGACATGGACTTGACCAACTACAACTATTGTAATTGATCTAGAGAATCCTTGACCTAATCTAAGACAATAATTGATTAGATTTAGTCAATTCTCTAATTAAGTCCATCTTTAATCTAACCATAGGTCTAACCCAATTAATGGACCTAATTCCCACTAACCCATTAACCCAATGTGTTATGATTTGTGTCTTAGGTTCTTCAATTCACAATCCTAGAACCTAATCAAACAACTTCTTAATTCTTAATTAAGTTTTGGGCTGAGGGTTGGGTTCGGCTTTTCAAAAAATAATTTTCATATTTGTAAAATAATTTTACAATATGATTCTACCAATCATATTGCATGTTTGATTCATAATCAAGATGCAAGTGAAATAAACATGAAACTACTTTAGATCTAATCTAAACAGGTTCATGTAATTGAAATAATTTTAACTTTAAATAATTTTTTTGCATAAAAATTATTAACAAAGAGATTTTATTTTAGATTTAAATATCTTTTAAATCTAATAAATCATAAATTTAATCTAGATCATATCTAACAAATTTATGATTAAAGATAGATCTACACAAACTAGGACAACCTTTGCACTGTAAGGGGTAAACCTTACAGCAGGACAACCTTGCAGTTTGTGATTGATCTAAAATTTTAATTTCAGATTTAATAATCAGATTATAAATTAGATCTAATCTAAAAAATAATCTAAGCATGTATAAATAATCATGTAATAAAGAACCTTGCTCTGATACCAATTGTAGGAACCAGATCTAGGGTTTCAGGGTTAGATCTTGAAACTTTTTCAAGATCATACAGCGGAAGACTAAAATAAATCAAAATTTATTTTCTAAGATCAGAAAATCCCTAGATCTAAGATCCTATTACATGATTATTACATAGCATTAAATCAAAAATTAAAATATATATAAATATAGTATGAACTACATGTTGATCATATCAACATGTTTCTATACTAGCTACATCTAATGTATGTATTAAATAATAGATCAGATCTATTACCTTGCAAGTTAGATGCTCTAACCTCACTGATCCGAGCTTAAGGATGATGTTGCAAGCCGCACACACGTCCGGCCTCTAGGAGTCGTCCACACGAGCCCACGAATCTCGATCAGAAGTCCTGCTTCAGGAAATCAGCACAGTATGCTAGTACTGCGCTGATCCTTCTTTGATGGTTGATCAGGTGCCTCCTTCTTCTTGATTTGGACTCTTCCAAAGATGGAAAGTAGAAGGAGGAGTTTCAGATCTGAGATGCTCTCAGAAAACTCAAGATGGAAGGAGAAAAGATATGAAAATAAAAACCCTAGAAGAAGACCCTCTTCTTCTTCACGTTTTTATCTCTAGACACCCAAACTTGCATCTTTTATATCTCTACGATCAAAAGGTATTTCTCTCTAATTTTTGGATGGCAGAAAGGCCTCTCAAATATCTATCTCTCCTTAAAATTTCATGAAGAAACTCATCTTATATAGAGAAATATGATAGAGTCCTTGTCTAGGTCAAACACCTAGTCAAGGCTTATCCAAACATGGCAAGTAAAGGGACGCCCAACTCTTGAGCACCTCCTCCATATTTTTGTGCATGGATCACCAGAAAAGGGTGTACAATGTAAACCCTAAAAGCCACGAAAATTCCAAAAAAAATTTGGATAAATTCGGTGCAAAATTGAAAGAGTTTTGGATTTCTAAAACTCTATCTCATAGAATTCGAAATCCAAACTTATTCCTTTTAGATTTGATCCAAATCACCTTCCATGTAAGAAAGAAGAGAGGAGACCTTTTGTGAACGTGGGAGAGATCTGAGAGAGGGATTTTGTCATACAAAATAAGTGAAGATTGGCATTGAATAAGAGAGAGGGCGTGGAGAAGGCTTATGTGGCGCAAGGTGGAATCCTAGTCCTACTAGGATTCTGTCTCATAACTTGTTTTAATTTGATTTTCCAAACCAAATCAAATCAAAATTAGATCAACCCAATTAAAATAGGTCTCAACCTAATTAAGAACCTAATTTAATCAGATTAAATTAGATTTAAATCTGATTTAATTTTCTAATCAAATTAGAAATTAGATTGACCCAAGTCCTAGTTGAACTAGGACTAGTCTTTCCTTGCACTTGGCTTATCCAATAAACCAATTGGACTTGATCCAATCAAGCCCAAACCAAATCTAATTAAATTATATTTAATTAGACTTAATCTCAGCCCATTGGCTTAATCAAATTAAGCCAATTAGCAATCAAATTGCTAATCGATCCTCCTGCAACACTTGCACTGGGTTAAATGTCAATCGTATTGATTATTTAACCCTATAATGATTCTTAATCGTTGATCAACCATCTGATCGGATCATGAACTCTAATGTGTGTGACCTCATAGGTCCGAACCTAAGCCGGTAGCATAGAAATAAATTCTTATACCAATCGAAGTGACCATCTAGCAATGGTACCCGACGTCCGGATAGGTCGAATGTGTAGAACAACATCCTTAGAACCCATGCGGATATAGTTTTCATATAATTCATCCCCTTGATCAAAATGATCATAGGACACCCTAGAGCTCAACTGTCAATTCTGATCAGGTTGTCCACATTGTATTTCAAAATATCAAATCCATCTGATGGATTACCCTGGCCAAGGTTTTGCTAAATTGAAATACAGCGACTCATTCTTCTCCAACTCTTGGAGTGGTCAATCCTATCTCGATCACACTCTGACTTCGCAAGTACTTGACTGTGCCCAGAAGCCTTCCGTCCCTGAATTAGAAATTCAGTTAGTCCGGTACCAAAGCACAGTGAGTTGCTTGCAAGTCACTGAGGTGATCTCAAGTCTAAGGGACACTTATACCTATATCCCATCAAAGACATTCTCGACAGCAGAATGCTCTGGAGTTGGTCACGTTCAATGATGATGTACCCTTACATCTCACCTGTATGCCATACCAGTGTCTCCACACTCTTTGGTTAAGAGGACAACCAACCCATATGGCCTACAGCGACCTATGCTCGATAGAAGCTGTCGTCCTTATTAACAGCCTATCATTTGGTCGTGAATAGTTTTAAAGACTAATCGATAAATCCTCTTTTTATCGAACTTAAATAGTCCTAAGGACTTCATCATAACAACGGAGTTCATTAGAAGATGAAAGCTTATGATGAAAATACCAAATATATTTTATTTATTAACAAATCAATTACAATACTTGGTTGCTCAACCGTCAACAGCTTGACGATTGGCTTTTTGGGACATATTTTCCAACAAAAAGTACTGAAGAGGTTCAGCATGGAAAACTCTAAAAGAGGACTTTTACCTCTTAGGCATGGTATTCATTTTTTCAAGATGATGTGTCCAACCACATCTGAAGAAGTTCAGCACATGTGTAGGATTTCTTATGCCTCAGCCATAAGGAGTCTCATGTATGCCATACTATGTACTCAACCTGATATTGTCCTTACTGTGAGTACACGAGCAAGTATCAATTGAATCCTGATGAAGATTACTGGATAGCTGTGAAGAACATTCTTATGTACTTAAGAAGAACTAAGAATTTGTTCTTAGTCTATGGAGGAGGTTCTAAGTTGCGAATCGAGGGATATACTAATTCAGACATCATGTCTGATCTTGATGATAGAAAGTTTATATCAGGATATGTATTCGTATATAATGGTAGCACAGTCAGCTGAAAGAATTCCAAGCAACCCATCATAACGGATTCGACTACAGAAGTTGAATATGTCGCTACTTCAGATGCTGCAAAAGAAGATTTCTGGTTCAAAAAGTTCATCGTGAAACTTGAGATTATGACATCAGATACCATACCACTTTATTGCAACAATAATGAAGCCATAATATTTACTAAGGAGCCAAGATCTCATCAGAAAGCAAAGCACATCGAACAACAGTATCATATTATACGTGACTATCTCGAAAAAAAATATGTCGAGGTGTGAAAAGTAGATTTCGCAGATAATATGGCAGACCCGCTGATAAAACAATTGAGCCCGTCGAAGATGAAATTCCACTTTGAGAAGATGGAACTTAGATTAGTGGCCAATTGACTTTAGTTCAAGTGAAAGATTGTTAGATGTCTGTCCTAAAAGTCAATATGACTTACATATTGTAATAAAGCTAGGACATAATTTTATACTTAATTCATTGATTTGATCAATAAAATTACAAGTTTATTTTTCATTCAAGTATAATGTATCCTTGAATCATCTATAGAATTAATATTTGGATACATATTCTCAAAGTGTTGAGAATTAGAGATATGTATATAATTTTTAAATACTTTCAATCATAGTATCATCATAAGGATGGTGATCGATCCGGATAGATCGATATATAAATCACTTCCTTTGGGATAGATGAGTCTCTGATTTATAGTGTAGAGATACTGAGCGATGAGTGTGGAGTTAGAGAATAACTAGTATTGAATATGACCATACGAGGGATCACTTAAATTTTTACTCGATCGTTAGTGATTGTCTAGATGCTGTAGTTGTGTGAATGGTCCTTTGACCTACGATGGTATGACTGCTCGCAATGAGACTGCTGGAGTTTGACTGATACATAAATATGGTCTCAATGAGCCCTTGTAGTGGACGTTGGTGACAGTTGGATCCACTGTAAGAGTAGGATGCGTATCAAGATGGAATCTATCGATCTTGATAGAGAGGAATAGTCCTATAAGATTTGAGAGACTAACTCTAAGAGTCTATGGCCACAGCAGCATAATTGATGGAAAAGAGTTTCTATAAGGATCATAATTAAACTTGAACTAGTCGAATCTATCATATGACTGATGATGAGGTTTGACGATTTATCCATGACCTACCATCTAGTCAGGACTCACGATAGAGGGACTGAATCACACGTGAACTACTTTTCGAGGTCCTTTTTTGATTCTATTGGGTTGCTACTACATACTGCTAGGTGTCACTGGTGGATAGTGAGAGCTCATTAGGGTTGCTCAGGATCGATAATCTTTGATGAGTTAGAGTAAAATTATTTTAAACCTATTGAAAAGAGTTTCAATAGTATTATGATAGAAATCATTGTACATCTCACTACCAGATAGAATTGAATCAATAGGATCATACAACAAAGGGATTAGATCTGGAATAAGCAATTGGACTTATGAATTGGGTTTAGAAAAATCCTATTGGGTTCAGGGTAACTTTGCTAGCACATGGTTGGATCCAATTTTTTTTTACATTTGAATTTTTTATTTAATAAAATTAATTCAAATTTAATTACCTGCTAATAATCTAAATGAATTAGATTCATTGGGCTTCAATTGTTGGGTACCTAGGTTTTAGATCAAATGAATTAAGGGTTCAAGCACTTAATTAATTTCCTTAATAATTTTGATTGGGCGTCACTTGATTTGATCAAACTGGGCATGCCCACTCATTAGAGGGTGTGTGAAACCAGTATGGGGTGTCCCATGGGTGCCATATGGCATGTGTATTTGTGGGTGCAAAGGCTCTAATAGTTGGCGCCTAAAGGATCTCCTAAAGAGAGTCTAATAACTAAAGGAATAAAGATTTCTAATGCAAGTAGAAATTGTATTAAGTGATTGTTTGGTTTTGAATAGGATTCAAATCTTATGCCTATTTAAAGGGGCCTTCCTTAAGATCTCTAAATAATTAAACCAGCAGCCCCATGCCTCCATAGAGTAGCCCACGCCCCTCTCTTTCTTCTCCCTTCTTTTCTCCCTTGAAGATCCAACACCTAAGCCTTGGGCATCCTCCATCTTCCACACCCAAAGGAGTTTGGGCGTCCCCCTTGTTTGCTAGTTTCTAGTCCTTGATTGCTTTATAATCAAGGAAAGAAAAGCAAGAGAAGAAAAGAAGAAGAAGAAGATCAATAAAAGGATCAAAAAATAGATCGCGATCCAGGCTTCGTTCAGATTCGCAGGCTGATTTTTCTTCGAGAAGAAAAATCAATACCAAAGAAGATTGTTCAAGATTGATCCTGAGTAAATACCCATGAGATCGGATGCTTGCGTAGCTAAGGGAGAACCTATTCTTTTATAGATCCAGATTTGAAGACATAATTTGTGAAATAGGTATATCATTCAATCACAGATTCAATTTTAGTATATGTTTAATTTCAGCATATGAAATAAATTCTAGTGCTTTATATTTTATGCATGCATGATGTAGATTAAAAGATATTTTAATATTCTATTTTACTACATTATTTAGAAAAAAAATTTTGAAACATAAATACATGCCCTGACATGGAAAATCCAACACGTATCACCTCTGATAAGTCCTTCTGCTTGAAGACTCTTAGATAAGTGATATATGAATATGATAATCCTCTTTGGAAAGGGTGTGGCTTCCCATTTGGTATGCCCTCTAGTTCTATAAATAAGGGATAGCCAATGG
Source organism: Elaeis guineensis (assembly GCF_000442705.2). Taxonomy (NCBI): domain Eukaryota; kingdom Viridiplantae; phylum Streptophyta; class Magnoliopsida; order Arecales; family Arecaceae; genus Elaeis; species Elaeis guineensis. The sequence continues at coordinate 70,718,959 of NC_026002.2, forward strand.
GATCAAGCATTCAATTTCTACAAGCTTTATCCACTCCCTCTCTCCCTCTCTTACAACCTTAGGTTTTAGGATAAGGCTTGTTCTTTTAGGACAAGCCAATTCCTAGTAGGGCAAAGAGTTTAAGAGATCCTAAAGAAGGTTGTCAAAGTTAGAAGGTAGTTGTTAGAGGTCCAGACTCATATCTGGAGGAGATTCTGATCAGTTGGTGGCTAGTCGAGTTCTAAAGGCTTAAACTCTTGAAGCAAGTTGAAGAAGGAGCGTTGTCCTTGGATCGATTTCTATGTGGATCACCGTTGGAGGATGAACACTTGGGCATCTTGTAAAAATAAATTTTCATCAAATCAGAATTTAATAAGTATGCTTTCTATTACTTCTTATATGATTATGCTTTGGTTGCTATTATCAAGGGGTCTTGAGCATTAGGGTTTTAGTGTGCTAAGATATTTTGAATGAAAATTTTAAACACCTGATCCTGTCGCTACACTATGAGAATCCAATAGTGGTATCACAGCCTACCTTGAAGAATACAATCAAAGGTTAGAATGTGATCTTGATAGTGATTAGCTAGGGTTTCAATTTGGTTCAAGTCGGGTCAAGAGTTAAGTCTGATTGAACATCAAAATCCTAATCTATCTTTAAAATATGTTTAGATGCATAATGTCATGATTATGATCTTAATTATGTTGCCATAATTTAAATTCTATTTTGCATCATTATGTGATGTTTACAATTAGTTGTTACTATTTGTGACTTACTTTTTCATCATTCTAAAATAAGGTTATCCTAGCATAGCAGTGGTTGTCCATTATACTGAATGGTTGTCCTAAAATGATGAATGATTTATGTTTCACATGGCACAGTATATTTGTATATATGTATTAGTATCATTGATTAGAATGTGCATGAGACCATTAAAGCCCTCACAAAATCATATTAAGTTGTAGTGTTGGGAACTAGAAGCAAACTAATTCTTGAATCGATTAATCAATTAGTGTTTAAGGAGTATTTCAAGTATGGTGGTTATTTAATTACGATCGTTTATCTGACCAACTTGTTAGTGTCTAAAGAAAGTAACGAGAAGCCTCCCACCAATCTTAATACTTTTCTGGCTAATTGGGTTAGATCGAATCTTGAATTAGAGATACTTAGTATTTAGTATACTATTGATGCCTTCCTTCATGCTATGCCAATTTTCTATCATGAACTATAGTGAGTTTGTTGTGCTATCCATAAGGCTTACTATGAGGATTAATTTGGGGTTATCTTGGTGCTTATTAGATACTTACGATATATTTGAACATGTTGCTTTGTTGTGCTATCCACAAGGATAATATTTTTCAGATATGACTGTATAAAAATGAAGGGCTGACTTAATTAAACACTATAGTTTGTTATGCTATCCATAAGGCTATAAGTATCTTAGAGGCAAGGTGAAGTTGAGAATTGCATGAGATGCAATTGGAAAGAGTCTTCTATCTTTGAACTCATAAAAATTTATTGTGCTATCCACAAGATTTTCATGAGAAATTGGGATCTCAACCCCACTAAAGAAACCAAGTAGGATTTTTCACTTACCATAGATAAGGGTTATGGTATCCGATAAAATAGTGAGAGACATAGCCAGACAGACAATCTCATCTAATTGTGTATGTCATCATGAGTGGTCTGCTTATACTATTATTCTTAATTCATATAGATTAATTATGCATTATGACAACTTCACTCTCACTACATGATATCACTAATAAAAATATATTGATCGGTTCAAACTGTGTGGACTGATTGAGGAACCTGCAAATTAGATCGCACAAGAGAAGGTCAGCCATTTGCAGTCACCATCCGATCATGCAAAGTATACCCCATGTTAGCCATGAGGAAAGACGTGAAATGGGTCAATTAAGTCACTTGACTATTTTGTGTTGTCCCTATGGCTAGTATCCTTAGATATCTTGTCGAACTTCTTAGAACTTTTTCTGATCTGCAACTTACCTATGCTAATAATAATTTTTTTGTATTTATAAAATACCTTTAAAAAGCAAAATGAATAAAAATCTAATAACTATTGAGGAGTTAATTAGTAGTATAGATGCTTATTTTATAGAACTTAAAAATTTAACTTAGTTTAATTCTTTAGGTAATATAGAAATGATATAAAAGAATAGCTAGTCTAGTTAAGTTAGAGATATTTTGCACATTTAGATAATAGATAGCTGAATCTCTCAAAATAGTAAAATGGATAATGATCTTGAAGCCTTTGATGCAGAGGATTGAGAATAAGATAATATAAAAGATGATATAGAATCCATCTACTCTGAAAAATAGAAGAAGATGAATTCTATCTAGAAGAAATAAATAGAAAAATATTCTCTCCAGAAGTACTTGAAGAAACTGATGGAGAAAATGAAGAACGGTCCTTTAATAATTACTCTCAAGATCTTGAAAAAATAGAATCTAGACTTAATAATCTTAGGATAAAGAAACTCTTTAAGATGAGGAAAACCTCGTCATCCAACTTGAAAAATACTAGGCTTTAGAAACCTACTTACTTTCAAACTATATCTTCAAATAAATCTTCTGTTACTTTGAGAGAGTTAAAAAATAGTCTAAATAATTATAGTGTAAAACCCATTATAGATATTTTATGTGATTTAGATGAAAATATAAAGATTAAAATAAAAAAATTTGTTAGGTTAGTCTTAAAAACTCTATATGGCTTTTATATTGATTCCAATATCATAGAAGTAGTTGAATTCCCTATAAACAAAGAATTACTAAGAGAAAACTTCGATTCTAAAGAAAATAAAGATAGAAAAGAGTGGTTCTTTGAAACTTATAATAAAAAGAAAAGAGATTTTATAAGAGAAATAGAGTTTAGTCAGATGAAGACTAAAGAGAGATATTTTTTTTTTGACTAGTTCGATAAATATTATATCAAAGGCCTTGAAAAAGTTTGTCTTGAAATACAAAAAATTGTGATTAAAAGGACTGCTAAATCATGAAAATTTTATGGAAACTCTAAAGCTAAACTTGCTTTCAAGCCAACACAGATTCAAAGTAAGAGGAATACGAGTTCAATTAAGATTTCTACTAATGATCTTGATCAAATTTCTAAAGTAGAAACTTTTTCCAATAAAATTTTGGAACATCTAGATCAGGTTGAGAAACAATAAAACTGGATGGATCATTCCCTCAACCTTAAAGAAATGCAAACTGATAGCCTTCTAGAGGATAAGAGGAAATCTAAATTTAATTGGGATCATTTTGATTATTTATTAGTAAAGATTGATGATTTTTTCATAAAGATTGATCCTATACCCAATCACCTAGGAGTTAAAACTGAAAATAATTCATCTGAAGAATCTGATAAAATCTTGTTTAAAGAAAACCCTTCTGATAAAATCATTGAGATTGTTCATAATCCTAATATTGAATTTAATTTGAACTCTATAATTTTATCCTCTGAGTTAAGTCTAGGCATCAGTCAATTAAAGGCACCAATCAAAAATCATAAAGAGAGCATTGAGGATGAATATTTATATCATGTAATAAAATCTTAGATCTAGAGATTCTATAATTTTAAAAAATAAATTTTAATTTATTTTAGTCTTCCGCTGTCTGATCTTGAAAAAGTTTCAAGATCTAACCCTGAAACCCTAGATCTGGTTCCTTCAATTAGTATCAGAGCCTAAGGTTGTTTATTACATGATTATTTATACATACTTAGATTATTTCTTAGATTAAATCTAATTTATAATCTGATTATTAAATCTAAAATTAAAATTTTAGATCAATCACGAACTGCAAGATTATCCTACTGTAAGGTTTATCCCTTACAGTGCAAAGGATGTCCTAGTTCGTGTAGATCTATTTTTAATCATAAATTTGTTAGATATGATCTAGATTAAATTTATAATTTATTAAATTTAAAAAATATTTAAATCTAAAATAAAATATTTTTGTTAATAATTTTTGTGCAAAGAAATTATTTAAAGTTGAAATTATTTTAATTACATGAACCCGTTTAGATTAGATCTAAAGTAGTTTCATATTTATTTCATTTGCATCTTGATTATGAATCAAACATGCAATATGGCTGGTAGAACTATATTGTAAAATTATTTTACAAACATGAAAATTATTTTCAAAAAGTCGAACCCAACCCTCAGCCTAAAACTTAATTCAGAATTAAGAAGTTGTTTGATTAGGTTCTAGGATTGTGAATTGAAGAACCTAAGACACAAAGCATAACACATTGGGTTAATAGGTTAGTGAGAATTAGGTCTATTAATTGGGTTAGACCTATGGTTAGATTAAAGATGGACTTAATTAGAGAATTGACTAAATCTAATCAATTGTTGTCTTAGATTAGGTCAAGGATTCTCTAGATCAATTACAATAGTTGTAGTTGGTCAAGTCCATGCCTTTAACGAGAACCAAATGGACTTGATTCTTGGCTAAGCGGTCTAGCACGAACTGTTAGGTTGATCTAATCGAAACTAATTAAACCAGCTGGTGTCTAAAGTAAACCAGACCGGTGGTTTTTAATTGGGAGCCTGCTTACCTGACCATTTTTTATGGTGTCTAAGGCAAGCTTTGGCCGACCCTCTCACTGGTCGAACTTACCTGGCCTCTTGATGAAATTATGTTTTGATCGGATCACTTGACTATTCGGGCTGACCCATGTCAGCTAGGTAAATCAGTGTGCCTGATTTAGGTGCTCCTAGACCAGCCCTTTTAATGGTCTCCCTTAAGCTGACTTGGTGAAGCCAGTGGGAGGATCATGATAAGCTGGTTCATCTGATCTCATCCTCTAAATTATTTAAATTTTTTAAAATTATTAGGTCCTTAAAATGATAAAATTATGGAGATAACTGAGTCATAGCCTCCCATTAAGGTGTTTGATAATGAGTTCATTAACTCAATAATCATTGCAGACCCAAAGGCCTGGTGCTTGTTGACTAATGAAATTATTACTCATCATATGATGACTTGGAAGTGTCTCTCTAATGGTGGTTACTTGAGCCAACCAAAGTTGGGCTTAATCATTCGTTGGTTAGATGCACCAAGTATGGTCATGTTAATGGTTGGACCTAACCAGATCCTTACAGTGGAGGCCAAAGCCTACTGATTAGGTTTCTGAGGTAAAATTAAAATTACTAGAAATTATTTAGAGAAATAATTGGTTATGAACCTATCCTTAGATGTACATGGATTGGCCAACCAAAGTTGGGCTTGTGTGCAGTCTAAGTGAATTCTAGTACCCACTAAGGAATTAGGATAATTCCTCAAATTGGATGTAGAGGTTACCAATTCGAATAAAATAATGGAAGAAACCTTTTGATTAAAGTTCAAATATTTAGGTTTAATGAATCAATTACTAATTAGGTTATGATTTTTCTTTGAGCAGATATGGCCACTTTTCTATCACTCCGATCATTGTTGGACAATGATAAGTTGGTGGGATCCAACTTCGATAGCTGGTACCGAAAGTTGAAGATAGTGCTGGAGCATGAACAGATCCTATATGTGATAATGGATCCTGCACCTGAGAAGCCAGCTGCCAATGCACGTGGAACAGTCAGAGACACTTACTAGAAGTGGCTCAGTGATCGGACCACGATGCACTGTATCATGCTGGCTGTCATGAACGACGAGTTCAGTCATAGATTCGAGATGGCTCAGCCAAAAGACATGCTTTAAGTGTTGGAGGATGCCTTTGGCACACCCGATGACGTGGAGAGGCACAAGACTAGTTGTGCCATCTTCAACGTCAAAATACGGGATGGTGCCTCTGTCACTGATCATGTATTGTACATGATCAAGCTGATGGAACGATTGAGCAAGCTTGGCTTTTTCTTGCATGAGCAGCTTGGGAAAGATGCAATACTGAACTCGCTGCCCAAGTCTTATCTCCTATTCCTCACTCATTATAGAATGACAAAGTCTGAAGTAAACTACCATGAGTTACTGGGGTTGCTTCAGAACTTTGAGAAGGATCACCAACTCCACAAAGAGTCGGTGAACTTAGTGGGAGGTTCATCTTCTAGTTCTCGACCCTTTAAGAAAGGGAAGAAGAACAAGAAGAAGAAAGTGAAGAAGATGCAAGTTCAGGCTGGGACATTAGTGCAGGGCCAGACCAGAAAGATCAAGTCCGATAAAAGTCTATTCTACTGGCAAGCACCCTAGATTAGATAGTGTGTATCAGATATCTACTCATGGCACTATAGGCTAGGTCATATAAATAAGAACAGAATAAACAGGTTGACTTAAGAGGGAATCCTCGAAGTCAGTGATTGTGAATCACTTCCAACCTGTGAGTCCTGTCTTCTTGATAAAATGACCAAGTCACCTTTTACTGAAAAAGGTGAGAGAGCTTCTGAGCTCTTGGGCCTAGTACATACTGATGTATGCAGGCCCATGAGCACAAGTGCTAGAGATGGATATTTCTACTTCATAACTTTCACGGATAATCTATCCAGATATGGATATGTCTATCTGATGAAACATAAGTCGGATTCATTTGAAATGTTCAAACAATTTCGAAGTAAAGTAGAAAAATAAACTAGAAAGAGTATTAAAACTCTTCGTTCTGATCAAGAAAAAAAATATCTTTCTAGTGAGTTTCTCACATATCTAGGAGAGAATGGGATTCTCTCCCAATGGACTCCTCCAGGAACACCACAGCATAATGGTGTGTCTGAAAGGAGAAATCGGACTCTGTTAGATATGGTCGATCTATGATGGGTTTTGCCAGTTTGCCGATATCCTTCTGGAGATATACACTCGAATTGGCTTGTTATCTGTTAAATAGGGTTCCAAGCAAGTCTGTAATTAAGACTCTATATGAGATATGGACAGGACATAAGTCAGTACTTTCACACCTTAGGGTCTGGGGGTACCCGACGTATGTCAAACGATTAGTCACAGATAAACTTGGACCTAAGTCTGACAAATACACATTCATAGGGTACCCCAAAGAGATCAAAAGATATTTTTTCTACCATGCTGATGAACAAAAGGTGTTCGTCAGCCTTAAGGCAATCTTTTTAGGAAAGGAGTTCCATGGTGAAGGAACCTTGCCTCTAAGGTTGAACTTGATGAAGTTCAACAGGTAGAAGAACCGACACCAATAGCTGAACCTGAGTCGGATTTGATTAGATCAGATCCAGAGCTCAATGTACCTACACCATTAAGGTGATCCAATAGAGTACCACATCAGCCAGACAGATACTACGGTTTCTTGATCCGGGATGGTGATCCCATCGAACTCGATGAGAACGATGAGGATCCGATCATCTATATGGATGCAATGTAGAGACCTAATTTTGAGAAATGGCTTGAAGTCATGAAATCCAAAATGGAGTCCATGAAGATCAACGATGTATGGACATTGGTTGACCCACCTGAAGGGGTTAAACCCATTGGGTGTAAATGGATGTTCAAAAGGAAAATGGGCACAGACGAAAAGGTAGAGACCTATAAAGCCCGTCTAGTTATCAAGGGATATCATCAACATTATGGTATTGACTATGACAAGACGTTTTCTCCTGTGACAATGCTCAAATTCATTCGGATAATGCTTGCAATAGCTGCCCATCTGGATTATGAGATCTGACAAATGGATGTAAAGACAGCTTTCCTGAATGAAGAGCTGACCGAAGAGGTGTATATGATACAACCTGAGGGGTTTACATCCACAGAAGAGTCCAAGGTGTATAAGCTTCAGAGATTCATTTATGGATTGAAGCAAGCTTCTCAGAGTTGGAACATGCGTTTTGATAAGGTGATCAAAATGTATGGCTTCGTTAAGAATGGAGAAGAGTCCTGCATCTATAAATGAGCAAATGGTCTAGTTGTGATATTTCTTGTCTTGTATGTGGATGACTTTCTCTTAATCGAGAATGACATCCCCACACTACAGAGAATAAAAGTTTGGTTGTCATCGCAGTTCTCCATGAAGGACTTGGGTGAAGCATCCTACATCCTAGGGATAAAGATCTATAGAGACAGATATAAAAGATGCTTGAGTTATCCCAGTCCACGTACATAGACACTGTGCTGAAGAGGTTCAGCATGGAGAATTTCAAGAAGGGCTATCTATCGATAGGCTATGAAATTTTTCTCTCTAAGAAGGATTGTTCGATAACTCTTAAAGAGAGAGAGTGTATGAGTAGAGTCCCATATGCTTCGATCGTGGGATCTATCATGTACGCCATGATATGTACAAGATCAGATGTGGCATACTCACTAGGAGTAGTGAGTAGATACCAATCTGATCCTGGAGAAAACCACTGAAAAGTGGTTAAAGCCATCCTTAAGTATTTAAAAAATACTAAGGATCAATGGTTGGTTTATGGCGAGTCAGATCTGAAACTTATGGGGTTCACAGACTTCAGCTTTCAATCTGACCATGATGACAGCAGAAGCGTGTCGGGTTATATCTTTACTCTGAATGGTGGAGCTATCTACTGGAAGAGTTTCAAGCAGCATACTGTGACAGACTCTGTTTGTGAAGTGGAGTACATCACAGCATCGGATGCTGCGAAGGAAGCTGTGTGGCTTAGAAAATTTATCACCGAGCTCGGAGTAGCACCCTCCCTCGATGGTTCGATCGTGTCCTACTGCGACAGCACTGGTGCCATAGCTCAGATGAAGGAACCCAAAGCACACCAGCGGACGAAGCACATTTTGCACCGCTTCCACATGGTCTGGGAGATCGTGGATCGAGATGACGTCGACCTTCAGAAGATCGACGGAAAGGAGAACCTGGCCGACCCCTTCACTAAAGCCTTGGCAATAAAGGATTTCGACAATCACAAGTCGAAGATGGGTACTAGATACTGTGCCGAGTGGCCTTAGGACAAGGGGGAGTTGTTGAAAAATATGTCTCAAAAGTCAATCATCAAGCTGTTGACGGTTGAGCAACCAAGTATTGTAATTGATTTGTTAATAAATAAAATATATTTTTGATATTTTCATCATAAGTTTTCATCTTCTAACGAACTCTGTTGTTATGATGAAGTCCTTAGGACTATTCAGATTCGATAAAGAGAGGATTTATCGATTAGTCTTTAAAACTGTTCATGACCAAATGATAGGCTGTTAATAAGGACGACAGCTTCTATCGAGCATAGGTCACTGTAAGCCATATTGGTTAGTTGTCCTCCTAACCAAGGAGTGTGGAGACACTGGTATGGCATACAGGTGAGATATAAGGGTATATCATCATTGAACGTGACCAACTCCAGAGTATTCTACTGTCGAGAATATCTCTGATGGGATATAGGTATGAGTGTCCCTTAGATCTGAGATCACCTCAGTGACTTGCAAGCAACTCACTGTGCTTTGGTACTGGACTAACTGAATTTCTAATTCAGTGATGGAAGGCTTCTGGGCATAGTCAAATACTTACGAAGTCAGAGTATGATCGAGATGGGATTGACCACTCCAAGAGTTGGAGAAGAATGAGTCACTGTATTTCAATTTAGCAAAACCTTGGCCAGGATAATCCATCAGATGGATTTGATATTTTGAAATACAATGTGGACAACCTGATCAAAGTTGACAGTTGAACTTTGAGGTGTCCTATGATCATTTTGGTCAAGAGGATGAATTATACGGAAACTATATCCACATGGGTTCTAAGGATGTTGTTCTACACATTCGATCTATCCGATCGTCGGGTACCACTGCTAGATGATCACTTCGATTGGTATAAAAATTTATTCCTATGCTATCGATTTAGGTTCGAACCTATGAGATCACACACATTAGAGTTCATGATCCGATCGGATGGTTGATCAATGATTAAGAATTATTCTAGGGTTAAATGGTCAATACGATTGACATTTAACCTAGTGCAAGTGTTGCAGGAGGATCGATTAGCAATTCGATTGCTAATTGGCTTAATTTGATTAAGCCAATGGGCTGAGATTAGGTCTAATTAAATATGATTTAATTAGATTTAGTTTGAACTTGATTGGATCAAGCCCAATTGATTTATTGGATAAGCCAAGTGCAAGAAAAAAACTAGTCCTAGTTCAATTAGGACATGGGTCAACCTAATTTCTAATTTGATTAAAAAATTAAATTAAAATTAAATCTAATTTAATATGATTAAATTAGTTTCTTAATTGGATTAAGACCTATTTTAATTGGGTTGATCTAATTTTGGTTTGATTTGGTTTGAGAAACTAAATTGAAACAAGTCATAAGATAGAATCCTAGTAAGACTAGGATTCTACCTTGCACCACATAAGCCCCTCCAACGTCCTCTCTCTTATTCCACGCCAATCCTTTCTTATTTTGTGCGAAAAAAGCCCTCTCCCAGGTCTTTTCCATGTTCAAAAGGTTTTCTCTCTTCTTTCATATATGGAAGGTGGTTGTGGATCAAATCAAAGTAGGAATAAGTTTGGATTTCAAATTCTATGAGATAGAGTTTTAGAAATATAAAACTCTTTCCTCTTTGCACCGAATTTATCTAGATTTTTTTTGGAATTTTTATGACTTTTAGGGCACACATTTTGCATCCTTTGCTAGTGGTCTATGCACAAAAATAAGGAGGAGGCACCCAAGAGTTGGGCGCCCCTTATCTTGCCATGTTTGGATAAGCCTTGACTAGGTATTTGACCTAGAAAAGGACTCTATCATATCTCTCTCTATAAAATAAGTTTCTTCATAAAATTTTTGTAGATTATAGATATTTGAGAGATCTTTGGGGCATCCAAAAATTAGAGAGAAAGACCTTTGGGTTGTAGAGATATAATAAACACAAGACAGGGTGTCTAGGAGAGAGTAAAGAGAAGAAGAAGAGGGTCTTCTTCTAGGGTTGTTAGTCTCATCTCTTCCCTTTTTTCATCTTGAGTTTTCTGAGAGTGTCTCAGATTTGAAACTCCTCCTCCTACTTCTCATCTTTGGAAGAGTCTAAATCAAGAAGAAGGAGGCACCTGATCAACCATCGAAGAAGGATCAGCGCAGTACTAGCATACTGTGCTGATTTTTTGGAGCAGGACTTCTGATCGAGATTCGTGGGCTCGTGTGGATGACTCCTAGAGACTAGATGCATGTGCGATTTACAACATCATCCTCAAGCCCGGATCAGCAAGGTTAGAATGTCTAACTTGCAAGGTAATAGATCTGATCTATTATTTAATACATACATTAGATGCAGTATAAAAACATGTTGATATGATCAACATGTAGTTCATGCTCTATATATTTTAATTTCTAATTTAATACTATTTAATAATCATATAATAAAATCTTAGATCTAGAAATTCTCTAATTTTAGAAAATAAATTTTGATTTATTTTAGTCTTTCGTTGCCTGATCTTGAAAAAGTTTCAAGATCTAACCCTGAAACCCTAGATCTGGTTCCTTCAATCCTCCCGTTGCTTTTCTTAGACACCAATAAATTGGTCAGAGCAGCTAATGGGATCAATTAAATAACCACCTTTCAATTACTTGCTTTAGATACCAATTAGTTAATTGGTCTGAATAGGTTAGCTTTGGTGAATCAGATTCAAACTGTAGAACTGAATTAGGTCCTTAGGTTAATCGATTCTACATATGGGTATCAATCGATTCGATCAACAATACTTGTATGATCTTAAGCTCTGTTGACCTAATCCTAACAATACTTGACTCAGTTTGATCAACTGCTAAATTGATTTTGACCCATTATGATCAAATCAGAAACTCTACATGTAATCCAATTCCATGACCTAATTTGATCTACCCGTGACCAATCCCTCATGCACAAACACTCATTTTAGATCTTAAATCTAAATTTTAAGATCTAAATTCTTTACAAGAAAAATAAATTTTGACCTCGAAATAATTTTTCAAATCATACATACAAACATATATCATATATATAAATAAAATTTAGATCATAAAATTCAATTTTAGTACTAAACATGCTTTCATATATCATATATACGAATCAAAATAGATCTTAAAACTCTTTTCAGATCTAAATAATAAAATATATATCACATATATGATGAAAAATTAGATCTAAAATTTTATTTTAATTAAAAATTTTAATATCATTCTAAGACAACCATACAGCATAATAAGTTATGTCAGGGCAACTTTATGTCAGAACGATATCAAAAACTTTTAGATCTAAAATTTTTTTTTACAAATTTCAGATCTAAATTTTAATCTTACGCATATAACATGGCTTTGATATCACTGTTAAAATTTTATGATTTCATGCATACAAAAATTTTGAAACAAGTATGCAGCGAAAATTAAAAATTTCAGATTAAATCTATTTAATCTAAGCATGCATAAGATCAAATCTTAAAATTATAATACATGATCTACATATGTGAGATAGGATTTAAATATAGAAATCAAAAAAAATAAATAAATAAATAGAGAAGATCTAATCTTCATACTTTGGCTTGGGTTGATTTATACCATGAACTGATAATTGTAGATATCTTCCAAAGGTCTTTTGAAACTGCACAAGTATCCGATCTCTACGGATATCCATACGAGACTTTGATCTAATCAGAAGCTTCTTGATCTCACCGAGATACTAGCTCCCTCACAGAGATCACATCTTGATGGTTGAAAACTCTTCGCTTCTCTCAAGATTTTCTTAGAGAAGAAAAAGAGAATAGGAGGATGATGATCTCTACGCTAGAGATCATGAGAAGAACACTTTTTTCTCTATCTTCCTAAAATCTATGCATAAAATATCTATGCTAGAGATCTAAGAAATTCATGTCCAATTCTTGGACAAAAGGGGAGAGAAAAGTCCATGTCCAAACTTAGACAAACGAGAGAGAGAAGATCCTAACAACCAACCTTTGGTTGTTAGAAAGAAAGAAGAGATAAGGGCTAACTTACCTCATGCCTTGGACCTTCATGCCATGCCCTCTCCCTTGGATTTTTTTCATGCATGCCTTCTCTTGTTTTGGCATCCAAAAATTGATCCATATCAGGTTGGTTACCGCCCCTTATGATCCAATGTTTAAATAGGGAGAGATAATATTTTTTGGTGAGAGTTCAAACTTCCTTGGACTCTTGATTTATGCCACCACAAACCTTCTCCTTTTGCACCCATATAGCTCACGAAGAAAAGGAGTTTGATATGATTTCTTACACACAAAAGACGGAGAGCCATTGGGTATTTGTGGCGTCCAAAATCCAAGTGGGCGTGGGACTAGTTGGTGCATGAAAGGAGGTGGAATCCAAATCACATGGGACTACTCTTTAGGTGGTTGATTTAAATCAAATAAAACTCTAATCAATCCTAATCGTATTAGGACTTAATTAGACCCAAATAGATTGAAATTCTAATCTGATTAGGAGTCCAAACTATTTAGATTAAAATCTAATCCAATTAGAAATTAGATGTCACTTAATTAGAGGAGGATTTTTAGTCTAAATAGAAACCCAAAAAACTCTTAGATAGATCCTAATCTAATTAGGAATTAAGTCAAATCCAAATTCTAATCAAACAAAAAATTATCCTCCCATGCAATTTGGTTATCTCATAATCCAATTAGGCTTGATCAAATCAAACCCATATTAAGTCAAATTGAATCTAATTCAATTAGACTTAATGCAAGCCCTATTGCTCAATCAAATTGAGCCAATTAGCAATTCAATTGCTAATTAATCTTCCTATAACTCACTAACTCTTTAGTGACTTACTTAATTACAACTTTTGTATTGGATTAATCATCAATCAAATTGATAATTAAATTCTATCATGATTCATAATCGTAATTTCACCATCTAATCAGTCAAAAGCTTCTTTATGTGTAACCCCATAGGTTCTATTCTATCTGATAGTGAGATATATTATGATCCCTATCATAATATCATTAAAATTTCTTTCAATGGGTTGGAACTATTCCAACTCTATCCATCAAAGATCATCAATCATCGAGATGATGCTCGTGGGTCTCACAATCTATCAGTGATACCTAGCAGTATGTAGTAGCAACCCAGCAGAATAAAAGGTGACGAATCTTTAGGTACAGTTAACGTATGATACAGTCTCTCTATCATGAGTTTCGATCGAATGGCAGATCATGGATAAATCGTCAAACCTCATCATCGGTTATATGATAGATTTAATTAGCACAAGTCCATGTATGATTCTCATAAAAAAAATTTTCATCAATCACACTGCTATGGCCATAGACTTAAAAACTCAGTTTCTTAAATCCCATAGGACTACTCTTTTTTGTTAAGATAAATAGATTCCATCTAGGTGCGCATCATACTCCTACAGTGAACTAACTATCGTCAACATCCACTACAATAACTCATTAAGTCAATATTTATGTATAGTTAAACTCCAACAGCATCACTACGAGCAACTGTAGTACCACAGGTCAAAGAACTTGTCATACTACTGCAGTATCGAGAAAGTCACTAACGAGTGAGTAGACATTCATATGACTTCTTGTATTGGTCACACTCAGTGCTAATTATTCTCTAACAACCACCTGCACTCTCAGTTCAATGTCACTACACCACAGACTCGAGACTCATTTGTCTGAAGGAAGCAATCCATGTATCGATCTATCTGGATCAATCACTATCCCCATGATAATCCTATGATCAGGAGCAATTTAAAAATTAACTATCAATGACACATGTCTCAAATTATCAATTTTTTGAGAATATGTGTCATCATCTTGTTAATTTCTTAGATAATTTATAGACACATAAAACATGAATGGTAATATAAGTGCCCATTAAGCACAAAATCATGTCATAATAATATGATATACATCAGTCAAGATTGGCTTATAGGGCATACATCCAATAGCTAGTCACTGTAGGATCAGTGATAAGCAGTGGCAGTAGGTGGCTGATGGTAATGGGGCAAAGGACAGTCAGTGGTAAGGATCGACTGATGAGAAAATCATGAAAAAAGCTTTAAAAAATAGGAGATATGAATCTCTTTCTTGGATTTTGATCATTGACCACTCACCGATGTCCATGATCTTATCAGAATAGGTCGTAGGGAGGCTATGCGACTCAATCAACAATCCAACATCAAGGGATGGTAGTGTATATGGTGAAGAAAGGGAAAAATGATTCGGCCAAAATAGGAATTTTCTTCATGGTTGATTTGCGGCAAAGCCAGTGGCCAACAGCAAGGCTTGAGGCCAAGGGGAGAAAGTGAAGAGGAAGAGAAGGAAGGCAGGGCTTTTACATTAGGTCCAACAACATCTCCGACTCCGATTTTCAGTGGTTATGGAGAAAGGAATCCAGCAAAAATTAGGAGAAAGAGAAAAAAACTTGATGATCTCTGGTGGAGGATCATGGGAGGAGGATAGGGGGCCTATTTATAGAGAGCTCTAGGGTTTAATTGCCTTAGAATTCTGACTTCTTCTGGGATTCAATTGAAGAAGAAGACTCCCATCGATTTTTTTCTTGGTGGCCATTTTAAGATTCATGCTACTTGTCCACTGGATCAGGTTATTACATTTTACCCCCGTTAAAAAGATTTCATCTTCGAAACTTGACATATTTTTATGCTCTAAGTAAATAAGATTACTTAATCTTCATCTAATACTCCATCATACTTTTGCTATACAATTCTAATCTAGATCAATTCTTCTATACTCTTCATTTGCTTAACCCTATGAATCATAAATCTAAACTTAAATTCTTTCTATGATCAAATCTATTACTCTGATACCATAAAATTTTGCATCCCAAATCTGGGACATAATACAGCCATGCTATTAAGAGCAGCTGCCCTTGATAAAATAAAGCCTAACATTTATAATCAACTAAAATCTAGCACAAATAAGATTCAATTCCATCATTCATCAAGTAGTCAAACTAAAATTGATTCAAAGTATCTAAATCTAAAATTAAATACCAAATCCATATCTTAAAATTTATAAATAGTTGACTATAAGTCCACAATTATCCAATAACTTAAAATTCACCTACAAAATCTCTAAGCTCGCTAGTATAGATCCTCAAGCCTGGATCATCTTTTATTTTTAACCTTATTCGTATGGACAGAAAAAGAAAAAAAAATTATGAGCTACATTAGCTCAATAAATAAACCTTACTCTTATCCAGATCAAGCATAAATTTATACATGAATCAATAAATTATTTAGAAAAAATGATTATCATTGTAAGATAAAACTTTTATAATAACAATATATCATAAATCAATGATACTCTTGCATATGTATAAATTATATAATTTACATAAACATAGTTTCTAATATATAATATAAATAAATTTATAAATCATATTAACTTTATTGATAAAGTCATAAACCATCTGTCATTTTATCATATCATAATTCTTAATAATTCTCTCAAACTAAATGCTAAGATCACTATTATACTCGTGACAGGGCTATCATCGATAAATACCAACTACTATTATCCATTGACAGGGTTATATACTAACTACTATTATCCATCGGTAGAATCATATACCAACTACTATTATCCATAAGTAAGGTCGTATACCAACTGCTATTATCCACTAGTAGGATCGTATGCCAACTACTATTACGTACTAGTAAGGTCATATGTCAACTACTATTATTTGCTGATAGAATCATACATAGTTATTTGAGAGACTTTTACTATATTTCTTAAAATATGCATTCTTAAATAATATTTCATCGAATCATATTTTTTTAAATCATATATAAATAAGATGCTAGATAATTTTATAGAGCTCATGGTTCATAAATAATATTTAATAATAAAATAATCATGAAATCATTCTTTTCATGATAAAATATAAATTTTATAAATATAGAGTTTATATTTTATAAATAATTAATCATATTAAAATATTCATAAGATCATTATTTTATGATAAATCATGAATTTCATAATACATATACTCGATTCTTATTTTAAGAAAATATATAATAATCTTTTTTATGATAAAATAATCGATAATTCAAATAAAAGTAAAAAGTATTGGGATTACTTACCTCTTCCATCCTAGCTCTTCAAACTTTGTTAGATGAACTTATCAAATCTATTTAACATATTAAAATTATAATTAATTTATATTGAAATAAATTCAATCATAAGAAAAGAAGACTATAGATTGGATGGTTAGTTTGATAAGCTATCTGAGCACTGGGCAATTCATGATCTCCTAGCCAAGAGTTAGATCTAAGTGGCTCAATCAAAGAATCATAAAGCATGAATTGAATCAAGGTCAATATCGATCAACAGAATTGATCAATAGTGGATTTTAAAGATGCTCGATATGATCGAAATAGGGTCGACAAACTGTATGGATATCGAAATATTTTCAGATCTCTTTTCCAAAAGATCATACTAGGTTTGATTCATAGTAGAGGAGATGGTGCCCTTTACTGGGGTCTATAGATTAGATAAACAAAGAAAGAGAGAGTAGAGAAAGAGAAACTCTAGAGAGAGAAAAAATCCTTCTCTCTCTTTTTCTTTTCTTTTCTTTTCTTCTCTTCTTCTTCTTCTTTTTCTTCTTTCTTTCTTTGGCTGAACAGGGGATGGTGGTGGCTAGTGGCTAGTCACAGGATGTTTAGTGATAGGTGGCGACAGTAGGTGGTCGATGGCAATGGGGCAGGGGATAGCCAGCAGCGAGGATTGGCTGACAAAAAAATCATGAAAAAATTTTGAAAAATAGGGGATCTGAACCTCTTTCTTAGATTTTTGATCATTGGCCACTCACTGGCAGCCGTGATCTTATCAAAATAGGTCGTAGGGAGGCTGGGTGACTCAACAAATGGTTTGGCATCGAGGGACAGCAATGTTGGTGGCCAGAAAAAAGGAGAAAGATTTTGCCAAAATAGGGATTTTCTTCATGCTTGATTTCCGACAAAGCCAATGGCCAACGGTGAACCTGAGGCCAAGGGGAGAAAAAGAAGAGGAAGAGAAAGAAGGCAGGGACTTTTACCTCAGCTCCAACAATGTCTCTGACTCCAATTTCTGATGGGCATGAAGAAAGAAAATCCAGCACAAATCAGGAAAAAGAGAGAGAAAAACTCGATGATTTCTGGTGGGGGATCATGGGAGGGGGATGAGAGGCCTATTTATAGAGAGATCTAGGGTTGAATTGCTCTAGAAATTCAATTTTTCCCGAACTCAATTGAAGAAGAAGACCCCATTGACTTTTTTTTTATTTTTTTCTTGACCATTTTAAGATTCATTCAGCTGGTCCACTAGATCAGGTTATCACACTAATTGCAGCAATTATTCAAATTTGTAGACCAAAATTGCATCTGTACTTGGATCTATTTAAATTTATGAGCCATGAAGATTAGGACAAAATGCAATTGCCTCTAAAAGTGCCTATGACTTTGCCTTGCTAGATAGATTCACTTTGTTACAGCCCTGATCTCTCATTTAAGTGATGAGAGGTAATGCTTCAAGCTAGTGTTCGGTGGCAGGACCTGGTCGTCAACACACTCCGGTTTAACGGTGATAGGATGACTAGAGCATGTACAATATCTTTTAAATGTATTAAAAAGAAAAAGAAAAGAAAAGAAGAAGAAGAAGAAGAAGAGAAGTGAGCATAAGCTCGAAGCCTTAGCAACTTAACGCTCAATCCTATGTATACTCTAGCTATATTAATTAGGGTTAAGGTTTTTGGATGGTTGGAAATGAGAATAAATAACTCCAAGCTCATCTAATTCAGTTCATGGTGGACAGTTTGAAAAAAGAATAGTGAGTTAATGCTAGTGTGCAACTCCTTGCTGCTTACCAATATAGCTTGTCCAAGCTACAGGAAATTTCTAGCAGCTAGGGATGCAAAGGATCCGCTCCAAATGAACCAACACATGATTCAAATGTATGATGGTAAAATATTGTTGTTAAAACATTTTACTCACAAATCTTGATGCCAATGACTACACATGAAGTCAAGCTTTCCTTGACAATCTTATTTAACATAAAACTGAGGGTTTGTTTAAGGAATTATTGGGATGTTGTAAGATTCTATTTCTTCTTTTCATCCATTTCTTCTTCTCATCTTTCTCCTCTAAGCCACTTATAAACCATTCCCATCCGCAGTGGATCCCTCCACCTCCGTTCCTTCTTGTCTTTCTTCTCTTCTAATTCCCCATCCTCTTCTTCTCTTTGTCCTCCTCCAATTCATTGCTTACCAGCGGCCTCTCTCCCTCCTCCTTATCCACTTTTCCTCCTTATCCTCTTCCTCCTCTAAACCTATCTATCCCTTCATCTTCTTTCCTTCTTCATCCTCCTCCTCATCCAAGGCACCTATAAGCCATCCCCTTCCATGGTGGCCCCTTCCACCTTTGCCCTTTTTCGCTGACAATCCATGCCTTCTCCTCCTCTTTCTCCCCACCTTCTTATCTTTTTTGTCCTCCTCCTCCTCCAACCCATTCCTTGCCAGTAGTCATTCTCCTCTCCTCCCCTTCCTCGTCATCCATTTCTCCTTCTCATCCTCTTCCTTCTCCAAACCTACCCATGAGCGAGGGGTATTTTTGTCCATTGAGAGAAAAAGCTAGCATTATTTATTGATAAAATAAACAGATGGATCATATTGAAATATATTGATAACTATTGAAGACAAAATCTATCACGCCCCAAATCCAATATCCAGATCGGATACGTGATGGCCGCACACTCCTTAGAGCAAGCCCTAAAGAATATGCAAGGCCAAATTAAATCATTACAACCTTATCAATCATAATATTTAATTTCAATAATAATTCATAAAACTTGTATAATTACAATTAACATTCCTTCAATCCTCTGATCAGGTATCAAAGGTACTCTATCTATGCATCCGCTCACTCACAAATCCATACCATAGTCAACCATGGACATCTTGTAACTCTGAGAAGAAAAGAAAGATGAAGGGTGTGAGCTTTACAATCCAGTAAGAATTCTCATATCACACCAATATAATAATAAAATCTGAAAATAAAGATAAGCAATAACACATAAAAGTCGATGTTCACTGTCCAGAATACTGCAAATATTTATAGATTATCTATTTTATCAAAAGAGATGCATTATCATATGTTAATAAGTGAAATAATTTTATTCAACGATTGTTTCATATCTTTTCTTTCTATTTTCTTCTATTATCACATCATCTTTAATCCTTTTCTTTTTGGCTTTGGCTTTGGACTATCAGGATCATGCGATGATCTTTTATTCGGATCGATTTATGTGATCTTTCTCGGATCGAAATATTCATGATCTTTCTCGGATCAAAGTGTCCATGATCTTTCTCGGATCAAATCATTCATGATCTTTTTCGGATCAGATTCTTCATGATCTTTCTCGGATCAAATTCTTCCACACATAAGCCTGTGGGGGCTGTTCCAGGCATAAGCTTCTGGCAGGCTATTCCACATGATAAGGCCAGTCCAAACCAAATTTCTCTTTCTTTTCATTTTCATGAAATTATAATATTTGACTTCATTAATCAATTCAAATTTTGCAATGTAATAAATATGTCATACCCATATAATCATGCCATCAATTGCTGATACATTTGTATTGATATAACATACACATGCTCAAAATCACATAAATAAATAACAGTGTCTCAGATATAATAAGTTCATCGATCTCAAATCCAACGATGCAAAATCAATGAGATAAAACCAGCGGTAAAATAACATATATAATGATGATCATGTACAGAGATTCTTACCTTTACCGGTGATTGATCCAAGCATAGAAATCAATATTCTTCTTTGATTTATAAATTTCTTTAACAAAATATTTCACTCGATATCATATGAAGACAATCATCTCTTCATAACCCTAATCAAATATAAAAATCATATATGGAGAAAATTATCCGATAATCAATCCTAATAACACAAATCTAGGACCTCTCTCAAGATTAACCAAAATTAAGATTTATCTAAGTATCTGGATCTTCCACTGATCCATAAGACTTCTAGAGAGAGAAAATTCATGAAGAGAGAGAAAATTCTAAAGAGAGAAAGTGGAGAGAGAATCTTTGTATCCTTTCGATGAGACAATCATGGTCGACATCATTAGAGGTCCTATCAGGGTGACTTAATATGAATCAAATATTATAAATTTTGAATAGGATCGAGCTGAGATCAGATCTACTGCATGAATTTTAGAGCAATCTTAGATCATCTTATTTTCATCTCAAGTTTATCCTAAAGTCTGTGATGCAGTCAGAGAGAGAGTAGAAAGATTTTAGAGAGATAAAATCTACAAAAAGAGAGAAAGATCTAGAGAGAAAAAATAGAGAGAGAATCTAGAGAGAAATATAGAGAGAAGGTAGAGAGAGGAAAGAGGAAAGAGAGAGAAAGGAGAGAGAGAAGAGAGAAAATTCTCTCTTTTTTTATTTTTTTTATTTTTATTTTTTCTTTTCTCTTTTTCTTTTTCTTTTTTTCTTTTTCTTTTTTTTTCTTTTCTTTTCTTTTCCTTTTTCTTTTCCTTCTTCTTTTCTTTTTCTTCTTTCTTTTTCCTTTTCCTCATCCAAAACAGGGGCATCGTCCCCCTCCATCTCCTCTCACCCTCATGCGGCCAAGGAGGGCCGACTCCGGCCACCCTCCATCAGCAGTCGACGGTGACACATCCACAGCCCCGGTGACAGTCCCAACGGTGGCTGTTGTTGGTGGCACACGGGGGAGAAAAATAAAAAAAACAGGGATGTCCCTATTCTTCTCCAATTCGACGGTTTGCCGTCAGTTGCCAGCAAAAGAAGGATGCCTAGGAAGGAAGAAGAGTAGGAAAGGAGCTTACCTTGCTTCGACGGTCGAGAAGAACTCCGATGACCTCCTTTTTCCCCATCTAAGAACTCACGGATCCTCTTGAAAAAAATCTCTCAAATTTCTTAAAATCTCTTCAAAATACCTTTTGTAGATACCTAAGGGAGGGAAGGAGGGTTTTATAAGGGAGATTTCCTACCCTTACTCGGACTCTTAGAGGAGAGGAAGAAGACTCCGATGAGGAGTCTTTCTCCTCCCATCGGCTTTCTTCTTTTATTTTTGTTTTGTTTTGTTTTGTTTTGTTTTTTTGTATGGGCCGTCAATGGTTTACAGACCCAAGAACCTGGGCTGTTACAATCTCCCCCCAAAAAAAAATTTCATCCTCGAAATTAAGTTATATCGTTCGAGATACATATTTCAAGTATCCATTCTTCATGCCATTCTCAAGCTTACGATAATGTCTTATATATTATTTATTTCTCATGATCTTGTTATAATAAAAATTATTTGAAATCTCAAACTCATCCCTTCTTATTGATTTCTCAAATTTTTTTTTTGAAGAACCGTAACATTTTAAACTTGTATTAATATACCATCATTATTTGTCTAATATATTTCACTCGAAATTCATAATTATCCCAGACTGCCTATGATAGAAAAATAAATAAAGGCCAAACATCGGGCACTTTTCACAATCATCGATTTCTTTCTTCTCTTGACCTTCCAACAAATTTTATATGTAGACTCTCATCTTAAGAAAACCTCAATCTTCTATATTAGTTCAAGTAACAATATTAAATTTTAAAAAAATATGAGATCTATGTCAAGACATTCTAAGTTTGAACTAATATCAAAACTATCAAACCGTTAATAAACTTAAGATATCTAAAATTTCTTGGTATTATCTACAATGAAGCAACCTACAGACAAAATTATCCAGCTATTATCAGATTAGATCAAAATTTAAAGCATCCTTTCATTATCAATAAAATTCTTCCTTATTTGCAACTAATATATTTCATCATAATATCTTTTGATTTAAAAGATTAATATTTCTAATCAATTTAATCCACCACGCTTTTGCTGCGTACTCTGATCTTAATTTATCAAATTATATAAGTCTATCAAAGATAAAAATATCTTTATATGTTAGATCAATCCATGATAGATTCAACTTTCAAATTTCATATAAGACTTAGGATAAAATTTTAAGTTTCTTTATCTTTACTATCTGTTGGGCATAGTACATTAAAATTAAATCTTGATCCACTTTCTATGTTTGAAATTATTGCATAAGTTTCATCACTCTTCAAGAATCCAACATATCTAGAATCAATTAAAGTTAACCTTAGATTTACCTTACAATCATTTAGATAATTTCAAAATCAATCTTTATTTTTAAAAGAATTAATAAAAATTTGACAAACTAGAAGAACTCAAGCCAACATCCTTATAAGTAGAATCAACTTGATTATTTCTTATAGAGCTCCCTTCATCACAACCCTTAATATTAATCAATAAATCCATACAAAATCTTGTCCCTTGTATAAGTTATTCAAAATTTAACACTAGCAAGATGCCTTAGTTCAATTTTAAAAAAAATCCAAACTTTGACTTGAATAATTACTTCACCATCTTCAACAATTACAAAAAAAAAAAAAATTAATCCACAGATAGTAATATGAATTATTAAAGATTTCATCATAACCTGTATATCATACTCTGACAAAATAAATTTTTTTCTCTAATTTAACAATAATATCAAAATACTTTTGATCCACTTAGAAAAGTAAGCTTTTGACTTGAAATTCAATGCAACTTGAAAGATCAAAGAATCATATTTAAAATATGATATTTGAGTAACCAAAGATTTCATCAAGATGTGTATCTCATATTCTCATAATAAAATTCAAGTAATTTTTTTTTTCATCTAAGATTGAGTTTCATATATGATTCTCTTATAGGTTCAATGCTCAAAAATATTTCTCTCTCATATGATGAAATTTCTTCTTAGACCATATTCTAACTTCCTTCTGATAAATTTAAAATTTATAATGCTCAGATAATTAACATCAAAATCAAAAAAGTTATCATGATTTCCTTCCATATAAGTTTAGCATTCCAAAATCATCGAGTATACTCAACATAACATATCAATACCTCCCACTTCCTTCTAAGGTCAACTCTTCTTATATTCAGGCCATCCTACTAATTGAAATCCAAGATATAACTCGTCAATTTTATTATGGACATCATACGCCACTTATGCATAAATTTTATCTTAATATCTATTGATTCAAAATCTAAATATTGAATCTTCTCTTTTATATCTATCATATTCCTCATGATCATAACCTAAATTCAGATATCACTAAAATTATAATTCTGAATAATTATAACCTTAAACTCAAATACCACTTAAATCATATTTTCTAGTGATCATAATCTAAACTCTAATATCATTCTATCATACCTTGAATGATCATAATCTTAAACTCTGATATTATCAATCATACTCTATTGATTATAATCTCAAAGTTTTGATATCACTTATATGACAATCCCTAGTGATCTTAAACCTGAGCTCTAGTACTGTTTATCATATTCTCTGATTTCACTCTATCACATCCTATTGATCATGCATAAAATTTTGATATCTCTTCATAATCCCTAGTGACTTAAACTTAAGCTCTAATATTATTTTATCAAATCCTAATCACTTATATCATAATCCCCAATGATCATAACCTAAGCTCTGATACCATTTTGTCATGCCCCGAACCCAACATCCGGATCAGATACGTGATAGCCACACACTCCTTAGAGCAAGCCCTAAAGAATATGCAAGGCCAAATTAAATCATTACAACCTTATCAACCATAATATTTAATTTCAATAATAATTCATAAAATTTGCATAATTACAATTAACATTCTTTCAATTCTCTGATCAGGTATCAACAGTACTCTATCTATGCATCCGCTCACTCACAAATCCATACCATAGTCAACCATAGACATCTTGTAACTCTGAGAAGAAAAGAAAGATGACGGGTGTGAGCTTTACAGCCCAGTAAGAATTTTCATATCACACCAATATAATAATAAAATCTGAAAAAAAAGATAAGCAATAACACATAAAAGTCGGTGTTCACTGTCCAGAATACTGCAAACATTTATAGATTATCTGTTTTATCAAAAGAGATGCATTATCATATGTTAATAAGTGAAACAATTTTATTCAACGATTGTTTCATATCTTTTCTTTCTATTTTCTTCTATTATCACATCATCTTTAATTCTTTTCTTTTTGGCTTTGGCTTTGGACTACCAGGATCATGCGACGATCTTTTATTCGGATCAATTTTTGTGATCTTTCTCAGATCGAAATATTCATGATCTTTCTCGGATCAAAGTGGCCATGATCTTTCTTGAATCAAATCATTCATGATCTTTCTCGTATCAGATTCTTCATGATCTTTCTCGGATCAAATTCTTCCACACATAAGCCTGTGGGGGCTGTCCCAAGTATAAGCTCCTAGCAGGCTATTCCACATGACAAGGTCAGTCCAAACCAAATTTTTCTTTCTTTTCATTTTCATGAAATTATAATATTTGACTTCATTAAATAATTCAAATTTTACAGTGTAATAAATATGTCATACCCATATAATCATGCCATCAATCGCTGATACATTTGTATTGATATAACATACTCATGCTCAAAATCACAAAAATAAATAACAGTGTCTCAGATATAACAAATTCATCGATCTCAAATCCAACGATGCAAAATCAATGAGATAAAACCAGCGGTAAAATAACATATATAATGATGATCATGTACAGAGATTCTTACCTTTACTAGTGACTGATCCAAGCACAGAAATCGATATTTTTCTTTGATTTATAAATTTTTTTAATAAAATATTCCACTCGATATCATATGCAGACAATCATCTCTTCATAACCCTAATCAAATATAAAAATCATATATGGAGAAAATTATCCGATAATCAATCCTAATAACACAAATCTAGGACCTCTCTCAAGATTAACCAAAATTTGGATTTGTCTAAGTATCTGGATCTTCCACTGATCCATAAGACTTCTAGAGAGAGAAAATCCATAAAGAGAGAGAAAATTTTAGAGAGAGAAAATAGAGAGAAAGTGGAGAGAGAATCTTCGTATCTTTTCGATGAGGCAATCATGGTCGAGATCATCAGAGGTCCTATCAGGGTGACTTAATATGAATCAAATGTTATAAATTTTGAATAGGATCGGACTGAGATTAGATCTACTGTACGAATTTCGGAGCAATCTCAAATCATCTTATTTACATCTCAAATTTATCCTAGAGTCTGTGATGTAGTCAGAGAGAGTAAAAAGATTCTAGAGAGATAAAATCCATAAAAAGAGAGAAAGATCTAGAGAGAGAAAAAAGAGAGGAATCTAGAGAGAGAAAATGTAGAGAGAAGATAGAGAGAGGAAAGAGGAAAGAGAGAGAAAGGAGGGAGAGGAGAGAGAAAATTCTCTCTTTCTTTTTTTTATTTTTTTTTATTTTTATTTTTTCTTTTCTCTTTTTCTTTTTCTTTTTCTCTTTTTCTTTTTTTTCTTTTCTTTTCTTTTTCTTTTTCTTTTCCTTCTTCTTTTCTTTTTCTTCTTTCTTTTTCCTTTTCCTCATCCAAAACAGGGGCATCGTCCCCCTCCATCTCCTCTCACCCTCATGCGGCCAAGGAGGGCCGACTCTGGCCACCCTCCGTCAGCAGCCGACGACGATGCATCCACAGCCCCGGTGGCAGTCCCAACTGTTGTCGGTGGCACACGGGGGAGAAAAATAAGAAAAACAGGGATGGCCCTGTTCTTCTCCAATTCGACGGCTTGCCGTCAGTTGTCAGCAAAAGAAGGATGCCTAGAAAGGAAGAAGAGTAGGAAAGGAGCTTACCTTGCTCCGACGGTCGAGAAGAACTCCGATGACCTCCTTTTTCCCCATCCAAGAACTCACGGATCCTCTTGAAAAAAATCCCTCAAATTTCTTAAAATCTCTTCAAAATACCTTTTGTAGATACCTAAGGGAGGGAAGGAGGGTTTATAAGGGAGATTTCCTACCCTTACTCGGACTCTTAGAGGAGAGGAAGAAGACTCCGATGAGGAGTCTTCCTCCTCCCATCGGCTTTCTTCTTTTATTTTTGTTTTGTTTTGTTTTGTTTGTATGGGCCATCAACAGTTTACAGGCCCAAGAACCTGGGCTGTTACAGTCTCCCCCCCTAAAAAAAAATTTCATCCTCGAAATTAAGTTATATCATTCGAGATACATATTTCAAGTATCCATTCTTCATGTCATTCTCAAGCTTACGATAATATCTTATATATTATTTATTTCTCGTGATCTTGTTATAACAAAAATTATTTGAATTCTCAAACTCAACCCTTCTTATTGATTTCTCAAATTTTTTTTTTGAAGAATTATAACATTTTAAACTTGTATTAATATACCACCATTATTTATCTAATATATTCCGCTCAAAATTTATAATTATCTTAGACTGCCTATGATAGAAAAATAAATAAAGGTCAAACATCAGGCACTCTTCACAATCATCGATTTCTTTCTTATCTTGACCTTCCAACAAATTTTATATGTAGACTCTCATCTTAAGAAAATCTCAATCTTCTATATCAGTTCAAGTAACAATATTAAATTTTAAAAAAATATGAGATCTATGTCAAGACATTCTAAGTTTGAACTAATATCAAAACTATCAAGCTGTTAATAAATTTGAGATATCTAGAATTTCTTGGTATTATCTACAATGAAGCAACCTACAGACAAAAATTATCCAGCTATTATCAGATTAGATCAAAATTTATAGCATCCTTTCATTATCAATAAAATCCTTCCTTATTTACAACTAATATATTTTATCATAATATCTTTTGATTTAAAAGATTAATATTTTTAATCAATTTAATCCACCATACTTTTGCTACGCACTCTGATCTTAATTTATCAAATTATATAAGTCTATTAAAGATAAAAATATCTTTATATGTTAGATCAATCCAGGATAGATTCAACCTTCAAATTTCATATAAGACTTAGGATAAAATTTTAAGTTTCTTTATCTTTACTATCTATTGGGCATAGCACATTAAAATTAAATCTTGATCCACTTTCTATGTTTGAAATTATTGTATAAGTTTCATCACTCTTCAAGAATCCAACATGTCTAGAATCAATTAGAGTTAACCTTAGATTTATCTTACAATCATTTAGATAATTTCAAAATCAATCTTTATTTTTAAAAGAATTAATAAAAATTTGACAAACTAGAAGAACTCAAGCCAACATCCTTATAAGTAGAATCAACTTGATTATTTCTTATAGAGCTCCCTTCATCACAACTCTTAATATTAATCAATAAATCCATATAAAATCTTATCCCTTGTATAAGTTATTCAAAATTTAACACTAGCAAGATATCTTAATTTAATTTTAAAAAAAATCTAAACTTTGACTTGAATAATTAATACACTTCACCATCTTCAACAATTATAAAAAAATAAAAAATAAAAAATAATCCACAGATAGTAATATGAATTATTAAAGATTTCATCATAATCTGTATATCATACTCTGATAAAATAAATTTTCTTCTCTAATTTAACAATAATATCAAAATACTTTTGATCCACTTAGAAAAGTAAGCTTTTGACTTGAAATTCAATGCAACTTGAAAGATCAAGGAATCATATTTAGAATATGATATTTTGAGGAACCAAAGATTTCACCAAGATGTGTATCTCATATTCTCATAATAAAATTCAAGTATTTTTTTCATCTAAGATTGAGTTTTATATATGATTCTCTTATAGGTTCAATGTTCAAAAATATTTCTCTCTCATATGATGAAATTTCTTCTTAAACCATATCCTAACTTCCTTCTGATAAATTTAAAATTTGTAATGCTCAGATAATTAATATCAAAATCAAAAAAGTTATCATGATTTCCTTCCATATAAGTTTAGCATTCCAAAATCATCGAGTATACTCAACATAACATATCAATACCTCTCACTTCCTTCTAAGGTCAACTCTTCTTATATTCAGGCCACCCTACTAATTAAAATCCAAGATATAACTCATCAATTTTATTATGGACATCATATGTCACTTATGCATAAATTTCATCTAATATCTATTGATTTGAAATCTAAATATTGAATCTTCTCTTTTATATCTATCATATTCCTCATGATCATAACCTAAGTTCAGATATCACTAAAATTATAATTTTGAATAATTATAATCTTAAACTCAAATACCACTTAAATCATATTTTTTAGTGATCATAACCTAAACTCTAATATCATTCTATCATACCTTTAATGATCATAATCTTAAACTCTGATATTATCAATCATACTCTATTGATTATAATCCCAAAATTTTGATATCACTTATATGACAATCCTTAATGATCTTAAATCTGAGCTCTAGTACTGTTTATCATATTCTTTAATTTTACTCTATCACATCCTATTGATCATGCATAAAATTTTGATATCTCTTCATAATCCCTAGTGACTTAAACTTAAGCTCTAATATTATTTTATCAAATCCTAATCACTTATATCATAATCCCCAATGATCATAACCTAAGCTTTGATACCATTTTGTCATACCCCGAACCCAACATCCAGATCGGATACGTGATGGCCGCACACTCCTTAGAGCAAGTCCTAAAGAATATGCAAGGCCAAATTAAATCATTACAACCTTATCAACCATAATATTTAATTTTAATAATAATTCATAAAACTTGCATAATTACAATTAACATTCCTTCAATCCTCTAATCAAGATCAACGGTACTCTATCTATGCATTCGCTCACTCACAAATCTATACCATAGTCAACCATGGACATCTTGTAACTCTTAGAAGAAAAGAAAGATGAAGGGTGTGAACTTTACAGCCCAGTAAGAATTTTCATATCACACCAATATAATAATAAAATTTAAAAATAAAGATAAGCAATAACACATAAAAGCCGATGTTCACTGTCCAGAATACTGCAAACATTTATAGATTATCTGTTTTATCAAAAGAGATGCATTATCATATGTTAATAAGTGAAACAATTTTATTCAACGATTGTTTCATGTATTTTCTTTCTATTTTCTTCTATTATCACATCATCTTTAATCCTTTTCTTTTTGGCTTTGGCTTTGGACTACCAGGATCATGCGACGATCTTTTATTCGGATCGATTTCTGTGATCTTCCTCAGATCAAAATATTCATGATCTTTCTCGAATCAAAGTAGCTATGATCTTTCTCGGATCAAATCATTCATGATCTTTTTTGGATCAGATTCTTTATGATCTTTCTCGGATCAAATTCTTCCACACATAAGCCTGTGGGGGCTATCCCAGGCATAAGCTCCTGGCAGGCTATTCCACATGACAAGGCCAGTCCAAACTAAATTTCTCTTTCTTTTCATTTTCATGAAATTATAATATTTGACTTCATTAATCAATTCAAATTTTGTAGTGTAATAAATATGTCATACCTATATAATCATGCCATCAATCACTGATACATTTGTATTGATATAACATATTCATGCTCAAAATCACATAAATAAATAACAGTGTCTCAGATATAACAAATTCGTCGATCTCAAATCCAATGATGCAAAATCAATGAGATAAAACCAGCGATAAAATAACATATATAATGATGATCATGTACAGAAATTCTTACCTTTATCGGTGACTGATCCAAGCATAGAAATCAATATTCTTCTTTGATTTATAAATTTTTTTAATAAAATATTCCACTCGATATCATATGTAGACAATCATCTCTTCATAACCCTAATCAAATATAAAAATCATATATGGAGAAAATTATCCGATAATCAATCCTAATAACACAAATCTAGGACCTTTCTCAGGATTAACCAAAATTAGGATTTGTCTATGTATCTGGATCTTCCACTGATCCATAAGACTTCTAGAGAGAAAATCCATGAAGAGAGAAAAAATTCTAAAGAGAAAAAATAGAGAGAAAAAGTGGAGAGAGAATTTTTGTATCCTTTCGATGAGGCAATCATGGTCGAGATCATCAGAGATCCTATCAGGATGACTTAATATGAATCAAATGTTATAAATTTTGAATAAGATCGGACTAAGATCAGATCTACTGCATGAATTTTGGAGCAATCTCAAATCATCTTATTTTCATCTCAAGTTTATGCTAGAGTCTGTGATACAGTCAGAGAGAGAGTAGAAAGATTCTAGAGAGATAAAATCCACAAAAAGAGAGAAAGATCTAGAGAGAGAAAATGTAGAGAGAAGGTAGAGAGAGGAAAGAGGAAAGAAAGAGAAAGGAGGGAGAGGAGAGAGAAAATTCTCTCTTTCCTTTTCTTTATTTTTATTTTTATTTTTTCTTTTCTCTTTTTCTTTTTTTTTTTCTTTTTCTTTATTTTCTTTTCTTTTCTTTTTCTTTTTCTTTTCCTTCTTTTCTTTTTCTTCTTTATTTTTCCTTTTCCTCATCCAAAATAGGGGCATCGTCCCCCTCCATCTCCTCTCACCCTCATGCGGCCAAGGAGGGCCGACTCCTGCCACCCTCCGTCAGCAGCCGACGGCGACGCATCCACAGCCCCGGTGACAGTCCCAACGGTGGCTGTTGCCGGTGGCACACGGAGGAGAAAAATAAGAAAAACAGGGATGGCCCTGTTCTTCTCCAATTCGACGGCTTGCCATCAGTTGCCAGCAAAAGAAGGATGCCTAGGAAGGAAGAAGAGTAGGAAAGGAGCTTACCTTGCTTCGACGGTCGAGAAGAACTCCGACGACCTCCTTTTTCCCCATCTAAGAACTCACGGATCCTCTTGAAAAAAATCCCTCAAATTTCTTAAAATCTCTTCAAAATATCTTTTGTAGATACCTAAGAGAGGGAAGGAGGATTTTATAAGGGAGATTTCCTACCCTTACTCGGACTCTTAGAGGAGAGGAAGAAGACTCCGATGAGGAGTCTTCCTCCTCCCATCGGCTTTCTTCTTTTATTTTTGTTTTGTTTTGTTTTGTTTTGTTTTTTTTGTATGGGCCATCAACGGTTTACAGGCCCAAGAACCTAGGCTGTTACAAAACCATCAAATAACAACAAACCACAACCGAATAACAACAAAGCCATAACCATCGAACAACTTGTATCACACTGGAGTTTCTCCAACAATTTGTAGTTTCTTATTGTTTCTATTTGAGCTCATCCCAATAACCTGTATCTTGTTGTTTCTATTTGAGCTCATCCCAACAACCTGTATCTTATTGTTTTCTATATAACAAGAAGAATCCTGTAGAGGGAAAATAGAGTCATTCACAACATCTTTGCCTAGTTCTTTCATGGTATCAGAGCCTATATGAGCTATTGGTAAACCTACACCATTGCCAACGTGGAGAAGATCAGCATCCTGGTATGGAGCTGCATTGTCAAGCTGGTTGTAGTCCGACATCACATGATTGTAGCACCCAAATCTAGATACCAGGAGGTTGATATGGTGCCATTTCCTTCTATGGAGACATTGAAGGCAGTAAGAGCAAAGGCTTGTTGCTGGCCGCTGTTGTGATTAACGTTATGGAAGTTGGGGTTGAAGCATTATGGGCAGTCCACAATGAAGTGGTTGTTAGATATGTGTCATAGAAAGTCAATTGTTGGCTGACACATTTATATTTTTAGGGCTTGTATTTGAACTTGTAAAATTTTTATTATTAATAAAGAGCATTCTTATTTTCAGTCATGTTTATGTGTCCATGATTTGTCCGAAAAATTAATAAAGATAATTTTGCATATTCTCAAGATGTTGAGAATTTGAGATATATACTATTAGTGGTTAATTTCTAAATACTCTCAATCAGAAGATCATTATAGAGGATAGTGATCGATCCAGTTAGATTGGTACCGATCATCTCCTTTACAGGCAGATGAGTCTCGAGTCTATAGTATGATGACACTAGGGTGATAATACAGGTGGTTGTTAGAGAATAACTTGCACTGAGTATGACCATTACGAGAAATCATTTAGATATCACTCACTCGTCAGTGATATTCTCGATGCTACAGTGGTATGACTAGTCCTTTGACCTACGGTGCATTGACAATTTGTAGTGAGGTTGCTATAGTTTGACTACACGTCTACTTGGTTCCTAGCCATTCAGGTCCTTACTGTGTATGTTGGCTACGGTGGGTTTAGATTCACTATTAAGAGTAAGATGCACTTAGATGAAATCTATTGATCTTAGTAGAAAAAGTATAGTCCTATATAATTCACTAGAATGAGTTCAATAAGTCTTTGGCCGAAGCAAGAGTGAATTCTGGAAGGGAGTTTTCATGAGATTCATAAAAGAACTCAAGTCGAGTCAATCTTGCATATGACTGACGATGAGATTTGATGAGTTATCCATGACCTTCATCAAGTCGAAACTTTCGATAGAAAGATTGAATCATATGATAACATACCTAAAGGTTCATGCTTCCATTCCAATAGATTGTCACTACATATTGTTAGGTGTCACTAGTGGATTGTGGGATCCACGAGTATTATCTTGATGATCGATGATTCTCAATGGGCAGTGTAGGAATTATTCCAATCCTTCAAAAAGAGTTTTGATGATATTATGATAAAGATCATAATGTGTCTTACTACTAGATAGAATAGAACCTATGGGATCACACATAAAAAAAAAATTTATCTGATCCGATGATTGATCGACGATTATGAATTGTTAAGGGTATAATTGTTAATACGATTGATAATTAACCCAATGCAAAAGTTGTAGGAGGATTAATTAGTAATTTAATTATTAATTAGAATCAATCTTATTGAAAAATAAATTTTAGATGAAGTTTAATTGAATTAGATTTAGTTTGACTTGAATTGGGTTTGGTTTGATTGAGTTATGAGATGACTCAATTGCCATGGAATCAATTTTTGATTTGATTTGAATTTAGATTCAATTAAATCTTAATTAGATTAAAATTTAACTTAATTAGAGACCTAATTAGATTAGATTCAATCAGATGTTTGGGTCTAAACTAAATTACTTTTAGGTTGAGGCTCAATCCAAAACCCTAGAGTCCATTTTGTGAAGGACTCTTCCATGCGCCACCCATTGTTCACGGCCCTTCTCTCCTCATGCAAATTTTAGATTTGCATGAGGTTTTTCATATTTTTCACCTCTTGGTTGACTACTTATTCTTTCATTTAGATAGAGATGAGTTTTGGTTTGAATCTGAAATTTAATTTAAATTTTTGATAGAGTTTGACTCTATCAGGACTCTATCAGGCACCACCTTAAAAGGATTTGCCTTTGAGATGCCTCTAGAGAGCTTTTGAGATCAGAACAAACTTTTGGCCAACCATTATAGTGAGAGAGAGACTTTTTGGCATCCTCCCTTCCAAGTTTGAAGGAAAAACTCCATTGGTACAAGGTGTGGGACTCTGAGGAAGAAAGCTGTGCTGCTGCTACCTTTCTTCTACCTCCATTGCTTCTTCGACTGAAGATCATCTTCCAGATCTAAAGAAGGATCAAACCAATCATCAAAAGAGCTTCTCTATAAGGGAGCTAGCCCCTTAGAGAGATAAATAAGACTCAGATCAGATCAGATCTCGTGTGGATACCTGTAGAGGCCAAGCATTTGTGCGGCTCTAGGAACCTGTCAAGTTTTTGATCATCGACTGCGGAGCTCTTCCACCCATGATAAGATATAAGATCTGATCTCATAAATTAATTTTAGATTTTATATATTTTAGATCCATGTTAGAAAAAGTTTTAGATCTGATTTAATGAATGATAAAAATAGTTAATCTATTTTATTCCGCTGTGATTTTAAAATAGTTTTGAAATACATGCATGTAATCTACCCTTCCCTTTCTAACAGTGGTATCAGAGTCATGATTTCAATTAGATATATTTAATCTAATTTTAATCTTAGATTTGAAAGTAAGTTTTTGATTTAAATAATTTATTTTAGTTTTATTCAGATCTGAGATTATTAAATCATGTATGAGATGCATAGATCTATATTCCTTATGCGTAGTATTCAGATTGGATTGATCTCTATGGTCATTTGGTCATAAGAGCATATTTAATCTAATTTTAATCTTAGATCTAAAAGTTAGTTTTTGATTTAAATGATTTATTTCAGTTTTATTCAGATCTAAAAATTATTGAATCATGTATGAGATGCATGGATATTTTAGATCATTGATCTGAAAACCTAAATATGATTTTTGATAAATAGTTTTTGAAAATAATTTTTAATCATATTTGATCTTTCTTTAGATCTGACTTTTGCATGCATATGATACATGCTTAATTAGTTTTAGATCTGATTTTTCATATATGATATGTGATTTTAATTTAGATCTAAAATAATGCTATATGTCATCTTGTTTGAAATGTAAACCTAGTGTAGTTTAGATCTGAAATTATTTCGATATCTAAACTAAACCCATGATCATAATATACTTAATTAAGAATTAAGATGTAAAATTAAAGATCTAAAATTCAGAATTTAAGATCTGAAATTATATATAACATGGGTTAATGGGTTGGATAGCTCAATTAGGTCTAGTATGAGCAGTTGATCAAACCGAATCAATAGTTGGTTAGGTTTAGGTCTAATCTCTCTTGTCCAACCCAAATAGTTATAAGTTTGGTCAGATTGACTAACAGCCACATTGTCAATCAAATCAAAAGATCTAATTTGGCTCCGTGGTTCGAGCCTGAATTAATTAGCTGACCTGATCAATGCTTATTGATCGATTGGTGTCTAAGGTAAGTTTGGTGGTTCGATCGATGGTCTTTAATTAGGAGCTACTCGCATAGATCGAGTTAATGGCATACCCTCCCACCAATCTCACTTACCTGGTCAATATGGTTGATTAAGTCTTGACTTAGGTTGCTAATGATTTGAGCTAACCCATGTCACTAGGTTAGTCATATCTGATATGACTAATTAAGGATGAGATCTGAACCTAAATCTTCTCAATTAATATTAAGTCCAGTGGTCTTTCATTATTATAGAGATGCAGGTGCCTATCTAGTGTTGATCGTTCTCAGCTAGTCACAGTGGTTCGGTTGCATCGGATAGGTACAATCATTCTATAGCATTAGATGCCCCAAGGTAGAGATGGGGTTGGGCCCAATAACTGTTAGGTGAGGATCTCAATAACAGCTTTGCACCCACTGATGTACGGTGGATCTAACTTAACTAAGAAATATGTCAATAACTGTTAGGTGAGGCCACAGGACTTAGAGATCGAACCAGCTACATCTTTCTTAGTAAAGCAATGGATAAAGAGTTGTCCACTCATTGGTTTGTGTCTTACTAATAACTATCAGGTGAGGTGCACATAAATCAGTAGGACTGCAGTGCCCACTAGAAACTAATCATGTATAGGTTTCCAATTTCTCCACCTGAAGAGTGTGGGAGATCCATAGAAATAGTGGGAGCTCTTGTTTATTTATTAAAATCCCAATAACAAATATTTACAAGTTAAAAATATCTAATTAGAAATTATTTCTCTCTGCAGTTAACTATGTCAAGTTTAAATCTATTAGCCCGAATCCTTGACACCAATAGGTTGATCGAAACCAATTACAAGGACTGGCTTTGGAATTTAAGAATCATTCTTAGTTTCGAGAAGTTGAACCATGTCCTCGATCAGGATGTGTCTTTGTTGCCAGCTCATCCATCTCCTGATTAATGAGCCATACTTGAGAAGTGGATGGATGAAGATAATAAGGTGAAGTGCTATATTCTTGCATCCATGTCCAATGATCTTCAGCGACAGCATGAAGATATGAGGACTGCCAGAGACATGCTGACTCACCTGCAAGAGTTGTATGGTAAACAAAGTCATATGACTCACTTTGAGGTCTCTCGAAGATATTTCAAAGTGAAGATACGTGATGGGCAGTCCATCCATGATCATTGTTTGACAATGATCAAGGACATTGAGGAGCTTCAGAAGCTAAGCATGAATATGGATAAGAAATTACAACTGGATATGATCCTGCAATCCCTTTCTGATTCATATGGATAGTTCATCATAAACTATCATATGAATAAGATTGATAACTCTTTGTCTGAATTGCTAAATATATTGGTGACAGCTGAAAGTACCATGAAAAGTTCAAGGGATACCATTCTAACTGTGGAGCAGGCTTCCACCAAAAAAAAGTCTTCTTGGAAGAAGAAGAAGAAACCTGCAAAGAAGTAAAAGATCAGTAAGAAACTCAAGAAGCAGGCTCCAAAGAAGACCAACGACAAAGAAAAATATTTTTACTGCAATATCGAAGGTCACTGGAAAAGAAACTGTCCTGCATACCTGGCCACTTTAAAGAACAAGAAGATGGACATGCTTTCTAAAGGTACATCTGAGTTGCTCGTTATTAAAACTAACCTAATGATTTTCTCTTCTTCTAGTTGGGTTCTAAATTTTGGTTCTAATGCTCACCTGTGCACTTCCATGCAGGGTCTAAAAAAAGTTAGAGGACTAAGGGAAGGCGAGATTACTCTCTGGGTCAGCAATGGGACAAGAGTTGCTGCTGTAGCCATTGAAATTTATCCTTTATGATTATCATTAAGAATTAGTTTGCTTTTAAAAGATTGTTATTATGTACCTAGAGCCAGTAGCAACTTAGTTTCTATATCTGTGCTAGCATAAGATAATATAATTTCTATTTTAATAAAGACTTCTATCCAATTTATTTTAAAAAT
This sequence comes from Elaeis guineensis, assembly GCF_000442705.2. Lineage (NCBI taxonomy): Eukaryota > Viridiplantae > Streptophyta > Magnoliopsida > Arecales > Arecaceae > Elaeis > Elaeis guineensis. The sequence continues at coordinate 70,756,437 of NC_026002.2, forward strand.
AAAATTGTTGCACATGCCTTTTTAATTGATAGATTTTATCATTTGCATGAAGATACGAATATTAATATTAACAAGCAAATTGTGAATGTCATAGGATCTAAGAGACTTAAAGATAGGATTAGCCAAAAGTATCTCTGGCATTTAAGACTAGGCCATATTGGAGAGGACAGACTTAACAAATTGAAGAAATATGGCCTTCTCGGGTCATTGACTTTCGAGTCTTATCCAATTTATGAGTTATGTCTTCAAAGAAAGATGGCTAAGCTACTCTTTGTAGGATATGGGGAAAGAGCCACTAAGATATTAACTCTGGTATACATTGATATGTGTGGTCCATTCAATGTACAGGCTAGGGGTGGCTATCTCTACTTCATAACCTTTATCAATAATTTCTCATGGTATGATTTCATGTACTTGATGCATCATAAATCTGATACCTTTGAAAAGTTTAAAGAATTCAGATGTGAAGTAGAGAAATAAATCAAAAAACCCATAAAGGTTCTTCGATCAGATCGAGAAGGAGAATATCTTAGTGAAGAATTTCAGACCTATCTCAAGAATAACGATATAGTCTCATAATGAACATCTCCAGGGATGCCTCAGCTCAACGGGATATCTGAAAGGAGAAATCGAACCCTATTATATATGGTCCGATCCATGATGAGCTTCATCGATCTTTTGATCTTTTTATGGGGACATGCGTTGCTTTTTGCTATTCATATCTTAAATCGAGTTTTCTCTAAATTCGTTCCTACCATACCATATGAGTTATGGCATGGTAAGAAATCATCTCTTGGATATCTCAAGATTTGGAGATGTCCGACTCATTTCAAATGACAACAGACAGACAAGTTAGAGGTTAGATCATTTAGGGCTCATTTTATAGGGTATCCTAAGAAATCTGTGGGATACTATTTTTATTTTTCAGAGGATCACAATGTGATTGTGAGCCATCATGCCATCTTCTTGAAAAAAGAGTTTGTCCAAGATGGAGGTAGTGGGAGAAAGATTGAGCTCGAAGAGAAAGTCTCTAAAGAGCGTCGAGTTCAAGAACCTAAACCCAGTAATGAGCCAGTAAATTTAGTACCTCCTCCACCTTGTAGATCAAATAGGATCTCGCATCCTTCGAAAAGATACTTAGGTATACTTACAGAGGATCTAGAGGAAGTATTCTTTGTGAAAAATAGGAATATTAGGAATGATCCCAAAATTTATGGTAAGATGATGTTAGATGTAGACTCTGAGAAATGGATGGAAGCAATGAAGTCAGAAATTGACTCCATACATTCCAACCAAATTATATCCTTAGTAGAACCACCTGAAGGTATTGTACCTATTGGGTGTAAATAAATCTATAAAAAAAAAAATTGAATTGGATGGTAAGGTAGAGACCTATAAGATAAGGTTGGTGGCAAAAGATTATAGTCAACGCGAAGGCATTGACTATCAAGAGACTTTTTCGCTAGTAGCTATACTAAAATCCATCCGTACTTTACTTACGATTGCAACCTATTATAATTATGAGATTTGGTAGATAGATATAAAAACTGTCTTCCTAAATGGATATCTTGAGGAAGATATCTATATGGAACAGCCTATGAATTTTACATCTAGTGATAGTGATCACAAAGTTTGCAAGTTGCAAAGATCCATTTATGGACTTAAGCAAGTATTTTGGAGTTGGAACACTCACTTTAATGATGTAATCAAATCGTTTGATTTTATCAAAAATGAGGAGGAGTCATATGTATATAAAAAGATCAATCAGTGGGAGCGCTGTCACATTTCTCGTATTATATGTGGATGACATCCTCTTGATTGAGAATGATATTCTCATGCTGACATTGATCAAAGTTTGGTTGTCAAAAGAATTCTCTATGAAAGATCTAGGAGAAGCTTCCTATATTCTTGGTATTAAGGTCTATAGGGATAGATCTAAGAGAATGATAGGACTCTCACAGCGAATGTATATAGAGGAGGTGCTGAAGCATTTCAACATGAAAAACTCCAAGAGAGGTCTCTTGTCTCTTAGACATGGCATTCATCTTTTGAAAAAGATGTATCCTAACATACCTGAAGAGATCCAATGCATGAGCAAGATCTCTTATGCTTTAGCTATAGAAAGTCTCATGTATGTCATGCTGTGTATGTGACCTGATATAGCTCTTGTTGTGAGTGTCACGAGCAGATATCAGTCGAATCCAGGTGATGAGCACTGGATAGCTGTAAAGAATATCCTTAAGTACTTGAGAAGAACTAAAGATTTACTTTTGATCTTTGCAGGAGGTTCAGAGCTAAAAGTGGAAGGATACATCGATTCAGACTTCATATCTGATATCGATGATAAAAGGTCTACGTTGAGATATATTTTTTTGTGTAATAGAGGATCGATTAGCTGAAAAAGTTTTAAACAATCGGTCATTGCAGATTCGACCATAGAAGCCGAGTATATTGCCACCTCTGAAGCTGCTAAGGAAGCATTCTAGTTTAAGAAATTTATTGCAGAGCTAGGTGTGATGTCATCAGATGCCATTACACTACACTGCGTAACAACGACGCCATAGCCCTTGCTAAGGAGCCCAGGTCTCACCAGAAGTCCAAGTATATTGAACGACGATTCCATATTATACGTGAATATCTCGATAAACAGTTCGTCGAAGTGCAGAGAGTCGACTCCACATAAAACATAGTGGATCCACTGACAAAACCTCTCAGCCAGCAGAAGACTAAAGCTCACTTTGAAAAGATGGGTCTTAGGTTTATGGCCAATTGGCTTTAGGTCAAATTGAGAGTTTGTTAGATGTGTGCCCTAGAAAATCAATTATTGACTGACACATTTATATTTTCAGGGCTTGTATTTGAACTTGTAAAACTTTTATTGTTAATAAAGGGCATTCTTATTTTCAGTCATGTTTATGTGTCCATGATTTGTCCTAGAAATTAACAAAGATGATTTTGCATATTCTCAAGATGTTAAAAATTTGAGACATACACTGTTAGTGATTAATTTTTAAATATTCTCGATCAGAGGATCATCACGGAGAACAGTGATCGATCTAGTTAGATCAGTGCACGATCACCTTCTTTACGGGCAGATAAGTCTCGAGTCTGTAGTATGATGACACTAGGATGATAATGCAGGTGGTTGTTAGAGAACAACTTACACTAAGCGTGACCATTACGAAAAATCATTTAGATATCTACTCACTCATCAGTAGTATTCTCGATACTACAGTGGTATGACTAGTCCTTTGACCTACGGTGCATTGGCTATTTACAGTGAGGCTGCTATAGTTTGACTACACGTCTACTTGATCCCTAGCCATTCAGATCCTTGTTGTGTATATTGGCTATGGTGGGCTCAAATTCACTGTTAAGAGTAGGATGCACTTAGATGGAATCTATCGACCTTAGTAGAAAAGGTATAGTCCTATGTGATTCACGAGATTGAGTTCAGTAAGTCTTTGGCCAAAGCAAAAGTGAAGTCTGGCAAGAAGTTTCTACGAGATTCATAAGAGAACTCAAGTTGAGCCAATCTTACATATGACTGATGATGAAATTTGATGAGTTATCCATGACCTCCGTCAAGTCAAGACTTTTGATAGAAGGATTGAATCATATGATAACTATACCTAAAGCTTCATACTTCCATTCTAATGGATTGTCACGATATACTGCTAGGTGTCACTAGTAGATTGTGGGACCCATGAGTATTATCTTGATGATCGATGATTCTCAATGGACAGTGTAGGAATTATTTCAATCCATTGAAAAGAGTTTCAATGATATTATGATAAAGATCATAATGTGTCTCACTATCAGATAGAATAGAATTTATGGGATCACACACAAAAGAGTTTTCTGTCTGATCCGATGATTGATCGACGATTATGAATCGTTAAAGATATGATTGTCAATACGATTGATAATTAACCCAATGCAAAAGTTGTAGGAAAATTAATTAGTAATTTGATTACTAATTAGACTCAATTTGATTGAAAAATAAGTTTTAGATCAAGTCTAATTGAATTGGATTTAGTTTGACTTGAATTGGGTTTAGTTTGATTGAGTTATGAGATGACTCAATTACCATAGAATCAATTCTGATTTGATCTGAATTTGGGTTCAATTAAATCTTAATAAGATTAGAATTTAATCTGATTAGAGACCTAATTAGATTAGGTTCAATCAGGTATTTAGGTCTAAACCAAATTACTTTTGGTTTAAGGCTCAATCCAAAACCTTAGAGTCCATTTTGTGAAGGACTCTTCCATACACCACCCATTGTCCACGCCCCTTCTCTCCTCATGCAAATTTTAGATTTGCATAAGGTTTTCTACATTTTTCCATCTCTTGGTCGATCACTTATTTTTTTATTTGGATAGGGATAAGTTTTGGTTTGAATCTAAAATTTAATTTGAATTTTTGATAGAGTTTGACTCTATCAGGCGCCACCTTAAAAGGATCTACCTTTAGGACACCTCTAGAGGGCTTTTGAGATTAGAACAAAATTTGGCCAACCACTAGAGTGAGAGAGAAACTTTTTGGCATCCTCCCTTCCAAATTTGAAGGAAAAACTCTATTGGTACAAGGCATGGGACTCTGAGGAAGAAAGCTGCACTGCTGCTGCCTTTCTTCTACCTCCACTGCTTCTTCGACTGAAGATCGTCTTCCAGATCTAAACAAGGATCAACTCAATCATCAAAAGATCTTCTCTGTAAGGGAACTAGCACCTTAGAGAGATAGACAAGTCTCGGATCAGAATGGATCTCGTGTGGATACCTATAGAGGCCGAGCATTTACGCGGCTCTAGGAACCTGTCAAATTTTTTATCATTGACTATGGAGCTCTTTCACCCACGATAAGGTATGAGATCTGATCTCTTAAATTAATTTTAGATTTCATATGTCTTAGATCCATGTTAGAAAAAGTTTTAGATCTGATTTAATGCGTGATAAAAATAGTTAATCTATTTTATTCTGCTACAATTTCAAAACAGTTTTGAAATACATGCACGTAATCTGCCATTTCCTTTCTAACAGTGGTCACGTTCATGATATAGTTAACACCATGGCCCATGATGCTGGTTGGACTGCCCACGACCATGTCCACGACCTCTACCTGAGTGCCCTTGGTTGGAAGCTGGGTAGTTTGGCAACGGCTGTTGTGGATTGACAAGTTAATGGGATGTACCATGCTCTCATGAGACTTGGTGTGCAGTAGGAAAGGGGGCATTTGAGTGCAGCTGTGCTCGATGCTGAAAGAGGCTCTCATGAGCCATGAGACGTGCCAAAAGCTCACCAAGAGAAAGGCCTTTGGTATCTGCAAGAGTGGCTATGATGGAGTCGAATTTGGATCCCAGCCTTGCAAGCACCTGAAGCACCAAGTTCGTGGAAGAGATGGGATGCCCAATGGCTGCCATGTTGTCGGCAATCACCTTAGCTCTCTGGATGTAGTCGGGAAGGGTGCTCATACTACACCTAAGGGACTGCAGCTCAGTCCGCAACTACAGAAGATGTGCTCGAGATTGGGACTCGACCACTCCAGCAAGGATGTCCCACAGTGCGAGAAGAGTTGAGGCCGATGATGAAGGGCAGCAAGGACTCAGAGAGGGATGCGATGAGCTATGTCATAACTTGCTAGTAACCCAAAGCAAGCATGCTGGGTTAGAAACCAAAGAAGGGGCTTCAAATGTCATCGTTGGTGTCATCTGTGTCACCGTCGAAGCAAAAAGGTGCTATGGTGGGCAAGGGTCTCTTCCGTCGATCAACCCAACCAGATCATAGCTTTGGAGAAGAGGAAGACATTGTGCTTTCCATAGTAGATAGTTGTCGCTGGTAAGTTTGAGAGGTGGAAAGGACAAGATATTGAAGGCTAATGAAGTAGCGATGGTGGCCATGTTGCAAGGGGTGGGAAGGAGGGCCATCTCAACAAGATTAGGGGCTTGAGAGCAAAGTTGCTCTGATACCATGAAAGAACTAGGCAAAAATATTGTGAATGACTCTATTTTTTCTCTACGAGATTCTTCTTGTTATATAGAAAACAATAAGATACAGGTTGTTGGGATGAGTTCAAATAGAAACAACAAGATACAGGTTGTTGGGATGAGCTCAAATAGAAACAATAAGAAACTACAAATTGTTGGAGGAATTTGACTTGTGTATATTCATGGGATATAGCGAGTCTCATTATGGTTATCGGTGCTTGCACATGCCAACAAATAAGATCTACATTATTCACCATGTTGTCTTTGATGAAAAGAGATTTTCTTTTGCTGAAATCTCTAGCTATAATATTGGGCCTATTAATTGTTCTCGTCAGTGTTTTTCTTCTCTACAGGTTATGCCCTTGGATGTGTCAACTACTGCTGTATCTCACCCTTGGGATCAGCCCATTGGGCAATAGGGTCACCCTTCATCCACTTCTGGGACACCTGAGCGGCCCAACTTGTCCTCATTCACTTCAGCAGAAGTGAGTTCACCAGTGAGAGATATTGGTGCACCTACATATGCAACCACTTCAATTCATGGGGATGCATCCCACCCATCGACCTCGATAGTGCCCTCATCGCCATCAAACTATGCTATTGATGTCATTCCTCTATCGTTTGATCTCAATAATGCACAACAACCGCCGACCAGCTCTACCACGTCAACACACACTCACCCTATGATCACTCAATCACAGAATGGTATACGGCGGGTCAAACTCTATAGTGCACAAAAGAACAATATGCATCCTCTCTCACATCTGCTAGCGTGCACTTTATTGCCTTCTAAGCCCACCTACTACAGCCAAGTTTCCAAGGATGCCAACTGGCGTGCTGCCATGTCCACTGAATTTGATGTCCTTATACACAATAGAACATGGACACTTGTACCTTGCATCTCCCACATGAATGTAGTTGGGTGTAAGTAGATTTTCAAACTTAAACAACATCCTGATGTCTCCATTGAGAGGTATAAGGCATGCCTTGTGGCTAAGACATATAGCCAGCAACCCAGGATTGATTTTATAGAAACATTCAATCCTGTTATTAAAATCACAGCAATAAGACTTCTTCTAACACTTGCAACCTTTTTTGGTTGGCCCATGCGATAGCTTGATGTGTCTAATGCATTTTGCATGGCCACTTAGAAGAAACTATTTTTATGGAGCAACCTCTAGATTTTGTTCATCTCCAATTTCCTCGACATGTGTGTCACCTTAAGAAGTCTCTCTATGGTCTCTGGCAAGCTCCAAGGGCCTGGTTCCAGTGACTTAGCAATTATCTACTTCAGCTTGGCTTTATGGAATCTAAGACAGATACTTCTCTATTTTACCATGTGAGTGGGTACTCTTCTATTTATATTTTAATCTATGTAGATGATTTTCTCGTAATAGATAGTGATGCATCTGGCATTTTCTCACTCATTGATTCTCTTAAGAATGGATTTTCTGTCCGAAATCTTGATTCTGCTCATTTCTTTTTGGGCATAGAAATATCTTCACATCCAGATGCCGCTTCTTATCCCAGCAAAAATACATCAAAGATGTGCTATGTTGGATGCAAGGCCTATCTCAACTCCTTTGGCACTAGATTTCAATTTCAATGGGTCGTCTTCACCATTTTCTAATCCAACATTATATCGGATGATTGTGGGTGCACTACAATACACTACCATCACTCACCCAGACCTCACTTATGTTGTTAACCAGTTATGCTAGCACATGCATGCACCTTCGGACCTACATTGGGTAGCTGTGAAATGCACTCTGCGCTACCTGAAGGGCACTATTACACATGGTTTATCACTCCATCATTCTAGCCGTGAACTCAATGCATTTAGTGATGCCGACTGGGCAAATGCACACAAGATCGGTGATCCACAAGTCATTTTGCCATCTTCCTTGGTAGGAACTTAATCTCCCCGATATTCTAAGAAACAATCAAGTATTGCTCGTTCAAGTATCCAGGCCACATATAAGGCTATTGCTAATGCCACAGCGGAGCTGATTTGGATTCAATCACTTCTAACTGAATTAGGCATTTCTCTTCATGCTCCTCCTATTTTTTGGTGTGATAATATTGGAGCCACTTATTTAGCTGCGAATCCGATATTTTATGCCCACACAAAGTACATTGAAATTGATTATCACTTTGTGCGAGAACAGGTAACCACTAAGCGACTTCAGGTCTCCTACATCTCCACTCATGATCAGATTGCGGATATCTTCACCTAAGCTCTTTCCCATCAATACTTCACTCTCTTAAGATACAAGCCTCAGGTGGTCGAACCCCCATTTTGCTTGTAGGGGCATATTGAAGCCAAAACCACCGAATAACAATAAGCCACAACCGAATAACAACAAAACCACAACTATCAAACAACTTGTACCACACGGGAGTTTCTCCAACAATTTGTAGTTTCTTATTGTTTCTATTTGAGCTCATCCCAACAACCTGTATTTTATTGTTCCTATTTGAGCTCATCCCAATAACCTGTATCTTGTTGTTTTCTATATAACGAGAAGAATCCCGTAGAGGGAAAACAGAATCATTTACAACATTTTTTCCTAGTTCTTTCAATAACTAGAAAGATCAGTTTAATATTTTTTTTAAGTACAGGGGTGTAAAGAAAATTGGATTAAAGTTAAAAAGTGTTTCTGTAATTTTTTCTAAATAAAATTAAGTGTATGTTTTTTTTGGGGATCTCTTCCCTCCCTCTCGAAGACTAGAAGGAGGGGCCATTACGTGCTCATTAATACCTCTTAGCATACACGAAATGAGCACCAAACCAGGTTTTTGTGCATCATGCAGGTGAATCATGAAGAGCTTTATTATCCATTCCATTTCCTAGAAGTTCGCTTGAAACCAGGCCAGGTAAGCTTGGGCGCAGGTTAATAGGTGCCCAAAGCATTTTCCAATTAGAAAGCTCATATCATCAACATTATGCATAGCTGTAAAACTATGAATTCTTTTAGGTGTGGTTATGTCATGCGGTTTCCAATGTGAAGTCAAAGAAAGTATTTGCAGGAGGAGGACCTACACACTTTCTTGTCAAGCATGGAACATTAGAAACCTGTGAGGTGTGCATGGGGTCCCATCCCAACGGATGCAAGCAACCATTCCTTCTCAGAAACGTCAGGATATAAAAGTTCCATCCTTGCTTCTGTTTGGGTCCTCCTACATGAATGAGAGCAGGAGAAAGAGAAAGCGAGGGGACTTTCTGCGTTCAGGGCCTCTCACACTGTTTAAGGACTGCAATTATAAGGGCAAAGGGAGCCTCGAGCTTTGCAGTGCAATCTTTTAGTAGGAACTGCATGTTACCCACCTACAATTGTCGGGAAGGGCTTCAAGTTAAAAGTCAGCAGCCACAGCGACAGTTAAAAAAAAAAAAAGGTGAAAGTTCACCGAGGATCAGATAACAGTGAAAGAGAGGAGAGGAAATCAATGCAAGTTTGGATTACATTTCCCTCATGAGTTCTTAGTTTTCCATTCCACAATCTGGATCACAAACAACATCCAAGAGCCATCTGATGTAATCCTACCTCAATTCTGATGTTACTTGATTCATGGACAAAAATATATGCTATCCCATCGATTTCAGTGTTGCCTGGAATTTAGATATCAGAGGATATGATATAAAAATAGCACAGCCAGAGCATCAAAATGATAGCGTTGGAGACAAGCTTCATTTGCATGCTTGTAGACAAAAGGATATGCACAAGTTGCGTCTGGAGCATATCTTGGTAGAAGGGCTCAGTATGTGTGGCTATCATTGGTTTGATTATCCACAAGGCAAAATAAATAAATAAAATAAAATAAGGCATATACACATTGCTTACCAGACAGATCCCACTTATCATTAGATGTATTGCCTTCCATATTTAGAGATGGCAAATTTTCGGTCATCACCTATGATAAAATGTTATAGGTTTTCAATCAAGCAGGACCTTAGGGTCTGTGACAGGTATCTTTCGTACCTATTAGATTAATCTAGTCTAGGATGTGATCGAACGGCTGCATTTATACTAATGTAGATGCTCAACACGTCGGCTCCTGTAGTTTTTGCATGTTGTTTCCAAAAAGGATTAAGGGTGGCCAAGTGGCCCTGTCTAGCATATTAAATCAGCTTGTAGTGCAACAACTCTTAAAAATGCCACATAAAGGAGTTCAAGCTGTTGCTATCAAGGTCATATGCATGTTTATGTTCTATTTTATATACTATGTTTGGTGATGTTCAATGCTGGAAGCACACAGGTCCAGGTTTTGGGGTGTGGGTTCTTTTCAAATTCAAATTACTAGCAGAGCAATTGCAATGATTGGACCAAGTGCAGCTCCATAATCTTATCTTAGTCAAAGAGAATAATGAAAGAAGAGAATAGTGGACAGACAGAACTAATTGAAGTAGCAGTGAAAGAACTACACATGAAAATAAAGAAACTGAAAGGTAGCACTGAAGTGTGTGTGGTGTGTGACAGGAGAGAGATGTTTTGAACGAAACAAAAAATTACTCATATGAGAAAGGGTGGGGACTCTGGGCTTCACCATAACTCTTTCTGCGTTTGTTATTTTGGATGCTTTCCGATTTGTAACGGGCTAACGGCCCCTACCAAATGCTTCTTTTCCTGCCCCTTTCCTTGCTTCAAAGTTTGCCAAACTCCCCTCCCTGTCCTTCCTAGTGAACATCACCACCCACCTCAAAAGCCAACCACTGAGGAGAAAACAGGGCATAGAGAGAAGGAAAGAAGACGAGAGAGATAGAGTTATCACAACAACGAGAGAAATTTGCAATCACTTAGTCTAATATGCCAAATCAAAATGACCAGCTAGCTGAAGAGGAGTACATAGACATGGACATCAGCTCTGCTACCTTCTTGTGCTGCAACAAGTCTTCTCCCCCACATTCAAGAGAATTTGAGTTCCAAATGTCTGCCCCACTCGAGAGAGAGACCATCACCTCCCCTGCTGATGACCTCTTCTACAAAGGAAAGCTCCTCCCTCTCCACCTCCCGCCGCGCTTGCAAATGGTTCAAAAGCTCCTCCAGAACTCCAACATACCCACCACCCATGGAAAAAAATCGGAGTCCTTCGACGGGAGTGTCATCACAACAATCACCAATACCAACACTGCCACCACAACTCCATTTGAGTCCTGTAACGTCTCGCCTGCCACTTCTTGTTATGTAAGCGGAGAGCTCCATGCAGAGGATTATTACTTTGAATGCTCTACAGAGCTCGTCCGGTCCCACCCGAAGAAGTCTTGGTCTAAGAAGCTCAAGTTCATGAGGCAATCCTCCCTGAGTCTCAAGCTGAAGGCTTCAAAAGCTTTTCTCAAGTCTCTCTTCACCAAGTCCGGATGTTCAGATGAGAAACATGCGGTACCTAAAGTTAAAGAATGCTCAAATGGCCACCTGAAGTCAGGGAAAAAGAATCCATTTGAGCAGATTCAAAGGGTAAGAATGGTTGTTACACATAACAACGCTACGACCGTGAGGAGCATCGATGAAGATAAGATGAAAGAAGAGCATTGCAGTCACAGGAGGTCTTTCTCGGGTGCCATTAAGTGGCATTCTTCAACCAAATCCTCCTCTGCTTCTTCATCATGCTCTTCTTCCGCCTCTTCCTCCTTCTCGAGCATGAATTCAAATGGACTCTTTGGACCACCAATGCTGAAGAGGAGCAGCAGTGTAAATTCAGACATGGAGAACTCCATCCAAGGAGCAATTGCCTATTGTAAGAAGTCTCAGCAGCTAGTTTCAGCAAGAAAGAGTGTTAGTGATGTTGGTTTTTGTTCCTTGACTGCCACTCGGATAGCAGCAGATTGCGAGAAACAAGAGAAGCCAGGCCTTTGCAGGGGATGATGGAAAGAAATCATCATTTCTATTGAAATATTTCAAAAAAAAAAAAAAAAAAAAAAAAGCAATTTCTCTGGGTTTTCCTATTTTGCAAGAGTTTTGAGTATGCTTTAGTTCAGTTGAAATGGCTTAGAAGCCTATCAATGGTTCTGTATGCTCAATGGAAGCTCAGTTTAATCCAAAACATCTTGTTACAAATTTTCTCTACAAGCTTTTCTGAAAGAGAATTAATCTGCAAGCACATTGGTGTTAGCAGGTCAAATAAACTAATAAATCTGCATTTGATCGAATCTATCAGTGGCAAGCAAAAGTTGTTTAACTCTTCCTTTCTAATTGCATGGAATCTTCATAGTCTGTATGAATGACTAATCTTCTCTCTGTCTACTTGCTATCTATGTAAATGTCTAGTTAAAGTCATGTAAATCAGATGAAGCAGAATATGACTTTGGTAAAGGGGATACATTCCCGATTAAAAAAGAATCCAATGCCATCACCTTCTGGGTCAATTTAAACAACAATGGTAGTGAGATTCAATTGAGACAATTTATCGTGACAAACTTTTGCTGATGTGCAGTGCAAGCTGCACAGCTATCCTGGTCATTTTGCTTAGTTGGAAGGTAGTGCCTAATTGTCCAAGTTACATGACGACGTATGCTCGTGTTGCCTGTGGTTGCAGCATTATTTTTTTTTTATTTTTTATTTTTTTGACTGAATGGTTGCAGCATAATTCATGTTGAGCAATAATAGTTCCACATCGGATAGGTTAAGGACTCTCGTGGTGCTTATATATTTTTGGGCTCATCCATTAGATGTTCAGAATTTCAGATAGGATCTTAACAATCGTGGAATGTCCTTTCTCAATTGAGTTGAGACGCGTTCTTATGCCCTTGTGAGAACTCAGTTTGTATGTTCTCCCTGTCACGGCTTTCTAATTGATGATTTTTAATGCTTGCTGAGGAAGGAAGGCTGTTGCTGATCAAATGGTTATTGGTTTCAGGGAGAAGGATTGGCTGATTCTGATGTGATGTCAGGTCACCGGCCACTGGGTTTAGTCGGATCTCAAGTACTTCATCCAAGTGCCCAGCACTCCTGTAGCAAGGCCTAAGAATTTGAACTTCTTTGTGGGGATTTATTGTGAAGCAGCCCCAAGAAATGACAGATGAACTGACACCCAAGTCGTAGACGTGACTGCTATTCTTCTCTTTGACATGAGATTTTCTTGATCTTCAAATTATGAAGTCTTCATAGTATTGTTCTCTTCCCATCATTAATATGTTTGTCTTTTAAGTATATACTTAATCTACATAAGTTTCTAGTAATGTCGACTATAGAATAGAATCCATGAGTAAGCTATCTAGTGAAGTCAAGATATATCTGTAAAAAAGATTAGGAGGCTTATATATCTACTTGAATGGAAAATGATCAGATTATTACCATATAGATAAATAGATATATAGATAGATGGATGGATTGCCCTCTTTTCAAGTATTAAAATGTTTACCTTTTAAGCATACACTTAATCGACATAAGTTTCTAGTTATGTCGACTATAGAATAGAGTCCATAAATAAGCTATTTAGTGAAATCAAGATATATCTGTAAGAAAGATTAGGAGGCTTATTCATCAAAAAAAAGGATTAGGAGGCTCATATATCTACTTGAATGAAAAATGATCAGATTATTATAATATAGATAGATTGTCCTCTTCCAATCATTAAGATGTTTACCTTTTAAGTATATACTTAATCGACATAGGTTTCTAATATTGTCAACTATTGAATTGAGTCGATGAATAAGCTATTTAGTGAAATCAAGATGTGTCTGAAAAAAAGTTTAGGAGGCCGTATATCTACTTGAATGGAAAATGATCAGATTATTATAATAATATATATATATATATATGGTGATGACAAGAAGCTACCATGCATGAAATGATTAACTTCTACTTAGTATAGCTAGCTCCGATGAATAGCCCATCTTTGAAGCTACGATTGATTGATGAACAAGGCTGGATTGCTTTACCTGGCCATGAAACAAAAACAAATATAGTGGAAAAAGAATACCACTACGCTATGTTTCCATTAACAAACACGACTTGGCAGCAGATCATTAGTGACTTCTAGTGATATTTCTTTATGGAACCTCCACCAGTTATCAATGCATTGTAATGGACCATTTCATGAATATTTTCTAATCACCAAGTCACTAAGTATTATATCTTCACATTTGTGCATGCCAAGACCAACCTATTTTAATGCTTGGGAGGCTCTTGCCGATTAGAAAGTAGTAACTTTTAATCAGATCAAGTAAGAGGGCACGAAAGATTCACAACCTGCAGACAAATTGATAAAGAAACAGATACTTAGATACATAATGATGGGCCTAGTGAGACTCTCAGTATAACAAAAATGCTTTAGCCACCTTACATTAAACTCTGAAGCTTTATGACAACTTAAATTAAACTCAACTGAGATTACTAAAAGCAATATAAAGGAAATTAAGTAGGGGCACTAGTAATAATGACCACCATCATTGGACACCACTTGTCTACATCGAATTGTTTGATACTTGCTTCCATAGATCATGTTGGCAGAGATCCACTCAAAGGCAAAATGATTCCTCAACTTTAAAATAGCAGTTCAAAGGAAACCTTCGGGTGGATATGGATAAACGTTAATCTAAGTGAGCGTGTCAGTGAAAAGTTTGACAAGATTAAAGCCAGAGGAAACAGGGCAACTCATCGCACTGATGCTTTTGAGCACTGGCAGGGCTGAGGGGCATAGAACAGGGACTCTTTTTCTCCACCCAGCATCTCTGGCATCCAAAGGGAGACAAACCTATATGATGCTTTTGGCTTCACGACGTCAGCTGTAAAAATAAATAAATAAATGTAGTTGGAGCAGGGGGGCCCATCCATTGAGAGTTTTATGCACTGTTTTTTTCAATCCAGAAGCCTCAAGTATCATCTTTTGTTGCTTTCTTTCTCTCTTCACATAGTTCTCTTTTCCTTCCTTTCACCTGTATCCGGTCGCTAGAAACAAATATCAAAGAGGATTGTCACAATAGAGATGTTGAACAACTATGTATTTATGAGGACACTGGTGATCCTTGGTCTAAGTTGTTTGAATTGTAAAAGATAAGTTATGAAAAAAATCTTGAACTATTTGAAAATTTTTAATTTGCTCCTGAATTTTAATTTAATGTAATCAAATCATCCAACTTTCAAAATTACTTAATTCAAATCCTAATTATGAAATGTAATGGAATTATTATGTAATGCTATGTGACCTACTTATACGGTAGAAAGGAATGACATAAAAGATGACGTGAATTCTATCACGATACCTAAACAAAATTCATGATTAGAATTCAATTTGAATGAATTTAAAAGTTGGATAACATGATCGTACAAAATTGAAATTCAAAATGAAATTAAAAAACTCTCCAATAGTTCAGAATTTTATATATAATTAATCCAAATGTAAAAGGCCAAAAATCACAACTCATGAATGTTGTTTGCCAGATCTGACCTTACTGACTTTTCAAAACAATTTAAAGTTCAAGGCTATAATTTTAAGAAATTCATATCAACTTCAGAAAGCAACTTCAAAATCATTTTCATTCTAATGCAGAATTTTCAGGGACCCAAATCTCCCATATTCCTCCGTTGCATGAGACTCGCCGACCTACTTGGAATCAATTCACCGAGGCGCATTTAAGTCGATAGAAGGTGACCAGGAGTCATATATTTTGAGTTCCCTCAGCACTAGGTCAAAGAAATGCCATACAGCAAGGAGGACACAGCAACTAGAAGAAAAATGAAGTCTCAAGGGGGAGGAAAAAAGGGGGAAAAAAATCTTTGTTAAAGAATGATGCAGGACCTTCCCATTTCCTTCAGATTCACCAAATAAACATAGGCATTCCTATTTTAAATCTAGTTCAACCAAATTATCCTGTTGCTAAGAAAGTAATCTCACTTAGATGCGAAAATATTACATCCCCCTTCTAAAATTTTGAACCATCAAGAACTTTTACAAGATGCGCTTTAAAAAAAATTAAGTACAATACTAATATACAATTGGTGTAGTTGATACACCACAACACAAACCAGTCAATTTAAAATTGCATGCATACTATATAACAACTCGACATCTGATATTCCAGACCACTTAATATTCCTCAACCAAGAAAGAGATTATAAATGCAAATGACCTTCTGTCATTATTCAAAAGAACCGTAATGTCCTGTCAACCTTCACGTATTGCCGTGTGAATCATTTCAACTATGACAAGAATCAAGATTCCATCTCCCAGACTTTTGGGAATGAATATCAGCTATCCCTGGTTAAGTACGGTTATTACATGCGCATTGAAGCCCTAATCACAGGCTGCACCAGTAAGTGGATAATTTTACAGCTCCACCCAGCATCCATTATCAGATACAAACAGAAATAATGTATGATATCCAGTCAGAAACCCCCACCTTCACTCTTCAAATGGCATAAATTGGATTAATATCAGAGTCTGAGATGTCAGAGTTGGGATGCCATGAGTTCGAGACGCTTCTCTTTGATGACTTCTGCCTCCTCCTGATCCTTCGGACATGCTTTGATTTCACCACATAGTAAGTCATGGTCCCAAGAACCCCAGCCATTATCACTCCTCCTATCAGTGTAACAAGTATTGCAGCCCACTGGAAATGGCGACCCACAACAATATAGGAGGAGGCAATGAAAGCAACTGTAGTGCATGCTGAAGCCAACCACATCAATTTGTTAATCACTTCCACAACCTTCCTCTCCGACTTTGTTTCCCCTCTTACAATTGTTATCTGCACCACCACCACTGCCAATGATGTAAACAGAGCTATAGCATTAAAGATGAAAAATATCTTGAAGGAAGGAGCATGAACAGCTACTGCGACCCCATCATTATCGTTTCCACCTGGCACCGTGAAGATAGCTGCAAATGCCACCGTGGCAAAGAGCACAGCAACCACTGTTACAGAGTTCGTGGCATTATTTATGCCCTCCCTATGCAGTTTCCTGAGCTCCTTAGCTATCCCATGCACATTTTTATTTGTTTTTCTAGTTTGCTCCAGTTGTGTGTGAACATCTTTCTTGATTTCTGTAACAGTCTTCCGAAGCTCATCTCTAGGCTGATTTAATTCATTGGCTCTGACAGCACCATAGCGAGATAAAAAATCTTTAATCTCTGCAGATTCTTCAGAGAGAGGAAGCCCTTCTGCAATATCAAGTGCAGTCTTACGGTCTCTTGTCAATGCATTCACATGTGTGTCTGGCAGGAGTAATAGAACATTTACTATCTGCAAAGAAACGAGAAAGATAAGCTTGGCAAGATGACAGCATAAATTTCAGTTGAAAATATTAGATCCCCATGTAAGACAACAGAAACACTTAAGTAGACTATGATGGATGAAATGAAAAAAACAATGGCGGCATATGAGAATAATGGCAAATGAAAAGAACACAAGTATGTGCTTGACGGTTTCTGTTTCATAACAGAGGGTACAAACTCATAAAAAAAGAATCCTAAAGCACAGTCTGATAAAACAAATTACTCCAGTGATATACTAGCTTAATAACATGCAAACTATAAGGAAGTTCCCATCAGACCCAAAAATAAAAACCTGAAATTTCAACAAATGTCAACAAGATTTATCCCTTTTATATTGGGTCAGCCCACAAATCAAGGTATGAACCTTCTACATTTGAAAATGTTTATAAGACAGGAGATTAATTTGGCACTGGAAAGGAAGGACCTTTGAGCAACAGTAAGCTTGCTCCACTGCAACCTCGGTGTCACAGGTTCCAACATCTCCACATGCAAGGTAAAGGCCTTGGACCCTGTAGTGGCGAGAGCCTCATACATTAGGATGCCTTTTTTTTATAGTAATTTGGCATTGGCAGTAGACCTCCCTAAACTGGTCTCAAATACTAGAGTGCTTGGACAAGAGTGCTTGGCATAAAACCGCTAAGAACCAAATGACAAATATAGAGGCCTGCATAGACAAAGAAAAAGAGCCTAGAAAGAGAGAAAGGGATGAAGTTTGATAGTATAAGGAACACACTCATCTGCATGGCACAAATGATCAATCAAAGGGCCAATTGTAACATGTTTCAAATCAAAAGGCCAAAGTTTCAAAAGGTTCCAGATTTGGAGGCAAATTTTCTGAATGTTTTAATGTGTAGCAAGTTTTTTGTTTTTGCTTTTGTTTTTTATTAAAACCAGGGACTATATATATCCAGATGTTCACATATTCTCCAGTTCACCAAGATAACCTTGTAGATAGGGAAACTGACCTTTGCATTGTTTGATATGTGGTTAGTTTGAAGTTAATACTTCAATATATTTGAAATTAAACTCATGCAGATCAGCTGATGGCTTAATTAATAACCTTGTAGATAGGGAAACTCATGTTTGCTTCATTTGATGCGTGGTTAATTTGAAGTTAGAACTCTTGCAAGTCAGTTGATGGCATAATTAACAAAAAGGGTTCAGGAAGGAAGCTATGGAAACAATTCCATTATCCCCTTGACCCATATAAACTCAACACAATATTCTTGTAACATTTATAACTGGATTTCCTAAATAGATATGATTCTCTTTTCATGTTCAGGTCTATGTGTGTGAATTCTTAACATTACTTTTGCTTTGATTTCCACCCAATATTTTCAATGTTGAAGTTTAATATTCCTTTCAACATCTTGTAACTTTCAAACAGCAGAGCTATCAATTTCATCATCAGAATGTACGCATGCACAATCTTTTATGACTCTAAAGTAGCTTTCGCTTAGGAATTGATAACCAGAACTTTTTCGAAGTATTTCTGGTTTTTCTTTCCTTATATTTAATATTTTTTCTCTAAAATCATTTAATGATATTTGAAACATATGTATACAAGCATAAAACACATATGTTAACAGAAAAAGGGTTTTATTAAATGCATACTGCATATTTATAGATAAATTTATGCAAGAGTATTATCAAATAATTATCATATTACCAGGTTAAATTTGGTCTCGTCCAAACCTGACCCAACAAGATTGCCAGGTTGTCTTGGGACGACACCAATTTTTATCTAATGATCTGGTTGGGTTATCAGGTTGTATGGTCCATTACTCATAAGCATCTGGCACTACCAGCTCAATAGAGGTGTGAGTGGGTAGTAGAGCTTGATTTGACCCATATTTGACCCAAATGACGCCTGAAACATATCCAAAGTTGACTCATCGGTCAAGATGGATCCAATATCAAGACCATTCTCTATGTGATCGCCTATCCATTAGACCAGCCCATCACTGACTCAGCCCAATCCCGAAACCGAAACCCATCAAAAAAAAAACTGGAGTCTTCTTCTCTGATTGATTTCGAGGAGCTGGAGTCCTAGGGCAACTAAACCCTAAGGCTCTTTATAAATAGCCCCCACGTCCCCCTATGGCCCTCTAACGGCAATCATTAAGCCTCTTTCTCTCTCCTTCACCCATTGAAGTTGCGGCATGGTGTCATTGTGCTCGCCTAAAATCGGTACCGAAGACGCCATCGGAGTTGAGGTAAAACCCCGATCCCACCTCCTCTTTCTCTTCTCCTTCTTCTCTTGGCCTTAGGCATTGCCACCGGCCACCAGCTTCACCGAAAATCCATCATGAAGAAATCTCCTAATTTTTTGCGGCTTTTCTTTCGTTTTTTTTGGCCATTTGTGTTATCACCACTTGACGCTAGACCCTCGGTCGAATTGCCCAACCTCCCTACAGGTTGTCCCAGTTGAGGCCATCGATGCCAGTGAGCGGCCAACGATTGAAAATCCAAGAAAAGGGGTTGGATCTCTTGTTTTTCAAGCTTTTTTCATGATTTTCTTGCCAACCACTCACCACTGGCGGCCATCCACCGCTGCCTACCGCCAACTATGCCCCACCACGACTACCACACCCAGCTGGATCTTGACCACCCTCCCAACCTTCTTCCCCTGTTCGGCCAAAGAAAGGAAGAAACAAAAAAAAAATAGAGAAGGATTCTCTCTGATGTCCCTCTCTACTCTCTCTACATGATGACTGAACCATGGTCCACTATTTTCTCTCTCTTGAAAAGAAAAAGAAAAGAAATAAGAAGACTCATTTGCTCTCTACTTTCTCTCTCTTCACCCACTCTCTCTTTAGGAAGACTTATACATCTCAAGATAGAGTCCTATTTTCCTATTCCAGGGACATGAGTTCATCCTCAGCAAGAAGACCTTAAAATGCCTCGATACCTAAGCAACCCATCTTGCCGACCACCCGATCAATGGATTTATGATTTAATTATATTAAATTCATCGAATAAAAGTTGAATATTTTTAATATTTTAAATAGAAGTAGCTGATTCTTCTAACGAAGTCTGAAAGTCTAAGACAATCAAAGTAAATAAATCTTATTCTCCTTACTTGTTTCCAAATTACCATACTTTCTATGCATATAATATGTTGCTGGTGAAATCATATTTTTCATAAAATAAAGAATCACATATGTACAAGTATGCTTTATTATAAAAAATGATTCTATGAATATATTTTATGAAAATAGCATGTTTATGAAGCATGAATTTTATTATTTTTTTCATCTACCATATATATATTTAAAAATATATATATAAAGATTTTGAAAGCTTTCAGATAGCTACGTATGAATCTCTAGAATTGAAAAAAGAGACATCCGGAGTTAGTATTCATACGAACACAAGCCCTGCTAGTGGGTATAAAGTTGGTATACGAAATAAAAACTCTGTCGATTAAAAATACAAATCTTGTCACGGGCATAAAGTAATCGTAGCATGAATATCTAAACGTAATACTATGAACCATGATATGAATACATGACAAAAATGACTTACGAATCATGTTACGAAATATTCATGATTTATGCACACATGATTGACTTTATAACCTGTTTATTAAACTGCTTTATAAAATATTTTATTTTTGTAATATTTGTTATTTTCTTAATGCTACATGATCATTGAAAAACTTATGCTTAATTCAGTAAGAAAATGTAGATTTTATTTACTGAGCTAATATAACTCATACCTCTTTATTTATCTTTTTCTTTTATAGAAGAATAAGATTAGAATGACAGATGATCTAGGCTTGGAGGTCTACAATAGCAAACTTGAAAATTTTATAGCTGGAGTTAATTTATTGGATGATTGTGGACTTGTAATCAATTATTTATGAATTTTGAGATATGGGTTTGATATTTGATTTTGGATCTAAATGCTCTGAACCAGTCTTGGTTTATTTACTTAATGAATAATTGGAATTTAATCTCTTTATTATGTTTTATCTATGATAAATATTTTATTTTATTTAATATTATGATTGATTGACTTCGTGTTATCGTAGTTTGGATCCCTTGATAACATAGCCGTATTATATCCGGATTTGGGGAATGACACTCTAAACTGGTTGGATGTGAATTTTGCATATTAGAATTGTCTCAAGTACAACCAATTCACCTTGACAAAACTAAGTTTGAAAATTCAGGTCAAGAACTCAACTCTGAGATCCGATCTGAAAAGAGACGCCACCAGCCTGGTCTCACCAAGTGATCTGTTAGATGTGTTTGCATTTCAAACCTGGGTGACAGTGGAATTGGAACCAGTGCAACAGTTTGAATTTTATTTTGTTTTTATACACATCCATTTTGACTTATCCCTGCTCAAGACGATCAAACTTCATAATAACCTTTGCTGGTAATCCACTGGAAAAAATCTTCTTCAGGGTAATGTCTCCATCAGATAGTTGCCATGTCATCTCTATGAAGATGTTTGTTCGTTTGCTTACTGCACTTGACTTTATTTCCTGTACCTGATTCAACTGCATGCCTGGAACCCCCCCAACTTATCAATCACAAGTTGCATGATTCCATCCTTTGATGGTTGTTGTAAGTGGAAAAAAAAGGGGACCAACTACAAAGCTAACAAGGCTAATAATGTAAGCTTGTTGGATCTGCCTTGTTGAAGATTTAGGTGTCTCCAACTTATACTTCTTTTTCAATCGTAGAAGAAGGTTAACATGCATTCCATGACACATTGGCACGTATGTATAATGTTACAGTGACCTGCAACAGGAAGGCTTTCTCCTAATCTTAAGGCAAGTAGCTCACTTCCTTCGCCTTCAAAACTAATGTATTCTTGTCTGCAGTCACCAAAATTGCTTCTTTGCTCTGTATGCCTTCAACATGACCCAAGCTTGGCCCAGGGACAACTATTAGTCTTGTGTGCTGTCCAGCATATGACTACTCCTGGACTAGAAAATCAACATACTACTGTCCCAAAAATTGTGAAGGTTGATTTGGTAGCATAGTTAACCAATCAGTCATCTTGATGGCTTCACCTCTAAAACTGATGTTGAAGTAGGCATCTTGCTTTATTAGTTTCATCAGTGACAAACATAATACTTTTCCTTAATGAAATGAAAGGCCATCAAACTTCAACTAAAGCTCCTTATGTATTTCATCACAATTTTTTTAAGTTTAAACTGTTCTCTATGTTTTCAGATATCCACATTCCATAAGCTTGCAAAAGTTGCTGTTTTCTATATACTTTAGTGGTGGCATTTTAAGCTTGGGATATTTTCAGGGTGTTGAGATTTTGTTATATAACCCAAACTTAAGAGATGCATTCCGTTGTAGTAATTGTATCCATTGCAGATTATAGAAGAAACTTTCATACTTACCAAATGAGTGAATAAAACATGCACTTTTTAGCATCGCCCAGTCTAATATTTTGCATCAGATATGTTTCCATCATGTACCAAAAAGGTATACAATTCAACATGCTACTCCTCTATGGTGGACTTTGGGAGAATAGAAAGATGTTACAGCCATCAAAAGGATGGGATCAAATTGACAAGCAATTCAAAAGTTATCATATTAATTATCATAATCTTCTTAAAACCAAATTTTTTCATGAATGCCAACAAGAAATGTGAAAGACAAGGGAATAAAAATGGTTGCATGAGTACCAATCACCAAATTAAAAATGGCTAATCTGGATATTGGATGTTGGGATCAATTATGATACTACATTCATACAAACATTAATAAGATATTTGAAATACAAGAAATAAGCATCAATAAACTTTACCTCTGCTCGTTTTTTCCTTGTTGCCACATGCAGAGCAGTGATACCATTTTTGTCTGGCAGCATCACTATGGCTCGATCAGCATCCACAAGTGCCTTAACAACATCACTGTTTGTTCCTTTTACAGCCATGTGCAAAGCAGTCTGGCCTTTTTTATCAGTTCTTCGGGCTAGCTGTGGGTCTTTATCTAGCAAGGCCTTTACAATTTCTACGTGTCCTTGTCGGGCTGCAAAATGCAAAGCATTTTTCCCGTTGGTTTTAGACAGCTCAACCAAACCAAAATCCTGATCTAGTAACTGCTTGACCACTTCAGTGTGACCCCTTGTGGCGGCAGATATGAG
Source organism: Elaeis guineensis (assembly GCF_000442705.2). Lineage (NCBI taxonomy): Eukaryota > Viridiplantae > Streptophyta > Magnoliopsida > Arecales > Arecaceae > Elaeis > Elaeis guineensis. Next base: position 70,779,754 of record NC_026002.2, read on the forward strand.
GGGAGTTGCATTTGAAGGGCCCAATGTGTTGCTAAGTGTCGGTTCATGTTCCAAAAATACCTGCACGATGGCTGCAAAAAAATTAATTAGTGATAATTCTATCATGTTACTCTGACCAAATAAAACACGAATCTCAAAATCTGCAGCACAAACTTCAGTAATGAAATAAGCAATCAATTAAATTTTGCCATCAGAGAAGGGGGGGTGTCGGATGGGGCTGGGGTTTGCATGAAAAAACCAATTGCTATCCTACAAACCAATATGCGGGTGTGTGTCTCTGTGTGTGAGGAATCTAAAACTGCATAACAATTTAACACAGCTGGCAACAACAAGAAGAAAGTTTCCTGTCATTCCTTAATATGCTTGTGTTTACATCACATGCCAACTGATGACTGTGATCTGAAGGCTGATACGCCAAGGGGGTACAAGCCAAGGATGCAGGCCCATACACCAAAAGAGAAGCCCGAGTAACTCCTGTGTAGACCCAACAAAGCGCGAATTACCAACCTAGGACAAGAGCGTAGTAGAGCGGGGTCCAAGACTGGTGGTCGGCCAGCAATTACCATTACCCATGCATAGGACGCGTGATCAAACTACCAACCATGCATGAAAATAGTGATCCATGTAGCATATATACCAAAGACAAGTATGCAAAATGAGTACCAGTATCCATCTTTCTACTATCCATGATGTGAGAGGAAAGGTGCACTACTTATCATGTATGGAATTAGTGAGCCATATGATACATAATAACCAGAGCAAGTATCCAAAATGAGTAGTGGCACCCATATTACTAGTTAAAAGGAGTCATCTATAAGTATTAGAATATAACCATGGAAATTGGCTCTTGTTTGCCAATCGAACAACCAGTTTATCATTATCTTTATCTTTAAGTTATCCCTGCTTTTACCTTTCAAGCTCTACACTTTAGTTTCCTAATAGGACTAAAATCTATCAGTAGCAATAGTTTACCTTGTAGCCCCAATTATACCCCACCTTTTTCAAGCAAGCAGTATTACGATAGCAAAAGTTCTTAAGGGTCAAGACACCTGAACACATGCTACTTGGAAAAAAAATCAAATAGAACCCAAACTTACAGGCCTGATAGCACCTAGGTGCTCGATCTTGACATGTTATTCAAAGCAATGCTAGACTCCAGGAAGATTTCAGCAATTATGTCAAACTTGGGGCTACAAATTATCAAACACTTAAGCTGATAGATCAAATTTGAAGGTGGGCAAATAGTTTTTATCATAACATGTACCTCTACCATTGTCATCCATAATATCATGCTAAAAATCAGGGGAACCTAAGCTCTCCTGAGCCAAAAAAAGAAAAGAGGATTATATAAGACACATGGTAGCATATAACTCAACAAGCTTTTTAAAAAAGAATCATAAAACCAAAACCATCGAAAACTCACACAAGTTTTAGAATTGAACCAAAAAATCAAATTCACACCAAGCTAAATTAATCAATAATTGAGACCTTCGAACACCAACTGGACTACAAATAAATTACCTGGCAAGCTCTAACTAAAGGAATTAAAGTGATGAATATTTACTAAGGACCTATACAAGCATGTGTTTAGTTCCACATCCATTATGCACTAGATAGATCTTAAATACATATATAGCATCAAGGAACCTACATAGCACCTTTCAAAGCAAAGCCGATCTATGGCTCATGAGGATTAAGGTATACTGCAACACGACCCCTTTTAGAGATGAACATGGGCCAATCGGTGGTGTTTGTAATTGAAATTGATTGGATTTGGACCCTTCACCAAGTGAGGATACCAAGATTTAAACCGGAGGAGTATGTGAGGATCTAACTGGGCTCATATTTAATCCCACATTAGTGACATCCTGGATAGATCTTGGGTATATATAAAGGGTTAAAGAACCCAAATAGTACCTTCCGACTTTTTTATTTGTTTTACTTGTCATTATTTACATCCCTACATTTCATTAAATGAGACCCTTTCGATCTCTGCTGCTTTCATGTAAACTCAACTATCAGTGAATATATGTACTTAAATTTCTTCAATACATGTTTGTAGTCGAAATGAAAGCCCCATTATAAGATCCAGAACTTCCTCCTATAGCTTACCTATCAGTGACAAGAAACCAACATACTTTGTTCTTATTATTACTACAAAAGATATTTGGTAACTTCTGCTTAAAATTTAAAAGGTGAAAGCATCACATGAACTTGCAATGTATTGGTTTAAAAAAAAAAAAGAGCAGCAAGAGGGTCATTAGCATTTCAAGATTAGATTAACTTTATAAAACCCAACCCAGTCACATCCAAAACAGCTCGTATGCTTCAGGTGAAGTTCGCTTAGTCATTGCCAACTTTTGTGTCTAGCCTCAACTTCAGAAAACAGTTACTTCAGTATTGACTAAATCCAATATAGGACATGCAACCAAGATATGATTTGGTTATGTACATAAGTTAACAAATTGTCCAAAAATTATAGCTGATTTCCTTCGCTTATTTGATTGCAATAATCTCTGTAACTTAGAAATCTCGCAAAGATAACTACTCTTCTTAAAGAAAACAAGGCACATTCTGCTATCAAATGATTCAAGAATTTCTTTTTTTTTTTTAAAGGAAAAAGGATGGAATATTTCAGAAAAAGAAAAGAAAAAAAGGCAGCCATGCGTACATAAATCAGGACAAATATCACATCTTATTAGTTTCTAAAATCAAGATCCACTCTTTTAGCTTTTTTCTCCTTAGGATCAGCTTCTCCATAGGGTAAAACACATCATAACAAGCCAGTCATCATGCATCCCTAACTACTGGCTTCATAATAAAGATCGAAGAGATCGAAAAGGAGAAACTAGAAAAGGATAGACCGAACACTGCAACAGAAGCTATTACTCGATATAAACTAGTGAGCACATTTGAGAGGGGAGAAACCCACACCTTGGTGCCCTTCTCTTGCGGCCACATGCAAAGCATCATAGCCCGACCTGTTCTTGGTCGAGATGCTCTCCCTATCCGAATACTTGAGCAGCTCCACCACCACGTCAAGATGCCCCTTCTCCGCCGCAATAATCAGCGCCGTCTCCCCAACCTTGTTGGTATCGTTCACGAACTCGGCCCCCTCTGCAATACCCGTCATCTCGGTATCTATGTGCCTCAGAATCTGCCTCACGGCCGCCAAATCCCCGCGCTGCGCCGCCAGGTGGAGCTCCGTGTCGTTGCGCCGCCCCGTAACCTGCTTCACATACTTCTTCTTCCCCGCCTGGTCGATCCGCTTCCCCGAATTCGACAGCACCAGTGCCGGCGCCGCCGCCGGCGACGGCAGCGCCGACGTGGAGGGGTTAGACTTCTGGCTGGGGCTGAGGCTCGCGGACCCCATCTCCAGATCCCTCTCTCCTGCCGCTTCAAAAAAATTTTTAAAAAAATCGCACTTTTGAATGAACAATAAACCAAAAAAGCGGAATGGGGCAGTGGAAAATGGGAAAAAAGGAGGCACCTTTATCGATCCGGAACCCCATCTTTCTCCCACGCGGCGAGATCGAACCCTGCGATCCCAAACCCTAGACGAGCGGGGAGCCGTGCTAGGGTTTGGTAGCTCGAGGGTTCTTGACGTTAAGGAGGGAGAGGAAGGAGAGAGGAAGGTGGAGAAGTTCCCTCTCTCTTCAAAAAGACAAGAACTGTGGTATTAACTGTTAATAAATTCAGTTTTATTTTTTTTTGTTGAATAATTTAGTTTTAGTATTTAATTAAGTGTCGGGAGAAAGACAGAAGACGCCCCGAGTCCACCCGATCACATTACAATATTACCTTTCTAACTTGTGGAAGATCCGCATATTATACCGAATCGAATGCAGAAAAATAATTTTTCAAGTATTATATTTTTATTATTATTTAAATTATTATTAATAATAAATTAATATTTTTATTATTATTTTAAAAATAATATTTTTTTAAATAATATTTTATTATTAATTTTTTGAAATTAATTTTTTAAAAATAATATATTATTGTATAAATAGTATTTTTAAATTAATAATAAAAATATTATTTTTTAAAAAATAATATTTTTATTATTATTTTAAAATTAATATTTTTTACTTCAAATTATTAATAATAATAAAATAATAATATTTTTTTTTCGTGTCTAAATATTTTTATTTTTTTTTCTTTTTTTCTCTTCCCTTCCCTCCCGATCCCCGTTTTCAAATATTTTTTTAAATTAATACCCTAAAAAATAATATTTTAAATTATTATTAATAATAAAATAATAATATTTTTTTCGTCCCTTCTTAAAATATTTTCTTTTTTGCTTTCTTTTTTTTTTCTCCTTCCCTTCTCTTCCTCCCGCCATCTCCCCTCACTTCTCGCCCCTACTGCATCCCCCAACTTCGGCACCACCAACCTCCCTCTCCTCCCCTCTACGACCCCGCTCTATCGCCGTCCCTTCCTGTTCCTTCCCTCGACTCTGACGAACCTAAGCCCCACGGCTCTGCGTGAGTACCGACGACCACCCCTCCCTCCTCCAACTCCAGCAACACTAACCCAGCTCCACTCCACCACTGTCTGCACCGCATCTGGCTCTCCGCGACTACCAAACTCCCTCCCCTCTATATCCCCACCCCATCGTCGTCCCCTCTTGTTTCAAAAAGACCTGGATCTCCAGCCACCGCTGCTCTCTCGACCAACTTCCTTTTCTTCAATATCTTGAATTTCTACTTCCAATGAGTTGAGCGGCCATCCTAGTCGTTGTTCGAGAGGAAGGAATCGAAGATCGATCGGAGGAAGAGACTGCTGTCATCGTCGAAGCTATCGCTGGCGAGAAGGTCGAAGGAAACATTCCTTCTGCCGGGTTTGATGGACATAGGCGAAGGAATCCGGTGGAATTCGATCGAAAGGAGAAGAGGATGGTGTCCAGAGGGCTCGAGAAGTTTCAAAAAAAAAAAAAAAAAAGGAGAGAGGAAGGGGATGATGTCTCATAGAGATCGGAAGGGTGGGCCGATGCTGGTGACGATAGAGAGGAAGGTGATGATGGAGAACGATAGAAGATGGCGGTGAGGAGAGCGACGAGGAGATGAGAAAAAAAATCGGAAGGGGTCAAGAAGCTTCGTAAGAAAAAAAAATATTTATGGAGAAGCCGAAGCTCGACACCTAGCGCGTTGGAAGGATTTTGACTTTTTGAGTTTGTAACACTACGATCCTCCTTCATAGAATATTATTTTATATATATATATACATACATATATATATATACATATATATATACATATATATATACATATATACATATACATAAATATATATACATATACATATATACATATATATATATATATATATATATATATATATATATATATATATATATATATATATATATATATGTATGTATATATGTATATGTATATATATATGTATATGTATATATATATATGTATATGTGTATACATATACACATATACATATATACATATATATATATATATATACACATATACATATATATATATATACACATATACATATATATATATACATATACATATATATATACATATACATATATACATACATACATACATACATACATACATACATATATATATATATATATATATATATATATATATATATATATATATATATATAATATGATTATGATGAGATCATGCGATTAGGACTAGAAATGGGGATCGGATCATGTATAAATCAGATCAATAAGGATTGGGTTAGAAAATCATCAATTCGAGTCCGATCTATTTATTAGATAGGTTATAAATTCAAATTTGGACCTAACTTATTTATCAAACAGGTAATCCGATTCGATCCATTTAATCTATTTATTAAATATATCAAATTAGGTTAAATAGGTCAAAAATATGTTAACCAGGTTTTAAATAGGTTAAACGGGTCTTAAACAGATTTAACAGATCGGATTAAATGGGTCAGAAATGGATTAAATGGATCAAAAATAAGTTGAATATATTTTAAATATGTTAAATAAGTTAAATAGATTAAATGAATTACCTGATTCAATTTGATTTGAATATTAAATAGATTAAACGAGTTAAACGGTTCAGATATCTAAAATTTAAATCCAATCCAAATATTAAACAGATGAAACGGATCGGCCTATTTATGATCCAAGTCCGTTTAATCTAAATCTAAACTTATTTATGGAGGATCGAACATGGATTAGATTGATAGGATGGATCATATTTTGTCGGTCCTAGTTAGGACAGATTTTTTATGATTATAATTTTCTATCGAATGAACGGACCGTGTGTGCTAGGCTTTTATTATTAATTAAAATAATGATATAATAATGTTATGGGCAGTATATTTTTTCTTCCAATATTTCTAGGCAGGAGTTGGCAACCAGACCGGATAAGATCGTATACAAATTTGATTGAATACAAGATAAATCAAAAATCTAACAACTCAAATCCGATCAGCTTACTAAATAGATCAAAATAAAAAATACAGGCAATCATTTTATTAAACATGTCCTAATGTGATTTATAAAGAGTTAAGTTAAACAAGTTAAACAATTAGGCATTGCCGGTCCAACTTTTTGGTTTGATATGGTGCTAGAAGCATAGCATGGTGTTTGCCATATTATTGCGTACTGCTTTCAATGACCCACCAGATCAACACTCAGTTTATTGGACTCACAACCAAAGATTGTTGCCGTACACAACAAAAGTGATGATACCAACAGGACCAATATATAGATTGGTGAATTGCCAATTTTCACATTGGATCGATGACTGAGTGATGATCCAGCGGGAGGTGAACTTTGCCACTTTCCATCATGATTGTGCAATGACTTGCAATGCAATGTTTCTTGCATCATATATGGATGATGCATCCTTCAATACACAGAACCCTTTGTATCAGACCCCATTGCAAGAATCACAAACACCGTGTGATTGGAGATCGATCCTCTCTATTTCAGCCCAAATCATAAAGGATCTGGTCTAGTTAAAAAATGATATATGATAGCCCTCACCTAAAATGGAAACAAAAGACATGCACTTAATAAGAACGTAACGTAGAACTATTAAAATTTCTGTTGGAAGTTTTTTTTTTTTTTTTGTTTGCTTTAAGAAAGCTTCCTTTCTTTTCTCCTTACCTGGAAGGATGGCTTTTCTTAGCTCAAAGCTAAACTTTATGGTGTTTGATGCCAAAGTAAATTCGTTTTTCCATTTGCATCCTCATACTCTTATATAGCCTAGCTTAACCATGGTGTTTTCATTTTTTTTTTTGGTAGATGCTTAACCATGGTGCTTAATAGATACCACCGTAACTCTTTTTCTTGTGCAAGATTTAGGCCAGAGAACTATATTTCAATTTCGATTTTGATTAAAGAAACCCTGCTTCTGTAGGCGTTTACTTGGCTGTCCCGGGACATGGGCTTCGGTTTAGGTGGAATGGGAGATAATAAGTAGAGATTAACCTCTCCTTATCTTAAAAAGAATAATGCCAATAAAATATGGTAGTACTAATATATTCATGAGTCATAAGCTTTAGTACGCTAATTAGTTTAAAAGATGGTGACTGGCTGCAGCAGTCATGGATGTCGAATTTCTTGTCAGAAACTTCCCGGATACTTCATAACTCATGACAAAATCCATTAGAATTTAACGCATCAGCCTTTGCTGCTAGCACTAGATATTTTTTATTTCTTGGGGTTCGAATGACGCCATGGAAAGCCTTGGGAAAGGGTGAGAGAGGGACATCCCGTGGCAGGAAGGAGGGAGGAAGGAGTGATGATGGGAATTTTATTACGGCTCAATAAGGCTGAAAACGATTGAATTGAATATTAATATATTTATACCAATATTTATCTTTTTATTTTTTTTATGCAAACGGATGATAATACGATTGTGATGCGAGTACATCCCATTAAGTTAAAAAAAATAAAATATCCTATAAAATTCGAGAGCACTAATACAATTACTGATATGCTTCGCAACATAAAAGATAATCTAATCTACAGTATTATTTATTTTTTAAAAAATATAATAAATCGATATTTTGATAAACTCTTAAATTTAGATATCATAAAAAAATAAATAAATTTTCAGCTATCTAGTATCATCCTAGATCTAGCTGATAATGATTGTTGAGTCACCATCAATACAAATTCTCTCCACCCACAGCTTCTATCTGTCACATATAATACCCGTTCAAATGGCTCGAAGCTCCACACCTAATACGAATGGCTCAAATAGATGCGATTTTCCAGCTGTCAGACCTCAAATAATAAAACTAACACCACCTCTGCCATCCCCGACACTATCGTCGAAATTGACTTTGATAAACCCCAAGGGTGGAGACTCCAAAAAAATGAAAATAACTCTTCGATTTACTGCAAAAGCAGCATAAAAATTTCAAAACTTGAAATATCAGAGAACAATCCAGCAGTATCAAAACGACAGTACTTCTCGACCAAAGTCATAGCTCTCTCAGCATCTGATGAGTAGGCACCACTTCAACGTTGAAAACCAAATTATTTTTGGAGAGTCAAATCTGATAAGCGACATATGCCATTCTTCCTCCCAGGTCCAGGTTGGCCCATTGGTTGTGCTTCGGTGAATCATATCCAGCAAAAGGCCCATCCAGGAGCCATCGGTTGTCTCCCAGGGTTTGCCCTCTGTCGTCCTCCATACCAGTCTCGCGCTCGTATAGCATAAGAGAACGTGCTCCATCGACTCCTCCTTCAAACCATAGATCGAGCAGGTAGCCAGGGGATTCAAACCTTTATCCCTGAGTAGCATAGGGGTTGGAAGTCGGTTCTAAGCAACCTTTCAGATAAAGAGTCTTACTCTGGGATGAGCAACCACCTTCCAGATCCGAGCAACCTCAATTCCTCTGTGCATGGCTGTCCCATATATCTTAGAGAGCTCCCTCATAGGGGCCTTAGGGCAGCACGAATAGCCCCACACCCTCAGGTCTTGGGTCTAATGGACAGGCATCGGGATGGCAAGAATTCGATTAGTAAATAGACTACCAAAAAGATGGGTAATATCCTATGCTCTCCAACCTCTACCATCGGCAGTAAGCAGATCACAAATTTGTAGATGGTCATCCACCTCTGTGCTAATGTAAGTAGGCAATCTGGAGAGAGGCAAACTGAAAATCCAGACATCTTGGCTCACATCAATCGATATCCCATCTCCAATCAGCCATCTAACCTGAGTCAGTACAATAGTGGCATAGGTACATATCTCATTCCAAATGAAAGAGCAACCATGGATAACTCGAATCTAGGACCCCTGACTCTACACCCCATATCGAGCCCTCTATATTTATTTAATTTAATAAATATAAATATCAATATTAGTTAGATGTAAAAAATAATATTTATATTTATTTTTAAATGGATACAAATACGAATTGCATATATGAAGTATAGATAAAATATGGATTTAAATCAGATAATTAAATTTTATGAGCATAGAATTAAAGATATTACTAAATAAATATTAAGTAAAATTGATATTGTTGGGTATAAAATACCCACAGCCGAAGTCCTCAGCGGAATCGACTACATGATGACTTCGTCCGGGCTCCTACGGGAGCCGGACTCCACCAACCACTACAACCGCGAGCAGACTTTGTCCGGGCTCCTACGGGAGCCGGACTCCGCCAACAACTACAACCGCAAGCGACCTCTGCCCGTACTCCTACGGGAGCCGGGCTCCGTCCTCAACTCCAACCACTGGTAAGCCCCTGTCCGGACTCCTACGGGAGCCGGACCTCGCCTTTAACTTTGATTGCAGGAAGACTCCGCTCAGACTCCTACGGGAGCCGAGCTTCATCCTCGACTCTAACGGCTGCAAGACAGACTGCGTCCGGACTCCTACGGGAATCGGACTCCGCCGACGACTTCAACAGCAAGAAGACTCCGCCCGGACTCCTACGAGAGTCGGGCTCCGCTTGGACTCCTACGGGAGCCGGGCTCCGTCCTCAACGTCAACTGCCGGTAAGTTGTCTGGACTCCTACGGGAGCTGACCTTCGCCTTTAACTTTGATTGCAGGAAGACTCCGCTCATACTCCTACGGGAGCCGGGCTTCATCCTCGACTCCAACGGCTGCAAGACAGACTGCGTCCGGACTCCTACGGGAACCGGACTCCACCGACGACTTCAACAGCAAGAAGACTCCGCCCGGACTCCTACGGGAGCCGGGCTCCGTCCTCAACGTCAACTACCGGTAAGCTGTCCGGACTCCTACGGGAGCCGACCTTCGCCTTTAACTTTGATTGCAGGAAGATTCCGCCCGGACTCCCACGGGAGCTGGGCTCCACCCACTACCCCAACCGCAAGGAGGACTCCGTCCGGACCCCTACGTGGGGTCAGACTCCGACCACGGTCGAACTTCAGCCGGCAGATCTGCACTCCCAGGCCGCAATCACGGCCATGATCGCAGCACTGCTCCACTCCCTACGACGGATCCCACGCGGCTCCATTACTACCTGACAGGCCACGATAAACGACCGCGATCCTGCTCCACCTCCTACAACAGATACCGCGCGATTCTCCCATCCGCTGGCAAATCACGACAACAAACACCGCCCCACTTCACGCGGCAGACTCCACGTGGCACGCCCCAGTGATAGCCACGGGTCCATTCCACTACTCTTCGCAGCAAACTCCGTCTGACCCTGGGCAGCCCACTGCCAGACGGTTACAGACACCGCCATCAATCCGTTATCTTCTCCGCCTATAAAAAGGGGGGACCCAGATACGTTATTCTATAAGCTCATTTCTTATCTCAAAACTCTGCTAAATTCTCCGTTCGAGCGCTCCATTCTTGTTGAGGCAGAGAACTGACTTGAGCATCGGAGGGTCTTGCCGGAGCAACCCCACCTCCGGTTTAGACTTCCCTTGCAGGTCCCGGCGGCGACCGCGACTTCCCCGACTCCAGCTTCTCCGGCGCAAGCAAATTTTTGCACCAACAGGATTGGCGCTAGAGGAAGGGGGCGAACCTTCGCAGTACCCTTGTCCTTAAAGGAGCGTTCAACGGAGCCGCCTCCGATTATTTCCTCCGACATCCACTCCTTGTTTCCCCCCCGTGGGATCCACACTCGATGCCTCCACGCAAGGCGTCCACACGACGGTCCACGGCCTCCGCGGCCAGATCTCAGGCTCCAGCCTCCCCTCCTGTTTCTCAACCTCCTCCTCCTCCTCCGGCAGCGGCGGTCGGCGTGGAGCAGTTTGACTTGCTGGCACAGCAGGTCAGGGGCCTCGTCGAAGCTGTGCAAGCAATGCAGCAGCCGCAGGCGTCAGCGCATCCGGAAAGGGCATCTCCGGAATGCCAGAACCCGGCGGCGGGGCGGGCCACCTGGGCCAGCCGCCCCGTCCTTCTAGGGAAAACAAACCCGAGGGTAGAGAGCCCTCAATCGGACCACGACTCCACCCCTGGAAGATCCCTGCCCCCATTCTGCCAGAGGACCCTCGAGACTCGAAGTCGAGAGGATTTTATGGACCGGAGGCTCCAGGAGATGAACCGGCGGATTGAAGAACTCCGCCATGCGCCCCCCTCTTATGGTGAGGATATTTGTACTGACCCTCCCTTCTCCCAAACGATCATGCAGGAACCGATCCCGCCAAACTTTAAGCTTCCCCAGTTCGAAAGCTACGACGGGACTTCAGACCCGGTTGATCATCTGGAGGCCTTCCGGATGATGATGCTGCTTCACGGTGCTCCTGACGCCATCTTATGCCGGACTTTCCCGTCTACTTTGAAGGGAGCAGCGAGGAACTGGTATTCGGCTTTGAAACCGAGTACCATCTTCTCCTTCGATCAAATGAGCCACCAATTTGTGGCCCATTTTGTCAGCAGCCGGTGCCCCCGGAAGGGTTCGGAGTCCCTCATCACATCAAGCAGAGAGAAGGGGAGTCCATACGGGCCTACATCAACCGCTTCAACATCGCGGTGCTGGAGGTCCGGAACTTGGACCAATCAGTTGCCATGGCCGCCCTGAAAAGCGGCCTTCAGAAGAATGATCTTTTGTTCTCTCTGGAGAAGAAGTATCCCAGGGATTTTATCGATTTGCTAGCCCGGGCTGAGGGATACACCCGAGCGGAAGAAGCCTTCAAAATGAAGGATGAAGAGACAGCAAGGGAGCGGCAAGCGGGAGATTCGAGTAAGCCCGCAGTGGAGAAAAGGCCAAAGGAAGTCCGGCCGCGTTCTCGATCCCCTCCTGGGCATAAGCGCGCCCATACTCCACCCCGGGCACGCAGACAGAGAAGCCCGGACCGCGGGGTTCGACGAGGTTTCCCACCAGGGAGATTCCGCAACTACGCCCCCCTCAACGCCTCGAAGGCCCAGGTATTAATGGAGGTCAGGGAGCAGCTCCCTAGGCCGGAGAGGATGCGCACACACCCCGGGAAGCGCAACCCCAACAAGTTCTGCCTCTACCACCGCGACCACGGCCACGACACAGAGGAATGCATCCAGCTCCAGGACGAGATCGAGGAGCTCATTCGGCGAGGTCGACTTGACAGATTCATCCACCGCAGGCCTGAGGGTAGGGGAGACCGGCCAAGAGCCCTTCTACAGCCTGAACCGCCGAGAAGGGAGGAGCAACCCGGAGACCGACCTCCCATCGGGACCATCGACTCCATCATCGGAGGGCCTCAAGGAGGGGCGGGCCACCCGCGATCAAGGAGCTCGAAAAACCTGTAAATGTATCACTTACGATTTCGCCTTGAATCTAATTTTCTTTCTACTTAACGTGCTGGCATGAATTTATTATGACTGGATACGACCCCACCGAATGCTTAAAACATAGCCATGTCAGGAACAGGAGGAGAACCTCGTCCTGACATGAGCAAAGTCAAAGGCCCGATTCTTTTAGACCGGATGGGGGGAGAGGCCTTACAACGCCCTAATGTGCCCCGACAGCCATATCAGGAACAGGAGGAGAACCTCGTCCTGACATGAGCAAAGTCAAAGGCCCGATTCTTTTAGATCGGATGGGGGGAGAGGCCTTACAACGCCCTAATGTGCCCCCACAGCCATGTCAGGAACAGGAGGAGAACCTCGTCCTGACATGAGCAAAGTCAAAAGCCCGGTTCTTTTAGATCGGATGGGGGGAGAGGCCTTACAACGCCCTAATGTGCCCCCACAGCCATGTCAGGAACAGGAGGAGAACCTCGTCCTAACATGAGCAAAGTCAAAGGCCCGGTTCTTTTAGACCGGATGGGGGAGAGGCCTTACAACGCCCTAATGTGCCCCCACAGCCATGTCAGGAACAGGAGGAGAACCTCGTCCTGACATGAGCAAAGTCAAAGGCCCGGTTCTTTTAGATCGGATGGGGGGAGAGGCCTTACAACGCCCTAATGTGCCCCCACAGCCATGTCAGGAACAGGAGGAGAACCTCATCCTGATATGAGCAAAGTCAAAGGCCCGATTCTTTTAGACCGGATGGGGGGAGAGGCCTTACAACGCCCTAATGTGCCCCCACAGCCATGTCAGGAACAGGAGGAGAACCTCGTCTAGACATGAGCAAAGTCAAAGGCCCGGTTCTTTTAGACCGGATGGAGGGAGAGGCCTTACAGCGCCCTAACGCACCCCCACAGCCAAGCCAGAAACGGGAGGAGAACCTCACACTGGCTTGAACAAAAAGGAAGACTTCACCCGGACTCCTACGGGAACCGGATTCCGCCCACAAGGAAGACTTCACCCGGACTCCTACGGGAGCCGGGTTCCGCCCACAAGGAAGACTTCACCCGGACTCCTACGGGAGCCGGGTTCCGCCCACAAGGAAGACTTCATCCAGACTCCTACGAGAGCCGGGTTCCAGCCACGATGCCAGGGAAGACTTCACCCGGACTCCTACGAGAGCCAGGTTCCGGCCACGATGCCAGGGAAGACTTCACCCGGACCCCTACGAGAGCCGGGTTCCGTCCACGATGCCAAGGAAGACTTTCGGCACCGATTAAGAAGACAACGATATCCCCGAAATAATGTGGGATCCAGACGGTCAAGCTCGGGCTTGCGGCCACGCACGACGAGAAAGGCGAGCTAACGCATCGACGACCGGGCACCCCCTGACGACGTCTACATCAGACAAGTCAAACGACAAGAAAGGTTCGGCAGACGGCAATATTAGTGTAACGCGCAGACGAGGTAACAAAAAATACTCTTTTTATTCTATTTTTGATATACACACTACAAAGTCAGGAAGGCCAAGGAAAGAAGGGCAAAACGACAAAAAGGAAGTAGCTACATGACAAGACAGAAAGACAAAAAGAGCTCTAAGAAGGCCCTGCTCCCTCCGACCTGGAGTTATCTATTCCGTTCCTCAACCAGGACTGTCTCAGATTCTCAATCTCCTCTTCTAGTTCTTTCCTCTTCCGCAGCGCGTCCTGGAGCGCCCGACGAAGTTGCTGACTCTCAGTCTCCGCCTCTCGACGCCTCTTCCTCAACACTTCAGACTCCACCTCCGCGTCCGCGATGGCCCGCAGCTCGAGTGCCAGTTGGATCTTCACTTGCTGCAGCTCGGCTGTCTTTTCTCCGAGAGAGACAGAAATCCCCTCCACGGTGCCTCTTAGGGCTTGGAGCTCTTTAGAATCTTGGGCGGAAGTAAGCTGTGTCCTGCTAGCCAGCTGTCTCTGGAGACGGACGACTTCGTCGGCTGCCGTCCTGAATCTCCCTTTGTATTCTTCCACTTGCCTGCGCCAGCTAGCCCGTTGCACGTCGTGGCTCACCTCGACATCCTGAAGCTGCTGCTGAAGGTCGGAAACCTTCTGCGACCATCTCTGGTCATCATCGACCCGGGCCAAGAGTCGGGATGAATTTCCTTCCAGCTGGCTGATCTTCCCCTTCGCAGCTGACAATTCCACCTTGAGGGCGCTGATCCTGGCGGCTTGGGCCCAAATCCGATCGCTGGAGCTCTTCTTGCATTCCTTGAGCTCCTTTGCGAAGTTCGCCTTCCTCCGGCTATACTCCATGATCCCCTTCACATGGAGACTCTGAAAGTGGGCGGCCTCAGCGGCGGCTTCAGAGTGACCTTCTTTCGATTTGCGGAGCTCAGCTTCCGTCTTCTTTAACTTCTTCGTCAGGTGAAGGGCCTCCTTTTTCAACCGCTGGATCGTCAATTTCAGCGGGACCCCCAAGGGCAGGGGGAGTGCTTCTGCAGGACACTGCCATCGGAAGGTAAAGGCGTCAAGAGACGATTCATTGTAGGAAGAAAAATAGAGAGAAGGAGGGAGGAGGAAAGAGAAGCCGTCCGCAATGAGAAATTCAACTTTATTGATTGAATGATTTTTAAAGACAAATGGAAAGGAAAAATTACGATGAAATAAAGGTACAAGATCGGAGGTCTCAGACCTCAGGGGCGGGGGGTGGAGAACTCGGCACGGGGGCTGCGACGGCAGTGACGGTTGACGAGGGGCCGGCCTCATCCTCAGACTCCTCGCCTAGGAAGCTGAGGTCGAGCTCTGAGAATTTTCTGGCTACCTTCTCTTGGTAGAGCTCGAACCCCTTAATGAACGCCTCCTGGCCGAACTGGATATTCAGGTCCCTCATCTCCGCGAAGGCCTTGAATTCCTCCACCGCAAGGGCTCTGGCCTCCGAGACCAGGACCGGAGTTTGCTCGACCAAGTGGGCGACCTCGGCCTCCGCCTTCCTCGCCGATTCCTCCAAGATCTACCTCTCCTCCTCCCGGGCTTTCTTCTCCCTTTCCAGGGCCTCCTGGAGGGCGGCTACTTCGGCCGTCTTTGCTTGGAGGCAAGCAACCTCTGTCCGACAGTGTTCCTCCACCTGGAGGATGTCCCTCCTCGTGCGGCTCATCGCCTCGATATAGGTGAGGAGCTGGTGCCCAATCTGCAAAGACAGCTAGGGAATCAGTACAAAGGCCGAATAGCCATGTAAATGAAGAGTCGCTCACCTCAAGGAAGGACCCCAAAGAATCCTAAGCCCGCTGCTCAGGATCGGCGCGGTCGATCCTCTCCACGACGTCGGGCAGAATGCAGCCGTCGATCAGCCGCCTGATCAAGTCCCTATCATTGAAGGGATTCTCTGACCCCTCCTCGGAGCAGAGGGACTCGTCCGCAGCATTTCGGCGGCTACTCGCCCTGTGGGCCACCGATTTCCTCCTTTTCCCCACGGCGGGCGCCTCCGTGGGGCGGACCCCCGGGGCGGGGGCCCCAATCGGTGGACTCCTCGAGGAGGCCCGGGGAGCTGTTGGCTCAGCATCCGAGGGAATGTCGATGGCCGGAGCTGCCTAGACGGGTGCCGCTGAGCTCATCTCCTCCGCCCTGGCCCTCTTCGCCGATCCGGAGGTTGTAGCGCCCTTTCTCTTATGGACCCTCATGCCCCTGGCGAGCCTCCGCACTGCTTCGACGTCCATTCCTAAAAAAAAAAAAAAAGAAGAAGAGAAGAAAAGAAGAGAGAGAAAAGAAAAGAAGAAAAAGAAGCAAGCCAATCAGTCAAAAAAAAAAAAAAAAAGAAGAGAGAAAGAAAGAAACAGAGGGGAAAGAGAGAGAGAGGGAAGAGGAGGTAAAAAGAAGAAGAGAAGGGAAGTATGAAAAGAGAAGATAAGGTAAAAGACGAATACTCGCTGGATCCTGGGGACTCAGGCCGATGTTGAAAAGAAACTGCTCCCTCAGAAGATTAGGAAGGGAAGGAGCGGAATAGGCTAGAAGCTTCTGGGCGGCCTGGAGGTCGTCCTCCCCCAGGCTGGGAGCCCGACGGACAGAATCCCTCAGAGAGCCCCAAGGGGGCAGACCCAGTCTCAGGGTCGGGCAGTGGACGAAGAGAAATTTCCTCTTCCAATTGTGGATCGAAGAAGGGGCGCCTTTCAGCAACCCCTTCTTGCCGAACTGGAGGGAGAAGTACCACCAGTCCTTCGTCGAAGGATGGTGTTTGAAGGTGTAGAAGTGCCTAAACAAGGAGAGAGACGGCTGGACCTCGACTACGTGGCAGAGGGAGAGAAATCCTATCAAGAACCTAAACGAATTCGGGACCACAGAAGCCAAGGAGATATCTAGGAAGCGGAAGAGGGCAACGACAAAGGAAGGAAGCGGAAGCCGGAGTCCGGCACGGAACGCTTCCTGGTACAAACAGAAGCGACCGGGTGGGGGAGTGCTGGCCTGGTCAGAAGGGCCCGACAGTTCCAAGTCGTACTCCGGAGGAACTCCGTACTGAACCCTTATCAGAAGAAGTTCTTCCGAGGTCAAGGAACACGGAATGGCACCCGACGCGAAAACCGGGCAGGGCCCAGCCCCAGATGCAGGTTCATCTACGGAGACGGAGACCTGGGGGTTTGAGGCAGAAGAGCTCTCAGAACTGCCGGGAGCAGAAGAGCCAGAGGACATTTCGAGTGGTTTCAAAGGGAGGCTCTAAAGGACCCTAAGAAGACGGACAGAAGGGGAAACGAGAGATCACAGACTAACTCGGAGGAATGCAAGAAAAACAATGACAGAAAAGAAGTCCCTAGGTGATGAGAAGAAGGTTGGCGGTGCTGGAACTAACCTATTTCACTCTGAGGGACCTGAGGGACGAAAGCAGGAGACGCCTACGGCTCGAGAAGACGCTCACTGAAACAGGGCTCTCGGAGAGAAGGCAGACGCTGGTGAGAACTCAGGAACGGAGTGGGACACCTAAAGGTGGGAGGACGGGTTTAAATAGACCCTGGGATCCGGCGCCATAATGATCGCGAATCCCCTCAGGCCGGTCCGCATCCGACACGTGTCCCACTCTCCTTGGCAGGCGGCTAAAAGCGGCTGGCGGTTGGCAGGATTATAATTGCACCGTACCTAGGCCAGTGTACCTGCGAGAATTTCGAAGCGTCCCCTCATACCACTCCAATTCGAAAAGACTCCGGCACGCGCACATTTAATGCTGAAATATCTGGGGGCGGCAGTGCGCAGGATTCGAAGGGACGGCTTCGGCTGTGCCCATCTCTCTCTCTGTACTTCCTTCGTTTGAAATTCAAACTCGAAAGTAGGGGGACTGGTGTTGGGTATAAAATACCCACAGCCGAAGTCCTCAGCGGAATCGACTACATGACGACTTCGTCCGGGCTCCTACGGGAGCCGGACTCCACCAACCACTACAACCGCGAGCAGACTTCGTCCGGGCTCCTACGGGAGCCGGACTCCGCCAACAACTACAACCGCAAGCGACCTCTGCCCGGACTCCTACGGGAGCCGGGCTCCGTCCTCAACTCCAACCACTGGTAAGCCCCTGTCCGGACTCCTACGGGAGCCGGACCTCGCCTTTAACTTTGATTGCAGGAAGACTCCGCTCAGACTCCTACGGGAGCCGGGCTTCATCCTCGACTCCAACGGCTGCAAGACAGACTGTGTCTGGACTCCTACGGGAACCGGACTCTGCCGACGACTTCAACAGCAAGAAGACTCCGCCCGGACTCCTACGGGAGCCGGGCTCCGCTTGGACTCTTACGGGAGCCGGGTTCCGTCCTCAACATCAACTGCCGGTAAGCTGTCCGGACTCCTACGGGAGCCGACCTTCGCCTTTAACTTTGATTGCAGGAAGACCCCGCTCATACTCCTACGGGAGCCGGGCTTCATCCTCGACTCCAACGGCTGCAAGACAGACTGCGTCTGGACTCCTACGGGAACCGGACTCCACCGACGACTTCAACAGCAAGAAGACTCCGCCCGGACTCCTACGGGAGCCGGGCTCCGTCCTCAACGTCAACTGCCGGTAAGCTGTCCGGACTCCTACGGGAGCCGACCTTCGCCTTTAACTTTGATTGCAGGAAGATTCCGCCCAGACTCCCACGGGAGCCGGGCTCCACCCACTACCCCAACCGCAAGGAGGACTCCGCCCGGACCCCTACGTGGGGTCAGACTCCGACCACGGCCGAACTTCAGCCGACAGATCTGCACTCCCAGGCCGCAATCACGGCCACGATCGCAGCACTGCTCCACTCCCTACGACGGATCCCACGCGGCTCCATTACTACCTGACAGGCCACGACAAACGGCCGCGATCCTGCTCCACCTCCTGCAACAGATACCGCGCGATTCTCCCATCCGCTGGCAAATCACGACAACAAACGCCGCCCCACTTCACGCGGCAGACTCCACGTGGCACGCCCCAGTGATAGCCACGGGTCCATTTCACTACTCTTCGCAGCAAACTCCGCCTGACCCTGGGCAGCCCACTGCCAGACGGTTACAGACACCGCCATCAATCCGTTATCTTCCCCGCTTATAAAAAGGGAGGACCCAGATACGTTATTCTATAAGCTCATTTCTTATCTCAAAACTCTACTAAATTCTCCGTTCGAGCGCTCCATTCTTGTTGAGGCAGAGAACTGACTTGAGCGTCGGAGGGTCTTGCCGGAGCAACCCCACCTCCGGTTTAGACTTCCCTTGCAGGTCCCGACGGCGACCGCGACTTCCCCGACTCCAGCTTCTCCGGCGCAAGCGGATTTTTGCACCAACAGATATCATATTAATGTAGTCTTAAAAGTTCTTGAGTGATATATAAATTTAAATAATATTATAAATAAAATAAAATATTTGGATATAAATATGATAATTATCAATCTATATCCATATATTTTTTTAATGGATATGGATAGGAATATGGATATTAATCATACTCAAATTTTTTAATCATATCCAAATATATTCGAATAAGAAAACCTAACTTCTTCTAAGATATTTCTTTAATTTATATTTAGTTAATACTAAAAAATTTCTTACTAATTACTGATTGCGGTGAGAGGGCTGTAAGACATAAGTGGGCCCACCAGATTGGCTTATGATGTTAACACCGGTGTCTTAATTTTTTTGTTGTTGTTTTAGGTGTCTTGGTTTAGATGGGGAACGTATGCCAGATTAATTTAAGCTAATTATATAGAATTATATCAATGATGCTGCAGAATGTTATAGCAAATTATACAATATACTGTATTCTCTGACATAGGCGTACATCACATCAATCAGATCATTCATGTTTCTACATCAAGAACCCTCCAACTTAGTGGATTGATAAGAGATTTATGGGTTGTTGGTGCAAGGGGCAGAACATCAACTCTACATCATATATGAAATGGAGCAAGAAATATGGTTGCGTGGTTACTCTTAATCACACATATTAGCTATTAATAATAATGCTAGAGGATAGGGTTGGATCGTTTGCACCAAAGAAGGATTCACCTTCCTTTACATGAACTATCATTGGATCATCCACTGATTGCTTTGCAAATTGTGCAGTGGGTGGTCAACGGTGGATTCGGGCAAAAGAAGGTGAATCCTTCTTTCATGTGAAGGGTAGTGATCAGCCAAGAGAGGTGGGGGTGTGGGGGGCAAGATGTAAAAGAAATCTTGCACTTCATCCTCACTTCTATCAGCATCTTCTTATTTTATGTGAACAATAAACAGCTTGATTTGGGAAAAGGAAGTAGATGTTGCTTTGATCTATTGACGAGTGCTTAAGAAGCAAAACAATGGTAGGTCCATGATCTTTTCAAATTGGTCACATCTACGATGGACTGAGGTTTCTCAATTGAACCTTTCAGACCTATTATGACATGAAGATTAATACCTTAAGGAAACTAATAAAAGACTAGATTGGTGACTAATGTTCATAAATAAGATTAATACATTTCAGACGCATTACCTCAAGCTGGCATCTAATAAAAGACTAGATTGGTAACTAATGAAAGACCATCTCATTTTAGTCATTTTTCCTGTTCTTCAGTTTTCTTGTGCGGAACGCATTTCATCTTGATCTTTTATTTTCTCGCCAATGTTCCAAGCTCATAACAAACATCCATCCAAGACTTCACACCAAAACGTCCTCCCCAGGGATGGTACGGGCGCACTGCTGGACTAAATCACCTCCATCAGCTCTCCGCCGCCTGGGTGTGGGATAAGAGGCCTCGCAATCCCTTTCGCAGCATTTCTAAATCTAAATTTGATGAAAATAAAAAATATATATTTTTTTTATTTTCTTTATATTTTGAAGAGTGCATACAAGGAGTCTATAAATACAGGTACGTAGATCCAAATATAGTCAGGGAATAACTAGAATATGCCAAGAAATACCAAGAATATGCTAAGGCATAATATCCCTGAATCCTTATTTAAACAATTTTTCTAATTAAGTTCAATCCTTCCAACACTCCCCCTCAAGATGAGGTGAAGATATCTTGAAGCCCCATCTTGTCAATCAATTTAGAAAAAGATGATGAACTAAGTTCTTTGGTCAGAATATCCGCCATCTGATCAGAAGACCGAGTGAAGGTAATGCAGATCTGACCTGGATTAATTTTCTCCTTGATAAAATAACGGTCAATCTCGATATGTTTGGTACGATCATGCTGTACAGGATTGCTTATAATCTCAATTGCTGCCTTGCTGTCACAATACAACCGAAGAGAAAATTTATTCAGAAGTTGTAATTCTTGACGCAACTTCTGAAGCCAAAGAAGTTCACATATGCCTAGAGCCATTGCTCTATATTCAGCTTCTGCCGATGATCGTGCCACCACTGTCTGTTTCTTGCTTCTCCAGGTAACTAGATTACCCCTTATATATGTGCAATATCCAGAGGTAGATCGCCTATCATCCAGTGATCTAACCCAATCTACATCAGTAAATCCCTCTACCTGAAAGGTGTTGTGTCGCGAGAACAACAAACCACGACCAGGACATCCTTTCAAGTAGCGTAATACTCTGAAAACTCCCTCAATGTGCGATTCTCGTGGATCATGTATATACTGACTGATGACACTAACAGCATAAGCTATGTCGGGTCTTGTATGTGAAAGATATATCAACTTTCCAACCAACCGCTGGTACCTTTTTCGATCAACAGGGGCTCCACCATCTGTCACTGTCCGATGATTTTGATTTATCGGGATAGCAGCAGGCTTACACCCCAACATCCCAATCTCAGAAAGTAAATCTAGTACATACTTTCGTTGTGACAGAAAAATCTCTTTGGATGATCGTGCAACTTCTATGCCCAGAAAATATCTTAGTGGACCCAGGTCTTTCACCTCAAATGCTTGCTTCAATTTTCCTTTGAGTTGCTTTATCTCATGATGGTCATCTCTTGTTAGTACAATATCATCAACATAAACTAAGAGTATAGTTTTCTTTCTCTTGAAATGCCTATAGAACAGAGTATCATCTGCATTACTCTATCTATATCCCATTTCTTTTACAGTCCGACTGAATCGATCAAACCAGGTCCAAGGAGACTGTTTAAGACCATAGAGAGAGCACTTTAGCCTGCAGACTTTTTCAGTAGTTGCTCTGGTCTGAAATTCCGATGGTATTTTCATGTATACTTCCTCCTAAAGATCCCCATGAAAAAATGCATTCTTTACATCTAATTGATGTAATTCCCAGCCAAAGTTAGCAGCACATGATATCAGTGTTTGAACAGAGTTCATCTTGGCTACTGGAGCAAAGGTTTCATCATAATCTACCCCATATATTTGAGTATAGTCCTTTGCTACTAGCCGAGCTTTGTATCTTTCCACCTTGCCTTCTGGAGTCTGCTTTACAGTGTACACCCACTTACACCCCACGGGACGCTTACCAGCTGGTAGAGTGACCAGATTCCACATTTGTTTTTTGGATAAAGCAATCATCTCTTCTAACATTGCTTCCTTCTGCTTAGGTTCTGCCATAGTCTTTTGCCAGGTACTTAGAATACAGATGGAGTTTAATGCAGCTATAAAGCTTTGATAAGATAGAGACACATTCTTATATGAAACATAGTTAGCTATATCATAACGGTAACGAGCAGGAGGAATAATTGGGCGAGTACCCTTTCATTTTGCAATAGGAATATTAAGATCAGAAATGAAGAGAGTAGCAGGAATAATGTTACTGTTAGAAGATTCTGATTCTGGAGAAGAGGCTTCAAGCGGTAAAGGCACCTGGGCAGTTGGTGAGTGCACACTGGACTCTTCAACTATTCCAATACCAGGCTCTCCCTAAACATCATTACTATGATACTCTCCCTGAGCACTAGAATATCCAGACGTGCATAGAGAGTCATCCGGAAGAAGTAATTATGGTGTCCTATTATCAGATGGATGACTTTCATAATAAGCTTCAGTTTCTCGAAAAGTAACATCCATAGTGACAAGCATTCGTCGCTCAGGAGGGTAATAGCACTTGTATCCCTTTTGAGTAGCAGGATAACCAACAAAGACACATTTCAATGCTCATGGATCTAGTTTTTCTACTGTGGGTCTATGATCTCGAGCAAAACAAACACACCCAAAGACTCTAGGGGTGACCACATAATCACTAGAACCCTTCAAGCACTGTATAGGGGTCTTAAATCTGAGTGTCCTTAGAGGCATACGATTAGTTAAGTATGCAGAGGTCAAGACAGCCTCACCCCACAAAAACTTAGGAACTTTCATGGTAAAGAGTAAGGACTGGGCTACTTCCAATAAGTGCCTATTCTTTCTTTCAGCAACTTCATTTTGAGCAGAAGTATCAACACAAATGGTCTGATGAAAAATTTCGTGAGTGTGAAGATACGCACGGAACTCCCGACTAGTATATTCGGTACCATTGTCAGAATGTAAAATTTTAATTTGAGCACCAAACTGAGTACCCATAAATTTATGAAATTTCTTAGAGCAGTTTAAAACTTTCATCTTTTCTTTCAACAAATAGACCCATGTTACTCGACTAAAACAATCAATAAAAGTAACAAACATCTACGGCCCAAGAGAGTAGTAGTACTACATGGTCCCCATACGTCAGAGTGAATTATAACAAAATGTTCAAAACTTTTAACTCCAGATATAGGAAATACTCCTCTAGTGTGTTTAGCCAACTCACAATGATCACAAACTAACAAATTTTTATTGTAATTATTTGATAAAAAATAAAATAAGTGACTAAGAATAGAAAAAGGAATGTGACCTAGCCTACAATGGTGTAACATAAGTTCTGAAGTGGCACATTCAGTAGACAATGCATACCCCGTCAATGAAGAGTTCATATTTCTCTCATCAGTTGATAGATAATAAAGTCCATTGTGTAACCTACCACCTCCAAGTATCTTTCCCATTTTCAGCTCCTGAAATTGACAATGAGAAGGCCAAAATGTGACAGAGCAATTCAAATCTCTAGTAATAGAGCTAATGGAGAGTAGATTTGTGGGAAAGGATGGAACATGCAATACTGATGATAATCTTAAACTAGGAGTACAATCAATGGATCCTTTACTTGAGACAGAGGCAAAAGATCCATCAGTTATTTGGACCTTGTCCTATCCTGAACATGTTGAATATGAAATAAAACTATTGATGTCCCTGTCATATGACTAGATGCTCCTGAGTCTATTACCCAAGAGTTGGATGTGCCGTAAGTAAATGTATGTGATAATGTATATGGAGTACCTGAGTGTGCAAAAAGAGAGGAATCAAGATACTCATCCTGGTGGCTAGGCTGCTCTTGAGTAGAGGGTGTGGTGTTAGAAATTGATTCATACTTCTCTATCATTCATCGGAGGGTCTGGTACTCCTCTGCAGATAAGCTGTGTACAGTACCCTCAGTCTCTTCAGAGAGATTGGCTTGAGCAGATCCACGACCATGATTCTGTCCTCTAGTTCTTCCATTACTACGATGACCACCATGACCCCGACTACCACGTCCAGGCTAATTTGGGTGACCATGGAGATCCTAGCAAAATGCCTTAGTGTGCCCAGGTTTCTACAATGAAAACATACCTTCTCAACTATCTGCTATGGTTGCATAGTAAGAGCAGATCTTACAGGACTACTAGAGTCGGAGGTTACTCGTCGCTGTGTTTCCTCGCTCAAAATAGTAGAGAAGACTTGACCCAAACTAGGTATCATATCTCTGGCGAGAAGCTGAACTCTGACATACTCATGCTCCAGATTCAGACCATATAGAAAATCCTGAACCCGTTCTTCTTCTAAGTATTTCTGAAACCCATCAACATCAATAGAGCATTGTAGAACAAAAGTTCTATAATGATCAGCTTCGGACCAGAGATGCTTCAACTCGGTGGCATATTCAGTGATAGATAAATTTTCTTGACAAAGCTGACACAATTGAGACCTGATCTCAAATGCTTGAGCAGAATTTTGCTTCTGTGAAAACATTTGGGCCACTGTCTCCCAAACTTCCTATGCAGTCTCCAGCAGTTGCACACTTCTGGCTACATTCTGTATCATGGTATTGAGAAGAAATGCCAGAACAACAGAATTCTCCATTCTCCATTGGGCCAGATCCTGCTCACTATTAGTAGGTTTCTTCTTTATGCCGGTGAGATATCCTTCTAAACCTCGTCCTTGAACAAGCAGACGAGTGCTCCTTTCTCATTGCAGATATGTTGCTGGTCCATCAAGTTTTACAACCACTTGAAGAGCATTCAGGGATCCACTATCTCTTGATAAGCCACCAGATTGAGTGACAGCTGTAACAAGTCGATCCAGTAAACTTTCGAGATCTCACATAGTAATTGCATTGGCCAACTCCAAAGATAAAGTATGATAATCTCACCATCATACTATCGAACACCAGATATTTCTTAACTACAGGCTTCCGAGCATCTACCTTTCTTCTTCTTCTTCTTCTTCTTCTTTTTTTTTTTTTAGGAAAAAATAAGTAAAGAGGGAAAAAAAAAATTAAGGGAAGAAATTTCCTTCCTTACCGACACCCATCACCCGTGAACCACGGGATGGGAGAAGACGACGGTCGATGTCATGGTTCGTGCGGCGGGTTCCGACGAATGGAGTGCGGTGGTGTCAGATTGTGGGTTCCAGCATCGGAGTGCGACAGTGAGGTGGCAAATCTGGTGCATGCGGTGGGTCGTGCGGCAGTTCTAGAGATCGAAGCACAGATGGAGGCTGCGTCGGGGTGTGCATCATCGGATTGCAGTCGAGCGGCATCAAGATGAGGTAGAGAGGCGGCCGTGGATGAGACAGAGGAGGCTGGAGGCAAAAATGGAGGCAGAGAGGCGGCATCGAGGTGTGCGTCGGAGTGCACAGGTTACCCCGGCATCGGATTGTAGCGGAGCGGCGAAGCATGCGGCAGGGTTCGTTGGGAAGATGAAGAAGGGGAAGATGAAGAACGGTTTGGATGGCGGCGGTGGGGCTGATCTACTGGGTGATGAGGGTGACGGAAGGGGACAGAACGGAAGGGAAGAGACGACAATGATTTGGATTAAGAGGGAGGTGGTTCCAAAAAAAAAAAAACTATGATAGGGAAGGAAGGGGAAATGGATCAGAACCTGAGTGCTCTGATACCATGATGAAAATAAAGAGAAAAAATATTTTTCTTATTTTTTTCATACTTTTAAGAGTGCATACAAGGGGCCTATAAATACAGGTATGTAGACCCAAATATAGTCAGGGAATAACTAGAATATGCCAAGGAATATCAAGAAATACGAAGAATATGCTAAGGCATAATATCCCTGGATCCTTATTTAGACAATTTTTCTAATTAGGTTCAATCCTTCCAACAAAATTAATTCTAACAAGAAGAGGATAGTGTGGAACTAAGGGGATATTTGGTTGGGGGGAGTAGAGGTCTGGAATCAGAATCAGAATAGGTGACTTCCATTGTAACCATTGGTTGAAATGAGTCCCATTCTGATTTCGATTCTAGAATGGAATGGAAATGACTCAATCTATATAGAACTCAATCCCTACTCTCCTCTATGAATTCAAATTTTTATTTCAATTTCGATTCCGATTTTGATTCTGCTCACGAATCAAACACTTCAAAAAATTTAGTCATTTCGATTTCGATTCCAAATCATTCTAATTTCCATTTCTATTCTGATTCCGGTTGCGAACCAAGCACTCCCTAAAAATTTCAGGGACTAGAGAGCAAGAGAAAAGTTATCATTGAATGATACGATATAGGAGGGTTTTAAGGTTTGCCCAGCTATGCAGGATGTTTAATTGGTCTTCTTTATTCTATCAGGTGCAGCAACTACAATCTTAGGGTGATGCGCTCTTATTTTTGACAATTCCGGTGCATGGTTTCATGGACTCCATGAGGATATATCCTTTTATGGTTTATTTGCTGTAGAGCATGTGATATTCATATTACAGGAACTTGCATACCTTCCATGGAACTTGATCCTCTTCTATTAAGAACATCCGAGTAGCAATTCTCGGCTTCCAATACCCAGTGCTCTCTTCTGGGTCTCTAGGGCTCCATTAGTGCTGAGGATTACTGCTATGTCTTACCCCTCAATCCGTATTCATCAAAAAATATATTTTGACAGGTCTTGGGACTAGCATGGTGTCTGTATTAGGACAAATTATACCCTATTCAGCTGCATGCACTATGCACCATGCACCGGTGCACCATACCTATCACACGTGTTTGTTCCTACGAGCTCCATTCATCAATAAATAGTAAAAATAGTTTTTGATTAGATGAATCACATCCATCCATTTTCCTTTCGTGTGCATGGCTAGATGTCAATGATCTCAACTCACTCACCTCTCTCGAAGTACCTAGCAAAAAGCCCACCTCAAGCCCAAGCCCATCATAGAAATTAGGGTTTCTGATTCAAGCTGATCATGGGCCGAATTTAGGTGCAGAAAATATTAAGTTTTAACACAAATTCTTTGTGCACCACGGGCAGTGTAGAAAATCCGACATAAAGTATACTATTTTACGTGATTGATCCACGTAGCCATCACTTTTCAACGCATATTTAATATTTACAGTTTTATTTTTTCGTTTGAAATTTTGAATGACGAAAATACCCCTTCTCTTTTAAAAAAATTATAATAGTCTACAGCATATTATGACATCTTATATCAAATTATGAATTTTTGCATGCAGGATGTCATAATATGGCTCAAAAAATTATGACATCCTATGTCAAATTATGACTTTCTGCACGTAAAATGTTATAATATGACCCAAGATATCATAACATAGGAGGGGATTTTTGTCCAATCACTTTTTAATATGTATTTAATATCTGTAGTTTTATTTTTTCGTTAAAAAATTTTGAATGATAAAAATATCTGTATTTTTTAAAAAAAATTATGATATCTTATAGCATATTATGACATCCTATGTCAAATTATGACTTCCTGCACGCAGGATGTCATAATATGACATAAGATGTTATAATTTTTTTTAAAGAGTATGAGTATTTTTATCATTTAAAATTTCAAACAAAAAAATAAAACTGTAAGCATTAAATGTATATTGAAAAGTGATAGCTATATGGACCAATCAGATAAGACGGTGTGCTCTATATTGAATTTTTTATACTACCCGTGGTGTACAAAGAATTTTTCTGAGTTTTAAATAGGCTTGGGCTGAAGGCCGACCACAAATGAACATAATTTAGGACCGAGGGCCGGCCCATGATCAGCTATATTTAATGGAGAAATTCTTTGTACATCGTTTGCAGTGTAGAAAATCCGACATGGAGTGCACTGCTTCCTTCGATTGGACCACGTAGCCACCACTTCCCGATGCACATTTAATGCCTACAGGTTAGTATTTTCGTTTAAAAATTTTATATGATGAAAATATCCTTCATAACTTTCTGATATCTTATATGACTTTCCATCATATGACTTCTTGTAAATATATATGACTTTCTATAAATATATATGATTTTTTGTTATATATTTTCATGTGAATATATATGACTTCTTGTCACATGACTTTCTATAAATATATATAATTTCTATGAATATATATGATTTTTTATGAATATATATGACTTTCTATGAATATATATGACTTACTGTCAATATATATGATTTCCTATGAATATACATGACTTCTTATGAATATATATATATTCACAAAAAGTCATATATATTCACAGAAAGTCATATTTATTTACAAAAAGTCATATATATTCACAAAAAAATTATATATATTCACAGAAAGTCATATATATTTATAAAAAATTATATATATTCACAAGAAGTCATGTATACTTATAGAAAATCATATATATTCACAGAAAGTCATATATATTCACAGGAAGTCATATATGTTCACATGAAATCACAGAAAGTTATATATATTTACAGAAATTTACAGAAAATTATATATATTCATAAAAAATCATATATATTCATAAAAAATAATATATATTCATAGAAAGTCATATATATTCACAGAAAGTCACTCACAGAAAATCATACAAAATATCAGAAAGTAATAAAAGGCTTTCTGTGAAGGGATGTCATAATTTTGGACAGAGATATTTTTATTATATAAAATTTTTAAATGAAAATACTAACTTGCATGTATTAAATATGCATTAGGAAGCGGTAGCTACGTAGTCCAATCGAAGGAAGCGGAGCACTCCATGTCAGATTTTCTACACCACTGGTAGTGCACAAAGAATTACTCATATTTAATGATATTTCTGAGGTTTCCTTGCAGTTTAAGAGCTCTCATTCCGCTCTTTTGGACCTGTGCCATCGTTTCTAAGGTTTGTCTCATCCGAGCCATGAGAGGGAGAGCTCGACCAGGGGGAAAGAAGAAGAGGTCTCGATCTACTTCCAATAGGTAAGAATTCATTCTGCTATCTCCCATTCCAATTCCTTTCAATTTTCATTTCTCTCACATTCTATCTTATCTCCTTCTTATGACAGTGAGGATTAAGGTCCATGAGCTTTAGGGAAAGTCCAAGATGGAGCTCCTAACCTAGTCGAAGGATGTCAAGGTGGAGCTCGCCCTCCTCTGTATTGCGAAGGTCACCGATGGCACCCCCAACAAGCTCTCCAAGATGTAATCTTTCGAGACCTTTTCATCTCAGCATTTGATTTGCATCATGCGATGACACTCACAGTGTTTCTTTTTTGAGTTTGGCAGTAAGGTGGTGAGGCTTTCGATCGTGTGGGTGCTGACAATGATCTCTCAAAAGCAGAAGCAGGTGCTGAGGGAGGCAAACAAGAAGAAGAAGTACCAGCTTCTCGATCTCCGGTCTAAGAAGACTCGCGCCATTCGTCGCCGCCTCACCAAGCACCAGGTCATCACCTATCTTCTATCTTCCTTTCAGATCTGAATTCTCCCTTCCTTTCAAATGTTATGTAAAGAGGGGGAAAAGATCCCTTTTTAGTTCTATATAAGTTCTTGCTTGGATACCTTTTTCCTCCATAGTTCTTACCAATATTATTTACCAGTTAGCGAGATTTTTTTGTTAAATTTTATGGCATGTATAGTTTTGCTTTGCATCGAGTTTTGATGAAATAATTGGATAATCACTAGGGGGTCGATGGTGTTGGGTCGAAAAGGTGAGGGGTTTAGGCTTGGTGAGTACAAATCTGGCATTATAGCTATCCTGTAATGGTAATATCGCTTGCTGTTTTATTTCTCAAGTAGCATTTTCTTATAGATCAAAACTTAAGCCCATTGAGTGTTGTGTTTTCTTGTCATTGGACACATGGAAGAATTTATTTATCAAGCCATGATTCCCCTTTTCTTGTTATTGGCTTGGCTAAATAAGATTCCTTGATCGTTAGGTGTTTGAAATGTTAGTTTTTTCTGTTCCTTAAAGAATATTTATGCTTAAAACATTCTCAAGTACTTGATATCTCACACCTTCTTTTGGCATCAGTTATTTGTGATTACTTATCCCTTTTGGAAGAACCAAAAGTATGTGGGCTATATGGGGTTAGTTTGTGATTGGCTCAATGTTCAAATTTGCCAGCTATTATTCCCCAAATGTATGTTACCTAGCTGCATAATGCGAAGCATTAGGTGAAGTGAGATATGTGATCAGGTAGTGATTGACTTTGAGATGTAGGTAGTTGGTTGATGGAGAAATAATATAGCATGATGTTTATATGCATGAGTGAATTTTTTAGTGCTTAATTATAGTAAAGGTGTTATTGATTGTAACAAAGATAGTGCCCTAACAGTTGCATCAAGGACATCTGTTAACATTTTCCTTGATTAATGCATGTGTGTTTGCTTGCATGCATATGTAAGTATCAGTCAATCTCCTATAATATTTTTATATATATCCCATACTGAACTCGCTGATCTATCACTGCCTGACCTGCATATATACATATGTATGTATGTAAAAGTCATTTATAAAGCATAGTAAGTTATCAAAATAATACAAACTCCACACTTTAATGGATATCAACTTTTATAGGCTCATCAGTTAATCAGAAAAATTCATAGACTGCATTCTATTGTTCATAGTAAAATATTGAAGTCATAGACTACAAAATTGACACATTCAGCATTTCCCTCTCATATTTGGAGGTAAAGGGGAGTATCTCAAGTGTATCTAGGAAGGATCCACGGTGTTTTTCTAATGCTGAAAAATATTCTACTTTCCACAAGTATCAGACGTATACCCAAGCAGTATCTAGCAGGTTTCAGTATCCAACTTGGACATGACATATGATTTGAAGTATGCATGCTTCCCAGATATGCGTCATTTTATTCACACTTTTTTGCGATAAGGGGAATCAACTAAACATATGCTAGGTCATAGAATGAGAGAAGCACTTGTAATTATCTATTAGACGAAATAATATTACTTGATATCAATTTATTTGGTGTATCTAGTTAGGATCTGAAAGAATAGTACCCTACAAGCCAATCGCATAGGGATGCGATAGGAACTTTTTGTGTTATCTTTCTACTCATTTGCATGATATTAGTTATTTTATTTATGAGATATTGTATTTTATCATTTGCTGCATCATATTTTTATGATTATGATAAACTCCATAGATTAGGGCAATGATTTTAAGGTCATGATGAGAACATGCCAGTGAGATCTAAAATCTTGATAGCTCCAATCTAAAATATTTTCAGTCGTTGCATTATCGAGTCGGAGATCGATGATACCAGTAAGACTGATACATCCTATGTATGCTTGATGGAGAGGGTGATTGATCTCATAATCACTTATGTGGTAATACTAATACAAAGATGTAGGTGCTCATTAGAGAATGAGTTCACTGAACTGACCCGCAGAAAGAATATTTGATGGAGCCTTACAGCATGTCAACAGATAGTTCTTCAGTGAGAGTGGTGCATGTGTTTCTTTGACCTGAGATCATCATGGTATCTTGTGTACATGGATCCTTACTTTGGTTTATTCCCTAGCACACCACTTTAAGATGTGTGTGAGATATTCTGGGTATGGTGAAGTATACATGAAGGTTGTGAGTGGTCAATAAGAAATCGATCACTCTTTGTAGGAGGAGAGAACATTCTATGTGATCTCATAAGATAATGACTCTGAGAGTCTCTGATCAATGTAGGGATGAATAGTAAAAAAAATTTCTACTGATTCATCAATCAAATCATCATCATCGGATCGAGATATATATGGATAGGTATTTGGACTTGACATATTTTCATATCCATAGCTTTTCTGGGATATTGTATGATCGAAGAATTGAATTACACGATAACTCACCATGAAAAGATAATTTTGATATTTTCATCAAATTCTAAATCTTTCAGATAGTCATGACATATTACTAGACGTTAATCTTGACTTGTGGACTCATCGAAATTAAAAGAGTTTAATTTAAGAATCAGTTAGGAAGAGTCCTAGTTGATTGGGACTCTTGAACTGATCTAATCTAATCTGATTAAGGTTATGTCATGAGTTTGGATCCACTGTTGGCTAGATTTGGAACCCAATGGGTCACACACAATAAAAATTTGATCTTGATTCAATCTATTTAGATTTATTATAAATCCAATGGATTAATTGAATTGCTAGCACATGAATTAACCCAAGTTTCCAATTGAATTCAGTGCAAATGTATTTGTGCTAAACTTTGTTTTATTGCCTTGACCTAATGTGATTGGGTTTGAACCATCTAATTAATAGGTAGTTTATCTGATTTTTAATGAAAGAGTTTCATGTGAATAAACCTCCTTCACACCATATCCACACACACAAAATATGTCATGCCCATTTAATTTATGGCGTTAAGAAGGAAGAGTCCTTCTTAATAAAGTCTCTTAATTTTTTTACCATGTTTCACACATCCCATTAATTTGTGTGCAATCAGATGGCACCTTGGGATAATGTGGGTATGGAAGAGGAGAAGGAGTCCTTCTCTAAGAAGGAACTCCATGCCAAAATAAATAAGGGATGCCCATATTTTTGTGCATTGAAATGGAAGAGTCCATTTCATGTTGGACTCTTAATTTCTTCCATTATTTCTATGTATTTCTTTTATTTTATCATGTCATCTGATGACTCTTGGAATTATAAGCACAGAAGAGAAGGAAGAATCTTTCTCTGGCAAGAAAACCACATGCCATAAAATTAAATGGGTCGCCTCCTATTGTGCATTGAATATGGAAGAGCCTTTATTATTAAGGACTCTTTGTTTCATGCCCTTCTCCTTATCCCATGCGCCAAGAGTTGGCGTCTTAATTTTTTCAGATAGAGGAAGAGTCCTTTTACTAGTCAATCACCTTTTATTCCATGCTATCTCTTTGGTTTACACGTTAAAATTAAATGAAAGCATGTAAGAATTAAGGGACGCCAAGAGTTGGCATCCCATGGTATCCCCTCTTGTTTCCTATTTAAAGGGGGTGCTACAACTAGGTTTATGTGCCAATTTTCGCTGAGTGTTGGTGTTGGAATGAGAAAAAATTGATGGAAAAAAATCTAAAAAAAGATAAAAAAAAGAGAGAGGAAAAGTGGAAAGGAAGGGATGAGAGAAAAAGAAAAGCATGAGATGTTTATCCTAAAATCAGATTGTTCAAGTGTTAAATATCTAATTTAATTTTTGTATGGTATGATCTTTTGGGAAAAAATTTCTAAAGAGATCCTAGTAGAGGTCATGAAGGCATACAAACTGTGGTGCAATCAGTTCTTGCAAAAGACGATCGACAGCGAGCTTGCAAAGAAGGTTACAACACCATGACGAATTGGAAGGACCCTGATTAGTCCCATTTGGATCACCATTGGAGGACTTCTACTTTGAAGTCTCATGAAGGTCTCAAAATTATTAGATCATAGTCTTCTCATTGGTATATAGCTTCTGATCTTTTTTTGATACGTATATTTTTGATATTTGATTGTAATCATCAAGGGGTTCCTACGATTTTGTGTTCCGGTGGTCTAGTTTAATTGTTAAACTCTGTTTTCAATTGTTGAATACATGTTAAAATTTTAAAATTTATATTTTACTGTATCATCAAAATCCAACAGTGGTATCAAAGCCACTGTTGATTGATTCAATCAAATTTCATATTATTTTTGTGATATGGATTAGATCCAGTTCAAACTATGTCAAATCAGTTTTTCTGATTGATGTTTTGTTCTTGATGTATTTTTGTAAATGATAAATGATATCAATTCATGATCAAATTTTGGATATAAAATTTCATGGTCTTTTAACTTGTGAGACAAGTTTAAGATTAGATTCCATAATCTAATTTTTGATGGAATTGAAATCTGGTGCATGTGATGCGCAGAGCCTTGGAATGCTACATATGGATGTATATTGTCAAGACTTAGGATTTTTGTATTTGATGCATTCACCTAAGATCTAAGGGCCGACCATCATGTTATTGGGCACTCACCATTATGGGTCTTCCATCTTGGTTGTTGCCCGAGGTATGTGTAGGGCTGAAAAAAATTTGATCATGAAAAGATGCATCAGACATAGATTAGGATTTTTGCTGATGGATTTTTTTTAAAACTATAATTCATTATTCTAATGTGATTAAAATTAATAATTATAGATTAAATCAAATTCATAATTTTTATTTTAATTAAAAATTATATTTAATTTAGATTAATAAAATTATCATTTATCTAATTTGATTAGGATTTGAGTCATGATTGACCGAATTTATGCTAACCTAATTGGATTAGGATTAACCTAAGAATTGGTCAATCCAACTCAAATGGATGATAAATGATTGACTTAAAATTGAACTTTGGGTCAAGAGTTGAATTCGAATAAAAAATCCTAGTTGGATCTTATGACCATAAATTTAAATATCTTTATTGACATGTGGATGAATAATATCGCAATGAAAAAATATGAGTAGTTTATTATAATATTTTATAATTATTATAAAAATACATATTGTATAGTTAGGGACTATGGAATATCCATGTGATGGATGTATGCATGAATGCTTTCCTATTAGCTGATTATATAAATGCATCTACAAGAGTTGCAAAAGAAGCTGGGAGCCCCTGATGCATTGTATTATCAGTTGTACTTTTTTTTTGTATATTTTTAACTATTGATTGGGATTTTTACATGTTGATGTAAAATAATAAAAAAAAATTATTTGAGAATAGATAAAAATTATTTCTTTCTATTTTCAAATAAAGATCAAGCATTCATAATAGACTTCATGGAAATAAAGATTAGACTACCAGGCAATTGGAGAGCAGAGGTACATTAAGATTGACTATGAGATGGTTCAATCTATGATGCACCTAGGGTTAGACCTTTAGATCATCTTGTGGCTCGAATAATTTTTTTTAAAGTTTATAACTATTAAATTTTCTTTTTATGCTTTTATATGCTGGTAGTTAGATTTAAAATTATATATGATATATTTTATTATATATATTTTGGATGTGCATGAGACCTAAGTCCTTTATTTAAATAATATCAAGTCAAAATGATGAAGTGTTAAGAACACTACCTATGCCTTCATGCTAAGCTAGTATTATGTCAAGAACCATGGTAGGTTTGTTGTGCTATCCACAAGGCTTGCTGTGGGGACTGATTTGATACTATCTTGGTGCATAATGAAGCTAATGGTAGTTAGCTCATACTAAGTCAATAGAGTATGTTAAAAACTGTAGTGAGTTTGTTGTACTATCCACAAAATTTGCTATAGAATTTGATATGATGTTGATTTAGTGATGCTGATGGCATATTTTGGTAGTACTACCTTGTTGTGCTATTCACAAGGGTAGTATTATTCAGATATGATTATATAGAGTTAAAGTGTACGACTTAACTAAAATACTATAGTTTGTTGTGCTATCCACAAGGCTATAAGTATTTTAGACGCAAAAGTTATGTTGAGAGTTGTGTGAGATGAAATTAGTAAAGAATTATTTATCTTTGAACTCATAGGAGCTTGTTGTGATATCCACAAGATTTTTTATGAAGAATTGAGATCTCAATCCTACTAAGAAACTTGATGATAGATTTTTTATTTTTATATTTGAGGACTATGAAATTCGCTAAAATAGTGGAAGATACAATTAGATAAAATTCTCACCTAAATTGTGCATATCATCATGGATAGTCCTTGTATGTTCTTATATACACATTTACATTTTCACCATCATTGCATGAATTTGTTTTTAAAATTAACTGAATATCATGGAATGGTTGAAAAAAAGAAGATGAAGAATGTCTTCACTATGATATCTATTATTATTACAGAAATGATGATTATTAGAAATTAATTGTAAGAACTATCTTGCAAATATGAAGCAATAGCAGAATACAAAAGTTGCATCTGCTAATAATTTGTATATGATACAAACTAATTATCATTGAGTATTTCAGTTTTAAAATTTTGGATATGTGATACCTTATATAGGTTCTACTTAGGCAATGTATTGCTGAACCTATAAAGCTGAAATAGGGTGATTACTTGCCTTTTGGCACTAATGGATAGTCCATTCATACTGAGACTATAGGAACCTATATATAACCTTCTAGAAAGGTTTAGAAACTAGTAGATCATTGTAATATGTCTAAATTTATTAAAAATATTATTTCAAATCTTTGCTTTTGCAGCATAGTTTTGAAATTAATATAAAGAGTAAATGTTACTCTCTTTCTGATAAATTTTATGGCTATAGATTAATAATAATGGTCTCATGTTTCTATCACTCAATGATGCTGTTCTTCATATTGATGAGAATAAAAAATAAATATGTGATGGTTACATATTTCAGGGCAAGCAAGGTATTAAGTTTTGAAGATATGGATGTTCGAAGACTAATAATATCTCGATCCAGAGATAGACACCCCATATAAGATATGGTGTGTTCTTTGATATACTTCATAAATTTTGATTCTCATTCTGGGGAAATGCTCTAGAAATTACTGTATATTTTTTTTTTGAATTAGATATCATCTAAATCTATAACTAGCACTCTATATGAGATATGGAAGAGGTAGGTTGCCCAACTTATGTGAAAAGAGTTGATGTACATAAGTTTTATACTAAAATAGGTTTATATATGTTTATAAGTTATCCTAAAAGAAGTAGTATGTGATACTATTTCTTCCATCCTACTGGATAAAAAGTGTTTTATCAGTAGGTATGCCACCTTTTAGGAAAAAAATTTTTCTAAGAAGGGGACAATAGGAGGATAATTGAACTTGAGAAGTTCAAAACCTATGAACTATCCTAACTTGTGGAGTGTCCACAAGTTGATCCTCGACCAGATATGCTCATTGATGAGGCACAACCATGATATACACCTCCTCACTGAAGGTCAATCTAAGTGCGTAATATATCACTCAAATATGAATTTGTCATTGAAAATGACTATACACCATATGTCATTGAGAATGATGTTTGTTGGATCTATTTGAAAATCATCATGAGTAGAAACTCTGACAGATGGCTTGAAACCATGATATCTGAAATGGACTCTCTGTACATCAATCAAATATAGACTATGATTGAAGCACCTATGGATATGACTGAATAGGTTACTATCAGGGATGTCAATATGAATTTTTGCTATTGCCACACACCATCTAAAAAATTTATCTTTAGTGGGAGGGTAAATATATTTATGGACTTAAAGCAGGCATTGAGGAGTAGATACTTCTATTTTTGATTAGATAGTCAAAATATTTGACTTTATCAAGTATAGATCAACCATGTGTGTGTGCAAAAAGATAAGTGGGAGTCATTAATTTTTGTTATGTATGTGGTTGACATACAGCATATTGGGAAGGTAGTCCCAATATTGTACTCGATCAGTGACGTACAAATATTTTCATGGAAAAGACTTGGGTTAAGTATCCAATATACTTGGCATCTATAGTGATAGATGTAAGTGGATGTTTGGCTTGTCCTAGTCTAGGTACATGAATTTTATGTTGAAGGTGTTCAACATGAATGGGTGTAAAAGAGTTTACTTACCCATATATTCAGTGTACCAAGCCTGATGTGATTTATGTTTTGTGCATAATCATTGATTTCAGACAGATCCATGATAGGATCTTTTGAAAATTGTGAAAAGTTTTCTCAAAGTACTTGAGAAGTACTAGAGAGGCAGCGAATTGAAAGAGTTTCAAACAGTAAACTGTGTTTGACTCAATTAATTGCTGTTAGTAAAGATTGCTAAGAAAAGTTGCCAGATGAAAGGTTCATCACTGAGTTGGATGTGATCTCACTAGGTACCCAAGCACATCCTAGATACTTTCATCTCATTCACGATTTGATGATAAAATGAGTTCATATAAAAAATAGTATAATAGGATCAGTTCACTAAGCCTTACACAGCAGCAGTGTGTTCGCTATCCTGATTGCATGGACATCAGGTACAGGGGCGATTGGCTCTAGTGCAAGTGAGAGATTGAAAGAATAGTATCCTACAAGCCAATCACATGAGGATGTGATAGAAACTTTTTTGTGTTATCTTCCTGCTCATTTGCATGACATTAGTTATTTTATTCATGAGGTATTGTGTTTTATCATTTGCTGCATTATATTTTTATGATTATGATAAATCTTATAAATAAAGGCAATGATTTTAGGATCATGATGAGATCATGTCAGTGAGACCTAAAATCTTGATAGTTTCAATCTAAAATATTCTCAGTTATTGGATCATCGAGTCGGAGATCGATGATACCAATAAGACTGGTACATTCTATGTATGCTCGATGGAGAGGATGGTTGATCTCATAATCACTTGTGTGATGACACTAATATAAGAATGTAAGTGCTCATTAGAGAATGAGTTCACTGAACTGACCCACAGAAAGAACATCTGATAGAGCCTTACATCATGTCAACAAATAGTTCTTCAGTGAGAGTGGTGCATGTGATCCTTTGACCTGAGATCACCATGGTACCTTGTGTACGTGGATCCTTACTTTGGTTTATTCCTTGGCACACTATTTTAAGATATATATGGGATATTCTAGATATGATGAAGTGTGCATGAAGATTGTGAGTGGTCAATAAGAAATCGATCACTCTTTATAGGAGGAGAGAACATCCTATGTGATCTCATAGGATGATGACTCTGAGAGTCTCTGATCAAAGCAGAGATGAACAGTAAAAAAATTTTTTATTAGTTCATCAATCGAGTCATCATCATCGGATCGAGATACATATAGATAGGTATTTGGGCTTGATATATTTTCATACCCATGGTCTTTTCGGGATGTTGTGTGATCGAAGGATTGAATTACACGATAACTCACTACGGAAAGATAATTTTGATATTTTCATCAAATTTCAAATCTTTCGGATAGTCATGATATGTTGCTGTTGGAAATTATGTTCCAAAATCAATCGTCAGTCTATTGACGGTTATGCTTATCATTATAATTGTATATGAATTGTTAAATTAATAAATATTATTTAATTTTTTATCACTGTGTACATCTCATTTTGAACTCCTGTTATGTGATGAAGTCTTTAGGACTATTTGATTCGATATAGGAGGATATATCGTTTAGTCCTTAAATGAATTCATGATCAAATGATATACTATTACTAGGATGATAGACATATCAAGTGTAGGTCACTGTGTGCTATATAGGTTGGTTGTCCTCTTAACCAAAGAGCGTGGAGATGCTGGTATGGCATGCAGATGAAATATAGGAGTACATTTCACTGAACGTGACCAACTCTGGAGTACTCTGCTATCAAGAGTCACTCCAAAGGGATATAGGTATAAGTATTCCTCTGACCTGAGATCATCACGGCGACTTACAAGCAACTCACTATGCTTTGGTGTCGGACTACCTGAATTTCTAATTCAACGATGAAAGATTTTTGGGCATAATCAAGTACTTGTGAAGTTGGTGTGTGAATCAAGATGGAATTGACCCCTCTGAATAAGTAGGAGTTAATATATCAGTATATTTTAATTTAATAAAATCTTGGCCGGGGTAATCCATGTGATGAATTTTGAAAATTGAAATACAATATGGATGACCATATCAGGGTTGGCAGTTAAACCCTAGGTCAACTTTAACATTTGGGTTAAAGAGATGAATTATACGGTAATTATATTCAAATAGGTTCTTGAGTATTGCTTAGCATACATTTAGCTTATCCGGACATCAAGTATCATTGCTAGATGGTTACTCTGATTGGTACAAAAATCAGTTTCTGTACTACCGACCTAGGTTCGAACCTATGGGATCACACATATTAAAAATTTTTCTCTGATCATATGGCTAATCTAAAGAGTCCCAATCAACAGAGACTCTGGTGAAGAGTCCCACTTGACGGGGACTCTACTGAAGAGTCCCACTGGATGGGGACTCTAGAGAAGAGTCCCACTAGACTTGGACTCTATCATTTATGGAAGATTAATTAGTGATTAGATTACTAATTAGCTCAATTTAATTGAGCATTAAAGTCTGGATCAAGTCTGATTAAATTTGATTCAATCTGATCAAGTCTGATTAGGTTATGAGATGATCCAATCGGTAAGGGAGAAATGATTCTGATTTGATCAGATCTATGGCTCAATTAATTTATTAATTAATCAAATTTAATTAAGATTATAAGAGCCTAATTAGATTAGGTTCATCATATTTTATTTGGATCTAATTGGATTAGGTTTGAAAGAAATCCAAT
The DNA here is from genome assembly GCF_000442705.2 of Elaeis guineensis. NCBI lineage: Eukaryota > Viridiplantae > Streptophyta > Magnoliopsida > Arecales > Arecaceae > Elaeis > Elaeis guineensis. The sequence goes on from NC_026002.2 coordinate 70,820,529, forward strand.
AGGTTAAACCCTAGAGTCCCAAATGAGTAGGACTCTATCCCCTGCTCCATCTAAATTGTCTCACATCTTTTTTCACCACAAAAAATCAGTTTGTATATGAGAAAATCAAAAAAATAAATTTTCTTTTATCACTCATTAAGGATAGAAATTGGTTAGTTTTGATTTGAATTCAAATTAGTTTGAATTTTAACTTAAAACCTTATCCATATCCTTCCACATGTTGGCTATATTTTAAGGGATTTATTGTGTATGAGATAAGGAGGTCTTCCTAACTGATTTTCATACCCAATTTTCTCTGATAAGTCTCTCTTTAAGTCTGATAAGGGTGAGAAAAAGTTGGAGTTGAATTGAAACTCAGAAGAGTTTGAATTGCAACAAACTCCAGCCCTTATCCCATTTTATCAGGTTTGTGCAACAACCATAAAAAAGCCATAAATTCATGGCCAAAAAGAGGAGAGCCTTCTTCCATGAGATACTAGAGAGAAAGAGGGTCAAAAACACTCCTTTGGGATATGAGGATTGGGTGGGTTTCATTCCTCTTTGGCATGAACAAAAGAGGAGATCGTTCTCCTCTTGGGTGAGAGACGTAGAACTGTTCTAGGTTTTTGGGTGAGGGAAAAACTAAAGAGAAGAGATTCTTCATTTGATTTTCTCCATCATCCAGTATCTTTCTCTGATCTATATTCGATATCAAAAAGGTTCAAGATGATCAAAGAAGGAGATCAAGTCAGATCTGCCAACAAAAGCCGATTATGCGAGCTAGCACTCCCGCGGAGGGCTGATCAGTCCGAATGGCTTCGTATGGACTATCCGTAGAGGTCAGATGCTTGTGTGGCTACTCAACATCAGCGAGAGCTTTATACCATACTTACCAATAGTGAAGATCATCAACTCATAAAAAGATGATGAATTCTGAACTCTACCGACATAATCTAAAGGTTAGATCAAATTCAAGGCATCGATGTGATTGATGCAATTTTTGATTTTATTTTTGATTTTTATGCAAATTTTTTATGTCATAGATTCTTAAAGATAGTTTAGATCTGATCTAAGGTTGGTTTAGAAGATTAAACTGTTTAATCTTTTATTGTTTCACTATAAAAATTTTAAAATATATGCTTTGAACTATCTATTTTTTCCTTCAATTGGTATCAGAGTCGGATTTCTTATGACATGAATTTTTATATATAATATGATTTTAATTATTTAGATCAGATCTAAATAGTTAATTTTGAATCTGAGTAGCATAGTAATCTGACTGGATAGATCCTCATAGCCGTTCGATCATAGAAAAAATCAGGATTTCACTATCCTATTTATCCATTCGATGGGATCTCCTATGGTGTGTAGGGATGCTGCACGATCTTTTCCATGATGATGAATAATAAAAAAATTTTTAAAATTTTATTTTAAATCTAAAATAATATATATTAAATTTAAAATTAAAATTTTGATCATTAGATGATTGATTGTAAAAATATTTTATAAAATTAAAAATTATTTTCAAACACCAAACCTGAACCCATATCAGCCCAAAACTTAATTGAGAATTAAGCGATCTACATTTGAGAATCAAAGATCTAAGGCATTAATTTCATAACTCATGGGTTAATGGGTTAGCTTGAGTCAAGTCCATTTAACTGGGTTAGACCTAGGATTAGAAATCATTGATAATATACTATGTTAGTAATTGATCAAATCTAATTAAAAGTTAATTCTAATTTGATCAATTTTTTATCTTGATCAATTTCAATAGTTGTAGTTGGTCCAGTCCATATTTTTGATTAGACCAATATGAATTTTGATCGTAGCTCCATGATCGAATCCAAGTCTATAAGTTGATCTAATTGAAAATGACTAATCAGTTGGTGTCTAAGATAAGTTTGATAGCTTTGATCGATGGTCATTAATTGAGAGCTACTCGCATAGATTGAGTCTATGTCAAGTTAATGACATATTCCTCCCATCGATCTCACTTACCTGGCCAACATGGTGAATCATGTTTTGATTAGATCACTTAATGATTGGAGTTGACCCATGCTAACTAGAAAATCAGTATGACTGATTTAGGTATCCCTAGTTCAACTTGTCTTGAGTCCTCTTTATGACTTGGTGAAGCCAGTAGGAGGATTCATGACTGGTTAGCTGGACCAGCTTATGCCTGATCTTCTTAAATCTAACTTGATGAAGTCAGTGAAAGGATTATGATTAACTGATCAAGTCTCATCTCATCTCTCAATTCAACTAATTAAATCCTCTAAAATTGTTAGGTCCCTAAAATGAAATAGTTATGGTGATAACTAAATCATAGCCTCCCATTAAGTTGGGTGATAATGAGTCTAATGGTTTAGATGATCATTGGAGGCACCACACGCTTGATGCTCATCTGGCTGTTGGAATTATCATTCATAATATATTGTTTTAGTTGTGTCTTTCTGATGATGGTTAGGTTGGCCAAGCCACACTCGGACCTGGTCACTCATTTGTTAGATACACTAAATTCTGACATGTTAATAGTTGGACCAAATCAGAACCTTCAGTGGAGGCGCCACATGCCTGCTGAAGAGGTGTATGGGACAAAATTGAATACTAAAAATTATTTGATGAAATAATTAGTTAAGAGCCTATCTGTGGGTACACAAGGGTTGGCCGAGCTACACTCGGACCCATGTGCAGTCCATGTGGATTCTAGTACCCATTAAAGAATTAGTGAAATTTTTTGAATTAAAGGTAGAGGCTATCAATTCGAATAAAATAGTGGAAGAACTTTTAGACTAAAATCTATATCTTTAGGATTAATCAATTCATATACTAATGAAGTTTTGATTTTTCTTTTGCAGTTATGGTCACCACCTTGTCGCTCCGATCACTATTAGATAGTGATAAATTGATGGGATCAAATTTCGATAGCTGGTATCGAAAGCTCAAAATAGTCCTAGAGTACGAACGGATCTTGTATGTATTGATAGATCCAGTACCCGAGGAGCCCGCTCTGAATGCGCGTAGCATGGTCAAAGATACTTATCAGAAGTGGCTCAACGATCGAACTACAGTTCGTTGTATTATGCTGGCGGTGATGAATGATGTGTTCAGCCATTGTTTCGAAAATGCTCAGCCATAGGATTTGTTACAAATTTGAACGAGTCCTTTAGCACACCCGATGATGTTGAGAGGCACAAGACTAGTTGTTCCATCTTTAATGTTCGAATGAGGGAAGGAGCATCAGTCACTGATCATGTATTGTATATGATTGAGATGATTGAGTGCCTAAGCAAGCTCACTTTTTCCTATATGAGCAGTTGAGAAAAGATGCTATTCTAAACTCTCTGCCCAAGTCCTACCTCCCTTTTCTTACTCATTTTTGAATGACAAAGCTCCACAGTTTGCTGGGGTTACTGCAAAACTTTGAGAAGGATCACCAGCTCCAAACTGAGTCGGTGAATGTTGTGGGAGGGTCTTCTTCTGGACGTCGATCTTTTAAGAAAGAAAAAAAAGAACAAGAAGAACAAGAAAAAGGTGCAAAGTGCTGGAGCAACTAAGCTTAGTCAGATCAAGAAACTCAAGTCTGACCAGAGTCAGGCAGAATACTTTTACTGCAAGAAGCAGGAGCACTGAAAAAAAATTATCCTCAATACATTGTCTTCCTGGATCTGATCTGATAAGATAATTATATGATAATACCTTATAATTTTTCAATTTATGAATCTACTATCTGAGTATTAGATACCGAAAGCCCTTTTAATATTTGCAATTCATTGCAGGGTCTACAGGTCAGTAAGAGATTTGAAGAAGGTGAAAGGTTCCTTAATGTTGGAGATGGAAGATCAGTTTTAGTTCTAGCATTGGAGACTATTGAGCTTGTATTCAAGTCTAATATAATTATTCTAAGTGAATGTCACTTTTGACCTTCCTTTTTATTGAATATTACTTCTGTAGGCCTTTTGACCATATACGGTTATGAAATTTTAATAAATAAAAATAATTTTAATATCATTATGAATGATGTTGATGTGTTGAATGGACAAATGAACAATGATATTTACATATTATCATAACTTGTAAGTGCAATGTACATATTCAACAAACGCCCTAGAATTAGTGATGTCTTTGATATCTACTTTTGGCATTATAGGTTAGGTCATGTTAACAAGAACAAAATAAATAGGTTGATACAAGAGGGAGTCCTCGAAGTCAATGATTATGAATCACTCCCAATCTGTGAGTCCTGTCTTCTTGAAAAAATGATCAAATCACCTTTTATTGAAAAAGGTGAGCGAGCCAGTAAAGTTCTAAGTCTGATACATACTGATGTATATAGACCTATGAACACTAGTGTCAGAGGTGGATATTATTATTTTATTATATTTATAGATGACCTATCGAGGTATGGATATGTTTACTTAATGACACATAATTCAGAATCATTTGAAATATTCAAACGATTTCGTAATGAAGTAGAGAAACAAACTGAAAAGAGTATTAAAACTCTTCGATCTGATCGAGGAGGAGAATACCTCTCTAGTGAGTTTTTGACATACTTAGAAGAGAATAAAATTCTCTCATAATGGACCCCTCCTAGAATACTACAGCATAATGGTGTATCAAAAAGGAGGAATCGAACCTTGTTAGACATGATTCGGTCCATGATGGGCTTTGTAAGTTTACAGATTTTTTTTAGGGGATATACACTCGAGTCGGTTTGTTATATTTTAAATAAAGTTTTGAGTAAATCAATAAGAAAAATACTACATGAGATGTGGACAGGACGTAAGCTAGCACTCTCTCACCTGAGGATTTGGGGATGTCCGACTTATGTCAAACATTTGAAAACTGACAAGCTTGGACCTAGGTCTGACAAATATTTATTTGTAGGATATCCAAAAGAGACCAAGGGATATTACTTCTATCTTGCTGACAAACAGAAGGTGTTCATCAGCAATAGGGCTTTCTTTTTAGAAAAAAATTTCTTGGTGAAGAAACTAATGCCTCAAAGATTAAACTTGATAAAGTTCGATCGGTAGAAGAACCAACACATGTAGTAAACCCATAAAGTTGGATTTGATTAGATCAACTCTGAAACCCATTGTAGAAACATCTTTAAGGAGATCTGGTAGAGTACCGTATCAACCGGATAGATACTATGATTTTTTAGTCCGAAATGGGGATCCAGTTGAACTTGATGAGAACAATGAAATTCGATCACCTATATGGATGCGATGCAGAGGTTTGACTCTGATAAGTGGCTGGAAGCCATGAAATCCGAAATGAAGTCCATGAAAATCAATAATGTATGGACATTGGTTGATCCACCTGAAGGGATAAAATTTATAGGGTGTAAGTGGATCTTCAAAAAGAAGAGAGGCACAGATGAAAAGGTGGAAACCTATAAAGTCCATCTAGTTACCAAGAGTTACTGTAAGCGTTATGGTATTGACTATGATGAGATATTTTCTCCTATGGTAATGCTCAAGTCTATTCGGATTATGCTTGTGATAGCAGCATATTTAGACTATGAAATCTGACAAATGGATGTGAAAATAGTCTTCCTAAATAGAGAGCTAGAAGAAAAGGTGTATATGATACAACCTGAAGGTTTACATCCATAGATGAGTCTAAGGTGTGCAAGCTTCAAAGATCCATCTATGGACTTAAGTAGGTATTTTGGAGTTGGAACATGTGTTTTGATAGAATGATCAGAACGTATGGCTTCATTAAGAATGGAGAGGAACCCTGCATATACAAATAGATTAATAACTCTGTGGTTATATTTCTTGTTTGGTATATCGATAACATTCTCTTAATCAGGAATGACATCCCTACGTTACAGGGAATAAAAGTTTGATTGTCATCACAGTTCTCTATGAAAGATTTGGGAGAAGCATCCTTCATCCTTGAGATGAAGATCTATAGAGATAAATCTAAAAGATTATTTGGATTATCCCAGTCGACGTACATTGATACTATGCTAAAAAGGTTCAGTATGGAGAATTTCAAAAAAGGCTATCTTCTAATAGGCCAAGGAATTTCTCTCTCGAAGAGTGATTATCCGACAACTCCTTAAGAAAGAGAGCATATGAGTAGAATTCTATATGCTTCGGTAGTGAGATCTATTATGTACGCCATGACATATACATGATCGGATGTGGCATACTCATTAGGAGTAGTGAGCAGATATCAGTCTGATCCAGGTGAGAATCACTGGAAGGTCGTAAAGACCATCCTTAAGTATTTGAGAAATACTAAAGATCAGTAGCTTATCTATGGAGAATTCGATCTAAAACTTGTGGGATTTACAGACTTCAATTTTCAGTCAGATCATGATGACAGAAAAAATATGTCGGGATATATTTATACTCTGAACGGTGGAGCAATCTGCTCGAAAAGTTTCAAGTAGCACACTGTGGCCAACTCTACTTGTGAAGTGAAATATATCGTGACATCTGATGCTGCGAAGAAAGCTGTGTGGCTGCGAAAGTTCATCAATGAGCTCGGAGTGGCACCCTCCCTTGATGGTCCTGTCTTGTTGTACTGCGACAGTACTGGTGCCATTGCTCAAGCGAAGGAACCAAAGTCACATCAGCAGACAAAGCACATTCTGCGCCACTACCATCTGATCCGAGAGATCATAGATCGAGGTGATTCAAGCTTCAGAAGATCGTCGGAAAAGAGAACCTAGCCGACCTATTTACTAAAACCCTCAATGTCAAGGAGTTCGAAGACTACAAATCAAAGATGGGTATACAATTTTGCACCGATTGGTTTTAGTCCAAGTGGGAGTTGTTAGGAATTGTATCCCAAAGTCAATCGTCAGTCTGTTGACGGTTGTGCTTATCATTGTAATTGTATATGAATTATTAAATTCATAAATATTATTTGATTTTTTATCACTGTGTACATCTCATTTTGAACTCCTATTATGTGATGAAGTCCTTAGGACTATTTGATTCGATATAGGAGGATATATCGTTTAGTCCTTAAATGAGTTTGTGACCAAATGATATACTATTACTAGGACGATAGACATATCAAGTATAGGTCGCTGTGTGCCATATAGGTTGGTTGTCCTCTTAACCAAAGAGCATGAAGATGCTGGTATGGCATGCAGGTGAAATATAAGAGTACAGTTTACAGAACATGACCAACTTTGGAGCCTCTGCTGTCAAGAGTCACTCCGAAGGAATATAGGTATAAGTATCCCTCCGACCTAAGATCACCATGGTGACTTACAAGCAACTCACTATGCTTTGGTGCCGGATTATTTAAATTTTTAATTTAGCAATAAAAGATTTCTGGACATAGTCAAGTACTTGTAAAATCGGTGTGTAAATCAAGATGAAATTGATCCCTCCAAATAAGTAAGAATTAATGTAACAGTGTGTTTCAATTTAGTAAAATATTGACTGGGATAATCCACGTGATGGATTTTAAAAATTGAAATACAATGTGGATGACCATATCAGGATTGGCAGTTAAACCCTAAGTCACCTTGAGCATTTGGGTCAAAGAGATGAATTATACGATAACTATATTCAAATAGGTTCTTGAGTATTGCTTAGCATACATTCGGCCTATCCGGACATCAGGTACCATTGCTAGATGGTTACTCTGATTGGTACAAGAATCAGTTCCTGTGCTATCGATCTAGGTTCAAACCTATGGGGTCATACATATTAAAAGTTTCTCTCTGATCATATGGCTAATCTAAAGAGTTTCAGTCAATGAAAACTCTACTGAAGAGTCCCACTAGATGGGAACTCTACTGAAGAGTCTCACTGGATGGAGACTTTAGAGAAAAATCCCACTAGACTTGGACTCTATCATTTATGAAAGATTAGTTAGTGATTAGATTACTAATTAGCTCAATTTGATTGAGCATTAAAGTTTGGATCAAGTCTGATTGAATTTGATTCAATCTGGTCAAATCTGATTAGGTTATGAGATGACCCAATCGGTAAGGGAGAAATAATCCTAATTTGATCGGATCTATAGCTCAATTAATTTATTGATTTGATAAAATTTAATTAAGATTATAAGAGTCTAATTATATTAGGTTTACCATATTTTATTTGGATCTAATTGGATTGGGTTTGAAAGAAATCCAAGTGGTTAAACCCTAGAGTCCCAAATGAGTAGGACTCTATCCCTTGTGCCACCTAAATTGTCTCACGACTTTTCTCACAGCATAAAATCAATTTGTATATGAAAAAAATCAAAAAATAATCCTTCTTTTATCTCCTATTAAGGATAGAAATTGGTTGGTTTTGATTTGAATTCAAATTAGTTTGAATTTCAACTTAAAACCTTATCCATATCCTTCCACACGTTGGTTGCTTTTGAAGGGGTCTATTGTGTACGAGATAAGGAGGTCTTTCTAACTGATTTTCATACCTAATTTTTTTTGGTAAGTCCTTTAAATTTGATATGGGTGAGAAAAAGTTAGAGTTGAATTGAAATTCAAAAGAGTTTGAATTGTAACAAACTCCAGCCCTTATCTTATTTTATCAGGTTTGTGCGACAACCATAAAAAGGCCATAAATTCATGGACAAAAAGAGGAGAGCCTTTTTCCATGAAATATCAAAGAGAAAGAGGGTCAAAAACACTCCTTTGGGATGTGAGGATTGGGTGGGTTTCATTCCTCTTTGGCGTGAACAAAAGAGGAGACCGTTCTCCTCTTGGGTGAGAGACCTAGAACTGTTCTAGATTTTTGGATGAGGAAAAAACTAAAGAGAAGAGAGTCTTCATCTAATTTTCTCCACCATCCAACATCCTTCTCTGATCCATCTTCGACATCAGAAAGATTCAAGATTATCGAAGAAGGAGATCAAGTTAGTCTACCAACAGAAGCCGACTGCGCGAGCTAGCACTCCCGCGGAGGGCTGATTGATCCAAGGAGCTTCATGTGGACTATCCGTAGAGGCCAGACGCTTGTGTGGCTATTCGACATTAGTGAGAGTTTCATATCATACTTATCAACAGCAGAGATCATCAACCCATGAAAAGGTGATGAGTTCTGAACTCTACTGACATAATCTAAAGGTTAGATCAAATTCAGGGCATCGATGTGATCGATACAGTTTTTGATTTTATTTTTGATTTTTTATGTAAATTTTTTATATCATAGATCCTTAAAGATAGTTTAGATCTGATCTAAGGTATGTTTAGAAGATTAAAATATTTAATCTTTTATTATTTCACTGTAAAAATTTTAAAATACATGCTTTGAACTATCTATTTTTTTTTTCAGTTGCTAGACGCCAATCTTGACTTATGAACTGGTCAAAATTAAAAGAGTTTAATTTAAGAATCAATTAGGAAGGATCCTAGTTGATTGAGACTCTTGAACTGACCTAATCTAATCGGATTAGGATTATGTCATGAGTTTGGGTCCACTACTGGCTAGATTTGAAATCCAATAGGTTACACACAATAGGAATTTGATCTTGATCTAATCTATTTAGATTTATTATAAATCTAATGGGTTAATTGAATTGTTAGCACATGAATTAACCCAATTTTTCAATTGGATTCAGTGCAAATGTGTTTGTGCTAAATCTTATCTTGTTGCCTTAACCTAATGTGATTGGGTTTGAACCATCTAATTAATAGGTGGTTTATCTGGTTTTTAATGAAAGAGTTTCATGTGAATAAACCTCCTCCACATCATATCCACACGCACAAAATATGTCATGCCCATTTAATTTATGGCACTAAGAAGGAAGAGTCATTCTTAACAACGTCTCTTAATTTTCTTACCATGTTTCACACATCCCATTGATTTATGCACCATCAGATGGCATCTTGGGATAATGTGGGTATGGAAGAGGAGAAGGAGTCCTTCTCTAAGAAGGAACTCCATGCCAAAATAAATAAGGGGTGCCCATATTTTTGTGCATTGTAATGGAAGGGTCCATTTCATGTTGGACCCTTAATTTTTTTCATTATTTCTATGCATTTCTTTTATTTCATCATGTCATCTGATGACCCTTGGAATTATAGGCACAGAAGAGAAGGAAGAGTCCTTCTCTGGCAAGGAAACCACACGCCATAAAATTAAATGGGTCGCCTCCTATTGTGCATTGAATATGGAAGAGCCTTTATTGTTAAGGACTCTTTGTTTCACGCCCTTCTCCTTATCCCACATGCCAAGAGTTGGCATCTTAATTTTTTCAGGTAGAGAAAGAGTTCTTCTGCTGGTCAATCACCTTTTATTCTATGCCATCTCTTTGGTTTACATGTTAAAATTAAATGAAAGCGTGTAAGAATTAAGGGACGCCAAAAGTTGGTGTCCCATGGTATCCCCCCTTGTTTCCTATTTAAAGGGGGCGCTACAACCAGGTTTACATGCTAATTTTGGCTGAGTGTTGGTGTTGGAATGAGAAGAAATTGATAGAAAAAAATTTGAAAAAAGATAAAGAAAAAGAGAGAGGAAAAGTGGAAAGGAAGGGATGAGAGAAAAAGGAAAGCATGAGATGCTTGTCTTAAAATTAGATTATTCAAGTGTTGAATATTTGATTTAATTTTTATGTAGTGTGATCTTTTGTGAAAGGATTCCTAAAGAGGTCTTAGTAGAGGTCATGAAGGTATACAAACTGTGGTGCAACTAGTTCTTGCGAAGGATGATTGGCAGCGAGCTTGCAAAGAAGACTGCAGCACCATGATGAATTGGGAAGGGCCCTGATCAGTCCCATGTGGATCACCGTTGAAGAGATTTTACTTTAGAGTCTCATGGAGGTCTCAAGATTACCAGATCATGGTCTTCTCATTGGTATATGGCTTCCGATCTCTTCCTGATATGTATGTTTTTGATATTTGATTGTAATCATCAAGGGGTTCCTTGGATTTTATGTTCCGATGGTCTAGTTTAATTATTAAACTCTGTTTTCAGTTGTTGAATACATGTTAAAATTTTAAAATTTATATTTCACTACGTCATCGAAATCCAACAGTGATATCAGAGCTATCTTTGATTGATTCAATCAAATTTCATGTTATTTTTGTGATATGGATTAGATTCAGTTCAAACTATGTCAAAATCAGATTTTCTGATTGATGTTTTGTTCTTGATGCATTTTTGTAAATGATAAATGATATCAATCCATGATCGAATTTTGGATATGAAATTTCATGATCTTTTGATTTGTGAGATAAGTTTAAGATTAGATCCAATAATCTAATTTTTGATAAAATTGAAATTCAATGCATGTGATACGCGGAGCCTTAGAATGCTACATATGGATGTACATTACCGAGACTTAAGATTTTTGCATTTGATGCATTCACATAAGATCCAAGGGCTGACCACTATGTTATTGGTCACTCACCATTGTGGGTCTTCCATCTTGGTTGTTACCCGAGATATGTGTGGGGTCAGAAAAAATTTGATCATGGAAAGGATACATCAGACATGGATTAGGATTTTTGTCGATGAATTTTTTTTAACTATAATTCATTGTTCTAATGTGATTAGAATTAACGATTATAGATTAAATCAAATTCGTGGTTCTATTTTGATTAGAAATTATGTTTAATTGAGGATAATCAAATTATTATTTATCTAATTTGATTAGGGTTTGAGTCATGATTGACCGAATCTATGCTAATCTAATTAGATTAGGGTTAACCTAAGAATTGATCAATCCAACTCAAATGGATGATAAATGATTGACTTAAAATTGAACTTTGGGTCAAGAGTTGAACTCGAATCAAAAATCCTAGTTAGATTCTATGACCATAAATTTAAACATCTTTATTGACATGTATATGAATGATATCGCAATAAAAATAACATGAGTCATTTGTTATAATATTTTATAATTGTTATAAAAATGCATGTTGTATCGTTATAGACTATGGAACATCCATGTTCAGTAGAGCTCCTTAATTTTTTTTTTAAACAAAAAGATGAAGTACCATGGTAATCATATCTTGCTTAAGATGATGTTTTATAGCTTGTTCTGTAATCCCGCAGATTCAGAAGCATGGTCACGCACATTTCAGCTGCTCACACATAGCATATATTCCATGCCATTAAAAGAGAACTAGCATATATTCCATGACATTTGAAATGCACTTGACCTAGTTAACATTGTTGAGGCATTCTAATTATGTGACTTATGCCATTGTGTAAATGTTCTCCAGACCTAAAAGTGATGGTAGAACTAAGAATCTTGTCTCTCTTGTTCTAGTGTTTTTTTCATTTTGTGGATTAATGATCATTTATATGGTGAACATCTACATCCATGCATTAACAGTTCTGTCCTTCTAACTACAGGCTTCATTGAAGAACGAACGTGAGAAGAAAAAGGAGATGTACTTCCCACTGAGAGAAAGTATGCCATTAAGGCATAGATCAGGATATTATCTAGACTTTCCTCCCTTTTGTTCAAGTGACTGCCCCTGGCATCTTAATTTTGTCACATGTTTTATCGGTTAGCAATCCTGTTTAGCTCTACAATTTGGGTTTATGACATTTTATGGCATAGAAAATGCTAGTCTGTTCCGAAATTCAGGTAAATTGGATGTTTGATTCTCTGGCTTCATCTTCCTTTGCTGGCCTTAATTTTCTGGGTGGTAGCACACTCACTTTGGTTTTGACATGTCGGACAGACATTTCTGCTGGATACTAACTTCAAATATCCGAGATATTTTCACTGCAGTTGCTGCATGAAGCAGTATTATCTAATCAAATATCCGAATGCTCAGGCATTAAAGCTTTATTCTTGCTGCTTTTGCCCCCTTTTAGCACCAGAAGAGGAGAATCCTGTGTTATTTTTTGAAAATGCATTGTGCGGTTTGGGGAAGTAAATTGGCAAATGTGACAACAATCACAAGTATTATCAGTGCCTCTTAAGAATCCAGGAGAGAAGAATTTAATTTGCCTCGGGGTTCTGTTTTAAAGAGAACGCGGTCGGCAATTGATTAAATGAGAGGCCAACGTTTGCCGTACACGCACACACTCACACTCACACGCACTCTCTCTCTCTCTCTCTCTTTGGGTGGGAGCACTTCTAGTATAAGTATATTTCAAAAGATAAAAAAATAAAATATCTTGTAAGGCTCGTGGATATGTCTGATCCTGATATCAGATTCAGTCATTAGTGTACTCGTTACATAAGAGATGATCCAATCAACGGTCTTATTCTTCTTCTATAAGATATGCTAAGCAGACACTGCAACAAAGTCACGAAGGTGGATTCGAATGTCATAAAAAAGTAGATGGATCTCCAACTACATCATGTTATTCCGAATTTAGTCTATCACGATGGTAGAATCTTTCTTAGAGGATTCTCTTTACCTACAGCTTCTGTCGAGCATAGATAATGCCTGCTTAGGTGGCGTGAAGTTCAGCTCTCGACATAAATGGCTTAAAGAGATGTGAACCTCCTACCACTAACAATCTAGTGTCTGGTCCTTGAATGACAAAGCTAGCACCATCCCTGTCATCCCTGACGTTGCCATCGAAATTAATCTTGACAAATGCCAAAAGAGAGCTCTCCAGAAAATAAAGATAACCATTTAAGTTGCTATAAGAGCAGCATGGTAGCCCCAGAAATCGGAAGCGTCAAAGAGTGGGCCGGCAATGTCAAAGCGGTTGTACTACGCGGTCAAGCAAAAGGCTCTTTTCAGCATCCGATGAGGGGGTACCACCTCTACTTCGAAGATTAAGTTGCTCCTGAAGAGCCAAATCTAGTAGATGACATATGCCATCCTTCCCCTAGATATAGGTCGACCCCTCAGCAATACTCGATGAATTGTATCCAAGAAGGTGTCTAGCCAAAAGCTACTGCTCACCTCTCATGGCTGACCATTGGCTCTCCTCCAAATCAACCTCACTCTCGGACATCACAGGAGGACATGCTCTTCGACTCATCCTCCAACCCATAGAGTGGATAAGAAACCACAAGCTCCATATATCTGTTCTTGAGTAACGTACATGTCGGAAGTCGGTTTCAGACAACTTTCTAAAGAAAGAGCCTCACCCTAGGATGAGCAGCCATTCTCCATATACAAGCTGCCTCAATCATGGTACTCATCACAAACCTTTATATCTCTAACAGATCTCTCATGAGAGCTCTTTGGTAGCATGAACAGTCTCACACCCTTAAGTCCTGGCTTCGATGGATAGGAATTGAGATGGTGAGAATCCGATCGACGAGCGAACCATCAAAAAGATGGATGATCTTTAGTACTCTCCAAACCCTATCATCGGTAGTGAGCAAATCATAGACTCGAAGCTGATCATCTACCTCCGTGCTGATGTGGTTGGCCAATGGGCAAGAGGCAAACTAGAAATTCAGGCATCCTGACTCACCTCCACTGACCTTCCATCCCCAATCAACCATCTGACCTAGGCCAAAGTTACTGGGGTGCGGGCACAAATCTCTTTTTGAATAAATAAGCAGCACCAAATAGGCCAGACCTCAGACCCTTACTCGACGCCCCATACCAAGCCCTTATGATCTTGCTCCACAAATAATCCCACTGGATAAGAAATTTGACAGCATGCTTGGTGATCGAGGCTTTTCTCCTGACAAAATGGGACTGAATCCCAAGGCCTCTATCTTCCATAGGTTGGCAAAGCACCTCTCAAGATAGCAAGTGGAGCCCACGACTGTCGTGCCTTGAGCAACATAGGAAATTTTGAAAAGCTACTCCAACCACCTAAGAGAAGAGCTCGACACAATCATGTTCACTAAGAGGTAGACTGGAATGGAGCTTAGGACCTATCTCACAAGCATTATCCTACCCATCATGGAGAGGGTGTTGGCTTGCCAATTCTCGAGATGATCCTGAATCCACTGCTTCATGAGCCTACAATCAATCCTCTATAGATGCCAACCTTTAATAGAAACCCCTAGATAAATCCATGCCCCAATCTGCTCTTAGATCTCCAGCCTCTCTCATATCACCTACTTCACCTGGATCTTCATCTTGGGGCTAAAGATGACCATGAACTTTTGCAAATTCACCAGCTAGCTTGAAGTCCGATACTAGGTCTTGATGATGGATGCAAAGCAACTTTCATTCTGGATCGAGGCTTAGAATGTAGTGATCTACAAAAAGTAGGTGTGAGAGAGGTTGGACCCCAGGGATCAGCTAGTAGGACTCCAGCTCCAACCCTTGAACTGCCGCCCTCAATGTCCGAGATAGAGAATCAGCACATAAAATTAATAGATAAGGAGATAAAGGTTAACCTTGGCGTAGCTGAACCATCGAGCGAAAGAACTTTGTCGGAGCATCGTTGATCAGAATGGTGAAACTTGGGCACTCCACACAATCCATGATCCAACAGATCTACCTATCCTCGAATTGAAGCTCCTGAAGCATCCGATGCAAGAAGCACCAGCTCATCTGCTCATACGCCCACTCCATGTCTAGCTCGATCGCCATAAGACTTTGGTGAATGAGAGCATGCCGTATATTATGCATAAACTCCTAGGCGAGCAAGACATTATCGATGATATATTGGCTGTTAACAAAGGCATCGTACTTTAGACTAATTAGTGAAGGGATAATCTTTAGCCACCCGACTAAATTCCTGGCACACACTTTACTGAAGTGCTCTAGGATAGATGTATCAGGATGCTTCAAGATGGAGTGATCAGAGTCTTCTTCTACTCCTCTAAGATACCTCTGGAAGTGAAGACCAACTGCATAGCCTCCACCACCTTTCCTAGATGATAGACCAATACCGATGGAAGAAGGGGGGAACCCATCTGGCTTCTAGGCCTTATACTCCCCAAGAGATCAGAGGACCCTCCATACCTCCTCAGTAGACACTTGGAGAGTCAGGGCTCCATTCTCCTGATCCAAGATATGGGTCATATATTAGGATCTCTAAAGGGGGTATCCTCACTGATAGGGTCAAGATGCTGTCGTTAGGACACCATGATTATCAATCAAATTTTGACTTTAATAAAAATTAAAAATATATATAAAGTAGTGAGTTGGGTCGAATCCACAGAGAAGACAGGATTTTAATTTGAAATCTTTAATTTTACAAAAAGAAAATAAAATTTTGGAGAAAGCAATTTAAGTCAGAAAATAAAAATTAAAAGTACGAAAAATAAATCGGATACTAAGATCTACTAACTAGATCCTAGCATCTACTTACAATAAAAATAAATAATAAAAATTTAAAAAATATAAAAATAAATTGGTACTAAGATTTACTAATTAGATCCTAGCATCTACGTATAAAAAATAAAAGATAAAAATTTAAAGTGCAGAAAAATAAATTTTACATTAATTAAAATTGAAGTTCAAGTATAAAAAAATTTCAAAGGAATAATAAAATAAAATAAAAATAAAACTGTAATAAGGATCTGAAGTTGATCAGCCAAGCCTCATCGGGAAGATGGTTGATGATTTTGCCATCTTCTATCGTACTCCATAGAGCGAACCGATTTCTCTCCTTCTTTTCCTTGGATCCCTAAAGCTATTTAATTTTTATTTTTTTATACTTTCTACTCAATTTTTTTGTTCACAAAGCTTATTCTCAGACCTCCTATTTATAGATGAATTTTTCATAATTTTTTGGTAGGAAAAGGAGTCCTAAAACCCTTAGAAATCATATTAATCTCCTTAGGAATATTCCTGGCTGTCGGATGGAGCTTGGACAGCTCAGATCTGATAAAAAATCAGTCGTTTTAATTCTTATCAAAGTTGGATCGAACCACAGTCGTCTGATCATACCTGGGATTGGTTCTGGGCCATCGGATCGTGCAGTTTACTCCTTAACACAGTCGGGAGCATTCTGAACCGTCCGATCGCATGATGGATCACTTTTGGGCCGTCGGATCGTGCAAAAACCCCTCTCTCGCTGTGAGCCATGCCTGTGGACTGCGTGAAGTTTTCTGTGGATTGCATCCTGGCTCTGTGGACCGACCAATCGATCCACCGTGCATCGGAGGTAATATTTTTTATTTTTTAGGATATTTTGGCTCCATTTTTGCTTCGATTTTCATCTGAAAAATTGAAAAAAAATATGCATTAAATTTCTCAAATTTTTTTTTTATTTTGATATTTAAATTATTCAATTAAATTAACATCTATTTTTTTATAAATATATCTAATTTCATCTTTTTTAAAATCACTTATTTTTTAAGAAAATTCAATAAATTCATGAAATTAAGATTTTTAAGAAGATATTAGCACCATAAATTATCAAAAATACCTACAATAAATATAAAAATATATCACTTATCACACTCTCCAACTTGAACTTTGTTCATCCTCGAGTAAAGAAAGAATTTAGAATTAAGTACCATTTAACTTAAAGTTTCGAATTTCATCAAATAATTTTCAAAAAACCATTGATATTCAGTAAAGTGTAAATGAGGTATGTCATTGGGGTATTAATACTAGTCAATATGAGAGTTAAACTAAGAATACTAAACTTTTTCTGAATTTTTTCAAATTATCCCTACCTTTATCTCCAAATCATTCATTTTCATATGGATAAGTATATTGTTACTTCCGTCCTTCAGTTATTGATTGATTTTTTTTTCTCTTTTTTTTTAACGTTGTACTGCTATTGAGTGTCTTAACCCCTTAAGCTTTCTGTTTGACCCATGTAGCGAGTTTTCAGTCAATGACTCCCAAACTAGATGACTTTAGAGCACTAGGTATAAAATACCCCTCGATCCTACTTGCTCGAATCAAACAGGCTATGAGTTAAAACTAGCTTTACAACAAAGCTTCTTTGCCCTTCATACCTTTTGATGCGAAACTCAATGCTTGCTTAGACAAAGAGACCTGGTTACTCAGTATGATGTACTTAAAATTTTTTTTTTTGAATATATGAAGAAACATATAGTTATTTTACACAAGCCCATAAGAAGTAAACTCTTATTTGATGTTGGTAGAAAAATTTAGAAATGCTCAAAAAAAATTATTTAAGTTCTAAACTTAATTCTTTATTGAGTTTTCTTAATACTTGATCCCTCAATATCTCACAAACTCTCTGATCTGTACATCAATTTTTTTTTTAAAAATATTTGATTTAACTTGATTCTTAAGTATAGTCAGATGCTTAAATACTAAATACTAACTTACTTGAGGATTTAAAAATTTAAAAATTTTTATTATCTCCCCCAACTTAATCGATATTGTCTTCAATGGAGTAGAAAAAATGAAGGGTGTATGCAAAGAAAAAGAAAATAAGAGATGTCATCTGATCCAGAAGTCTTTTCAAAATTGATTCTCCCCCCAACTTAGTCAAGATTATCTTCAGATCCCTACAAAAGATACTAAGTAAGATTTGATTGATCTAAACAAAATATAAAAGATAGCAAAAAGTATAAAATTAAAAATTAAAAACTAGATTGCCTCTCAAGAAGTGCTAAGTTTACTGTCTTCAGTCAGACCATGCTGATTCTCTCACCTATCCCATGTTGAATATTGGATTGACAAATTCTAATAATTTTGGATTGCCAATCCCAAGAAGATGGCCTTTGATAAATTTTAATATTTTATTATCAATCTTCAAAAAGTATTTTATATCTCTATTTTTAATTTTAGAAAGATAATTCACAAACCCATTCATAAACTCTTGTTTGTCGAGAATTTCTCCTATTTGTTCTTCTAAAATGATCATGAATTGAGTTTTTAGGTTAGGAGTTGAGTTTGAAGTAATGGGTGCTGAAAGAGTGTCGGTTGATTTTAAACATGTATACTCAGATGTGACCAAGGGCAATTTTAGTTCTGCAGGAGGTAATTTTAAAATAGAAGAGCCGGCTTCTGGAGCTAAAGAAAATGAAACTTTTGGTGAATATATCTTGGGTAACTTATCCATTCTCTTCTCTTTATCACTTAGATCAATATCAGTATTGGGCTCAGGTTCTTCTATTGGGCTAGTCTCAGTACTAATCTCCTCTTCTAAATTCTCTTTTTGGCTAGCATCAGTACTAGCCTCACTCACTTGGACTTAATATGGGTCCTTAAGAATTCTATTACTTCTAAGCTTAAAGATTACTTTGTCATTTTCAAATTAAGGATTCTTAGGTTGGACATTGGATTGTTGACTAGGTCCAGATAGTTGGTGGATGGTTAAGTTATTTTCAAAATTCGATATTGATTCGTTTGGCAATTGACCTAGTTCTCTCTTCATGGTAGATTCAGTTAATTGATCTATTTGTGCTTCTAGCCTAACAAGGGATTGTTGTTGGGTCATGATCATTTATTGAAGTTGGCTAAATCTATCGTCAGCTAGATTGATCTGTTGAGGAGGTAGGTATAACGGCTGATTGTAATAGGATGGCTGGATAGGCTGACCACTATTATAGACATAATTTTGGTATTGGGGCCTATTTTGAAAGTTCTGCATAGAAAAAATTTGGGTCTGAGCCTCAGTTTGTTGGGGTCTCCAAGAAAAATTAGGATGGTTCCTCCAGCCTGAATTATATGTGTTAGAGAATGGATCATTGACAGGTTTGGAGTAACCTTGGGCAGCTTGAACTTGTTCTAGAATGAAAGGTGAAAATTGTGCAGCCATGGGATATTTGCTCACATGATGGGCCGAGCTAGCATAGATAGAATAAATCTTCTGATAATTAGGTGGTGGTGTGTATTGTGCAGAAGATTGTTGACCTAATGCTAGGAACTGATCAAATTTCTGAGCAAGAAGGTCGACTTTATCTAATCTTTGGGCTATTAGGTTCAGATCGGCCTTAGGACTAGAGTCTGTTTGCTTGATCTCAAAAATTTCTGTCTGCTTTTGGTGAGGGATTGATCTTTCGTAGGAGGATAATGAAGCATGATTGATTAAATTTTCACTCAAAGTTTCAAATAAAGTGTAGGCTTCATCCTCACTTTTACTCATGAATGCACCCCTACAAGATGCATCTACTATCTGTCTGTATTGGTCACCTAAATCCTCATAAAAAGCTTGAACAATTTGCCACTTAGATAGACCATGGTGTGGACATTTTCTAAGAAGTTTCTTAAGTCTTTCCCATGATTCATGAATTTGTTCTCCTGAAAGCTGGGCAAATCCAATGATGGCTCGCCTCATGGTGTTGGTTCGACCTATGAGATAGAATTTCTTAAGAAACTCGTGCTACATTTCAGCCCAAGTTTGGATTGGTCTCCCTATTGTGCCAAGCCAGTACTTGGCTTTGTCTTTAAGTGAGAAGGAGAATAAGGTCAATCTAAGTGCATCATCAGTAAAATTTTGAATTTTCATCATGGAACAAATTTCTAAGAACTCATCCAGATGCTTGTAAGGATCTTCATTAGTATTCCCATAAAAAGATGGGAGCATCTGGATCGTGGTCGACTTGATCTCATAGTAGCTTGCAGGGATATCAGGTAAGTGGATACAAGTCGATGGGTTTAGGTGGAAGGAATAAAATATTCCTTCATCTGCCTAGGTAGTTCTCTAGGATCTCCAGCCATCTGATTTTCAGATTTAATATGAATCAAACATTCAATCTCAGAATTGGGTTCAACTAGGTCAGGATAGAGAGATCTTCTACCTTGCATATACCAGTGCAAACTCTAATGTATGATTCAAGTTTTGTTTTTATTTTATGTTTTTTTTAAGAGAAAAAAGAGAGAGAAGAAAGAAAGAGCCCTAGACCTAGATACGTAAGGTGGGAAGAATTAGTTGTGATTTAGTGTTAATTATAATCAAGTTAGCAAACAATTAAACCTAGACACCTATGGATTTTTTAGACTTAATAGTTCGATGTAGAGTGGCTTAGCTTAAATATAAATTGGATTTATTCTCACTTTCTTCAACTAGCTAAATAAGAGGTGAGATCATGGGGGTCCCCCTGTTGCTTGCCTTAGACACCAATTGAATTGGCCAGATAAGCTAACGGAATTAATTAAATAACCACAAATCTACTTAGGCTGAGCCTTTATAATCTCTAACCTTAGACACCAGTTTCAGGAGTGAGTCCAGACTTACTTTGCACTTGACTTGACCACAATACTCAGAACTAAACTCGATTAATACTAGGGGCCAATGTCTACTTGATTTTAGTTAGGCTAGGATTAATATGGGATGCTGGTTGGTTATTTTTGGGCCAAGAAAGGGTGATGAAATTCTCACCTTATCTTGTTATGGGTGTTGCCCTTAAATTGATTTGAGATGAATATGCACAACCAATTTCAAACAAGGGATTTTATGCAACTAAATTAGATGCATGAAACTAATAAAACTTGAAAGCTTACCTTATCTCCAGCGATCATCAAAAATAAATCTACAATGATGAATGCTCCTAAAAATTAAGTTTCTACTCTTGTCATGCAATTTTTATTAGGTTTATGTGGATGAATTTTAGGTTAATTAAAAAAATAATAATTAATACTAAAAAAAATAGTTAAGGCTAGGGTTAGAATTGATCTCATCACTTGGAAGCTTTCTATCTTCCTTTTTTTTTTGAATTTTTGAATTTTTTCTGTAAAAAGATAAAAAAAATAGTAAGCAATAGTCATAAGAAAATCAAAGCAATCAAATATTAAAATTGGTGCCTTCTCCGACAACGGTGCCAAAAATTTGATAGGGTCAAGATGCTGTCGTTTGGACATCGTGATTATCAATCAAATTTTGATTTTAATAAAAATTAAAAATATGTAGAAAGTAGTGAGTCTGGTCAAATCTACAGAGAAGACAGAATTTTGATTTGAAATCTTTGATTTTATAAAAAGAAAATAAAATTTTAGAGAAAGTAATTTAAGTCGAAAAATAAAAATTAAAAGTATAAAAAATAAATTGGATACTAAGATCTACTAACTAAATCCTATCATCTACTTGCAATAAAAATAAATAATAAAAATTTAAAAAATATAAAAATAAATTGGTACTAAGATCTACTAATTAGATCCTAGCATCTACGTGCAAAAAATAAAAGACAGGAATTTAAAATGGAGAAAAATAAATTTTGCATTAATTGAAATTAAAATTCAAGTATAACAAATTTTAAAAAAATAATAAAATAAAATAAAAATAAAACTATAACAAAGATTTGAAGTTGATTAGCCAAGCCTCGTCGAAAAGATGGTTGATGACTTCTCCATCTTCCATCGTACTCCGTAAAGCGAACTGACTTCTTTTTTTCTTTTCCTTGGGTCTCTAAAGTTATTTAATTTTTTTTCTATTTTTTTCTATACTTTTTACTCAATTTTTTTACTCACAAAGCTTATTCCTGGACCCTCTATTTATAGATGAATTTTTCATAATTTTTTGATAGAAAAAGGAGTCCTAAAACCCTTAAAAATTATATTAATCTCTTTAGAAATATTTCTGACCGTCGGATGGAGCTTGGACAGCTCAGATCTGATAAAAAATTAGCCATTTTAATCTTTATCAAAATTGAATCGAACCATAGCCATCCGATCATGCTTGGGATTGGTTCTGGGCTGTCAGATCATGCAGTTTACTCCTTAATGCAATCGGAAGCGTTCTCAGTTGTCCGATCGTATGATGGATCACTTTTGGGCCGTCGAATTGTGCAAAAATCCCTCTCTCACTGTGAGCCGCGCCTGTGGACCACATGAAGTTTTCTGTGAACCGCATCCTGGCTCTATGGACCGACCAACCGGTCCACCATGCATCGGAAGTAATATTTTTTATTTTTAGGATATTTTGGCTTTATTTTTGCTTCGATTTTCACCTAAAAAATTGAAAAAAAATATATTAAATTTCTCAAATTTTTTTTTCATTTGGTATTTAAATTGCTCAATTAAATTAATATCTATTTTTTTATAAATATATCTAATTTCATATTTTTTTTAAAATCACTTATTTTTTAAGAAAATTCAATAAATTCATGAAATTAGGGTTTTTAAGAATAGTTAGCACCATAAATTATAAAAAATATCTACAATAAATATAAAAATATACCACTTATCACTCACCCAAAGGCACCATCTATTGCAATTTGAAGAATTAGAAGATCTGCCCCTTGATCTTCTTACTATCATCCACCACTCTACCATTGCTCTCCCTCGGCTACTTGATGTGATTAGCAAACCTCCAAATTATAGTAGATTGATAAAAGAATCTAATATTTTTATTATCATTCTTGATCCACTACACCCTTAACTTTTGCCTCCATAGCATCTCCTACTGTCTCAACAAAAAATGATGCACCAAGAGCTTGCGATGAAGCTCTCTCAAGTCATGCTCTTGGAGGCCCCCCTCCAGATCCTCTCTCTTTTGCAGCTTCATAATGTCCACCTCCACCCCCTCAATCTGCTTGAAAATGTCACCAACCTTAAGCCTATTCCACTGGAGGAGTTTGTGTTTGGCTAACTCCGATATCTAGGACACCTAGTACTGCACATCCCCTCAAACTGGCATCCTCTATACCTTTCTAATTAGATCCCACGATCTTAGATACAAGGTCCAGAACTTTTCAAACCTGAATGGGCCCCTAGGCATGAGCGGACCATCAGTGGTAATGAGAATCAAATAGTGATCCGATGCAATCCTTAAAAGATGCTAGACCTGATGCCCCAAAAAGTACTAGAGCCAGTCAACAGTGGCAAGAGCTCGATTAATCCTCTTCCAAACCCTAGCTGTCCCCTACCGATTGTTACACTAGGTGAATTTAGGTCCAGAGTAGCCAAGATCAATCAGGTTCATATTGCCGATGAACTCCTTGAACTCTTTAGAGTTAATGCTATCCGCATACTACCAACCGCCTATCATCTTATGGGGCCCCATAATGCAGTTGAAGTCCCTAACGATAAGGGAGGGCAAGCTCTGTGACACCATTCTGGAGATCTCGGACCAAAGCTCCTTTTGTCCCTTGTGCTTGATGTGAGGGAAGCATGGTGGGTGATGTGCATGTATTTTTAAAAATTTTTACAGTAAAATATACATAAATTAAATAATTTAATCTATAATGCATGCAAAGATCAAATCTAAATCACCTTACAGGATCTATGATATGAACTAATATATATGTATACACATCTGAAATCTAAAATTCAGCAAGTACAGGACATATCTAATCTATATTTAGATCATATCTAAATATTAATTGAATATAAAACTTCATACCTGGATGCGGATAGTAGATCACCGCATTCAAAATTTATGGTCGATGGTTCTTCTTGATGCTTGTAGCCGCACACGCGTCCGGCCTCTACGAGTATCCACACGAAGTCCTCATGCTGATCGATCTCTCTGAGAGTGCTAGCTCATGAAGACACCATCCATTGGCTGATTTGAGAGGAATATGATAGAAATGAAGAATAAGAAGACCTTCTCCTTTTCTTTCTAGATTCATGCATCTGATCTCTAGAATAAAGATCAAGAGAAGAACTCTTTCTTCTCAATTTCCCATGCATAAGAGAGAATCTTTCTCTCTTCCTTTCACGCCCTTAAGAAGAACTTTTCTTTTTTAATTTTTTATGATAAAAATTAGATCTAATCTGATTTCTCATATTAAAAATCACATAAAATCTTGAGATATAAAAAAATCTAAAAGAGGAATCCAAGAGAAGAACTATTCTTCTCTCTTCTTCTCCCTTTTCTTCTTGATCTAGAACTCTAGAGATCCCCAAACATCCAATATAATTTTTTTAATATTTTTTCTCTAATTTTTTATATTAAAAATTAGATATAATTAAAATTTTATCTTAAAAAAAAATAAAAAAAAATCTGAAAGAAGAACTCCTTCAAGGCTGTGCACTTGAAAGAAGATCCATCTTCTTTCTTGATCTAAAACTGAAACAAGCTCCAAACCCCAATCAGATTTTTTTTTGATATTTATTCTCTAAATTTATATGTTAAAAATTAAATCTAATCTAATTTTTATTTTAAAAAAATAAAAAAAATTTGGAAGAAGAACTCCTTCTTCTTCAAGGCTGCGCATAAGAAAGAAGACCCATATTCTTCCTTATCTTTCTCTCATTGAAAAGAATTTTTCTTCTTCAATTTTCTGCTGTATAACCAATAGAGAAGCCTCTTTTTGATGCCCAAAAATTAACAAGAAAGGATCTCAAAAATATACCAAAATGAGAAGGAGAGGAGGGGTTGGCGTGTGGATATTGGGGCGTCCAACTCTTGGACGCCCCCTCTTTGTTTTGGCGACAAGAAAAGAAGGGGAGACACCCTTCTTTCTCACAGAAGAAATAAGGAGGCACACATCTCTTTTGGAGTGTGGGATCTCATGATAAAAGGATTTGAGGCATGAAGAATTAATAGCACTTGGGTTGGTTCCAAGTTGGTTAAGTCCTATTCCAAATAGGATTCAAGATCTTGATCAAATTCTAACTAATTTTTAGATGCAATCCTAATCAATTTAGAAATTAGTTATAATAAACTAACTAATTAGATCCTAGTCCAATTAGGGTCAAATCCAATTGAGAATTAGTTAGATTAAAATCTCATTGATCCAAGAATTGATTTTTAATGGATATCAGAAAAGTTTTTTAATAATAGGGCTTGATCCTATCAAACCTATTATCAAATGGCATTTGATCAAATCAAAGCTTATTATCCAATAGGATTAGATCCAATCCAAGCTTATATAAAATAATTTTAAATTTATGCATCTCTGAGATCAATTGGAATAAGCTCTGCTGTTCAATAGGGCTGCATCAAATTAATCCAAAGTCAATCTAATTGAATCCAATTCAATTAGATCTAATCCAATCTCCATTGCTCAATCAAATTGAGCCAATTAATAATCATATTATTAATTAATTATTCATCTAATTTATCAACCATTAGTAAATATTTATTACAATCTTTGCATAAGATTAATCATCAATCAAATTGATAATTAAATCCTTCAACGATTCATAATCGTCGTTCAACCATTTGATCAGATAGGTACTTCTATGTGTGTGACCCCATAGGTTCGAACCTAAATCGATAACACAAGAATAATTTCTGTACTAATCGATATAACTATCTAGTAATGGGACTCGATGTTCGAATAGGCCGAATGTATACCCAGTAACACTCTAGAATCCATATAGATATAGTTACTGTATAATTCATCCCTTTGACACTCGATGCTCAAAGATGACTTTGGGTTAAACTATCAACCTAGGATGAGTGGTCCACATTGTGTCTCAATCTCAAAAATCCTATGCCTCCTCACTAGGATTATTTTGATCAAAATTTTGCTAAATTAAAACACAATGATGCATCATCTAAAATTTTACTTGAAGTAATCAATCCCATCTTGACTCGCACTCAGACTTCACAAGTACTTGACTGTATCTAAAAATCTTTCATCATTGAATTAAAAATTTGAGTAGTCCAGCATCAAAGCATAGTGACTTGTTTGCAAGTCACCAAGGCAGTCTCAGGTCCGAGGGACACATATACCCATATCCCATCAGAGTAGCCCTTGACAGTAGAGTACTCTGAAAGTGGTCACGCTCAATGAAATATACTCCTACATATCACTCGTATGCCATACCAATGTCACCACACATTTTGGTTAAGAGGACAACCAACTAATATAGCATACAATGACCTACACTCGATACAATTATCGTCCTTGTGATAATTATATCATTTGGTTGCAAGCAAGATTTAAGAACCACATGATAAATCCTCCTTTATCATTTTGGTAGTTGTTCTAAGGACTTCATCATAACATATGAGTTCTAAGAAGATATATTTTTTATGATGAATCTATCAGATAATATTTATTATTTTATAATTCATATACTTATATGGAGCACAAACATGTATAACCTTGATGATTGGCTTTAGGACATATTTTTCAACAACTCCTATTTGGACTAAAGCCAATCAGATCAGTATCAAATACCTATCTTCAATTTTAAATCATTAAACTCTTTAGATCCGATTGCTCTAGTCAATGGGTCGGTCAAGTTTTTCTTTCGATCAATCTTCCTAAGGTCGGCTTTATTTCAATCTTATCGAAAAAGTTGATTGCAATGCAGAAAGTGTTTGGTTCACAGATAGAGCATCAATTCTTCAGCTTGAGCTATAGCTCCAGTATTGCTATCAATACAACAAAATTGGACGATCAATGGAAGGTGCCTCTCCAAGCTCGCTAATGAACTTTCGTAACCAAATAACTTCTTTACTAGCATTAAATGCCGTAAAGAACTCCATATCGTAAATAAAATTTGCTACTGACTATTATATGGAATCTTTGTAGTGTCACTCCCCTTTTAGGATAAAAATATAATCGATACAATTTTATCATTTCCATTCGACTAAAAATTAGAATCAGTATTCCACAGGTTTTAAATCAGATTCTCCATAAACGAGCCATTGATCCTTAGTATTTTATAAATATTTAAGGATAGTTCTCATAACCTTCCAAATCTTTATGAAGAACAGAGATGACAACCAAGCTTTTATTCTCTGTAATGTAGGAATGTCATTTCTGATTAAGAGAATTTCATCCAAACAATACAAAGAATGATTTTACAGAACTATTAGCCCATTTGTACATACAGAATTCTGCTTCATTCTTAACAAAGCTATATATTCAAAATATATATTCTAACTCTGAGAAGCTTGATTCAATCTGAATGGACTTGAGGATTGCCATAAGAAAATCGTCTCGTCATAGTCAACACTATAGCTTGGATAAAATCTTTTGGCAATTAGATAGAATTAATAGATCTTCACCTTTCCATCTGTGCCTCTTATCCATCTAAAATCCACTCACACCTTATGGGTCTTACCCCTTCAGGTGATCCAATGAATGTCCATACACCATTGATTTTTATGGACTTCATTTCAGATTTAATGGCTCTAAGCCACTACTCAAGATTAGATTCCTGTATTGCATCCGTATGGGAGATCAAATTTTTATCTCGAATCTAAAAATCGAAGTATCTGTTCAACTGATACGGTACTCTACTGTATCTATTCAAGGATATCTTTACATCGAATTTCGAATTTGATCTAATCAACACCAGTTCTATTGGTTTGTGTCAGAGTTGGTTCTTCTACCTATCAAGCTTCACCAAGCTTGCTCTTACTAGTATCAATTCTTTCACAAAGAATTTTTTTTTTCAAAAAGAATACCTTTAGATTCATGAACATCTCATATCCATTAGGAAGGTAGAAGAAATATCCTTAAATAATTTTTATCAGACCAAGATCCAGGCTAATCGATTTATGAATATTTCACACAAATTTGACACCCTAAACTCTAAGGTAAGAGAGTATTGAATTATCCAAGTCCATATCTCATATGGAGTTTTGGTGATCGATTTGCTCGGAACGTTCTCGAGCACATATCAAGTAGTCTCTAAAACATGATCTCAGACAGACCAACAAACCCTACAGTGGATCAAACCATGTCTAACAAGATTCAATTTCTCTTTTCAGATATCTTTTTAAATAGTGATGTTTCAAGAGAGGTTCATTAAGAGAGAATCTAATTTTCTCCAAGATATGTCAAAACTTACTGTAAAGATATTCACTTAATCAGTCAAACTGATGAATTTTAATACTCTTTGCAATTTATTTTTCTACCTCATTATACAATCATTTGAATATTTTAATTGATTCGGATTTATGCTTCATAAGCAAGATACAACCATACCAAGATAGGTCATCAGAGATTTAATGAAGTATTAAACCCTTCTTTTGGCACTAATATTCATTAGTGTAAATGCATCAATATGTACTAAACTTAGAACATCGCTGGCTCATTCATCTTTTTCAATAAAAGATGACTAAGTTAACTATGTCAAAAGCAGACTTTAGTGATATTATCTAATCTAGGGTGCTAGTCAGATATGTACACTACACTAACAGACTATAGTACTGAGTTTATGTCATTTTCAATTGTTTACTCATTATTGTAGTATCATTCACAATGATATTACAATAATTATACTTATTGACACCATCAATAAGATTGGATAAAAGTGACAATCATTTAAAATGACATCTTTAGGGTTGAAAATAAGTTCGATGATTCCTAATGTTAAGACTGGAACAGACTTCCATGTCTTGCATTCAGAAGTCTCTTGCCATTTTCAAATCTTCTACTATCCTGAAGTCTTTTACAACTATTTACAAACATGACTTATACTATCGGTATCCTATACCCCGATAGTAGGATTATCAATAGAGAAACTTCAAAGAATTATCATATAACTATCTTGATCAAAAACCATTTATTGATTTTTTTAAAGCCTGTTTGGGTTAAACTGAGATTTCTTGATTAATTTGCTCAAAAACTATATTCAACTTCTGATACTGGCTATTGAAGTTAGGTCTGATAACATTTTTACTGTCTAGCAGTGAAGAGAGCGATTATTTTTTAGCTATTTCTAAAAAAGAGAATAATTGATCTATTAGTATATAAATTATTTTAAGCCTAAAGATTTGGACTTTAGTCTAAAGATTCTTTCACTATTTTATATGAATTGGTAGCCTCTACCTCCAATCCGAGGAATTACTTTAATTCCTTAGCGGGTGCTAGAATCTACACAGATTGCATTCTGACCTGAGCGTGGCTCAACCAATCCTAGTGCATTCATGGGTAGGTTCACAACTAATTATTTCTTCAAATAATTTTTAACAATCAGATTTTGCCCCAGGCATCCCTTCAGCAGGCGTGTGGTGCCTCCACTGAAAATCCTGATTGGGTCCAACCATTAACATGACAACATAAAGTGTATCCAACAAAATAGATATCCAGGTTTGAGTGTGGCTCGACCAACCTGAGCATTGGTTTGAAGGTATAATAAGATGGTCATATAATGAATGATAATTCCAATATGTAATAGACACCAGGTGCATGGGGTCTCCAATGACTATTTGAGATATTGGACTCATTATCACACACCTTAATAGGAGGCTATGATCTAGTTATCCCCATAACTAGCTCATTTTATAAACCTAATAATTTAGAAGATTTAGTTAATATATCTTAGAGGACATCAGTCGACCTACAAGTCATAATCCTCCCACTGATTTCACCAAGTCATGAGAAGGATTAGTGATTAGTGAGTCTAATCGGCATGTCGTACATCCTTCCACTGACTTTACCAAGTCATGAGAAGGATTAGAGACAAGTGGGTCCAGGGTACTTAAATTAGTCATACTAATTAACTTTAACAACATGGGTCAACTTGAGTCACCTAACGATTTAATCAACCTAATGACTCAGACTCAATCTTTGAGTCTGAATCAAGATCTATTTGGTTTGATCAAAGATATAGACTCAATCAACTACAACTATTATTTTTGATCTAGAGTACCCTTAATCTAATTTAAATCAACTATTGGTTAGATTGGATCAACTACTCTTTTTAGTCCATTAAGTCTTTGATTCTAACCTTAGGTCTAAAATAATTAAAAAGACTTGATTTGAGTTATCCCATGCCCCATGTTTTATGCAATGTCATTAGATCTTTAATCATAATTCTAGATCTAAAATATATTTTTTAATTTTTAATTAAGTATAGCATCAATATAGGTTAAGGTTATGAAATAATTTTTTATGTATACCTTTTACATTAAATCATAAAATCTTTTAGATCAAATCTAAATTTTCATGATTTTCAATCAAAATAATTTTGATGAATCGAGATTAGATGTAAGTAGTTTCTTTGCAACTTGTATCACACACAACGATACCTAGGGTTTCAAGATCTAGAGTTTTGTAAGAAAGTAAATTTTCTCTTTTCGCTTTCTTCTTCATGGGATCTTACAGTGGCACCCCTACACAATATGAAGAGCACCCCATTGAATAGAAAGAGAGGATCATGTAATCATACTTGCTCCTATGATCGAACGGCCTGGTGATTACCGAATTTGAGTATTTTGCTATTCAGAACACACTACAAGGGAAGAGATTTTTAGTGATGAAATTATTTACGATGGATAGAATTTCCATCACCAATAATAATGTCAATGATAGTAAAAAAATTTCATCAATAATAAAAAAATATTTATGATGAATAAGCTTTTTCATCTTAAATAAAAATAATTAGCGATGAAAAAATTACTTGCGTCGTAATAAACAGAATATTTGTGATAAAATTTTTTATCATAAATAAGAAAATATTTTTTAAACAAAAAATATAGAGATATTATCGATGAAATTATTTTCATCAAAAATCTTAAATTTTTTTTGATGAAATTAGATTTTGCATCATCAATAAAATTATTTATGATAATTTTTTTCATCACTAATAAGTCAAAAAAATTAAAAATTAGATATTTTTAATTATTTATGATGTAAATTTTAGTCGTAAATAATTTAACTATTTGCTATCAATTAAGATTTTTATCATAAATTAAAAATATTAATGATGAATAATTTTATCATTAATAGTTTAAAAGTTAGATAAATTAAAAATTTAAAATAGAATAATTAGTTGCGATGAAAATATAACATCGTAGATAACAAAATATTTATGATGAAAAATAAAATTTTTATCAAAAAATATGAGATATTTACGATGAAATATTTCATTGCTAATAATTGAGAAATTAAAAAATATAAAATTTTAAAATGTAAGTTATATGTGACGGTAATAAGCTTTTTTTTATGATAAATTTTTAGATGGAAATAATTTTTAAACAAAAAACTAGTTATTTTCTTAATGATGAAAATATTTTCATCACTAATATGAATATTAGTGATAAAAAAATATTTTTCATTATAAATATTTAAATTTTAAAAATTTAAAAATAAAAAAAATTTATGATAGAATATTTTTATCATAAATAATGAACTATTTACAATGATAAATTGTATTATCATCATAAATCTTTGATTATTAACGATGAATTATTTTCATCACTCATATTTAAAAAAAATAATTTTAAATTTTAAAAACTAAACTATTAGTGATGTAATAAATTTTTTCTGTCGTTAGAATGAGTTTTAACGATGAAATATTTCATTGCTAATGGTTAAAAAATTTTAAAAATTTAAAAAAGCTTTCATATTGAAGGATATATATTATAATAAATATTATTATATTTAAAAAAAATATAAAATAGTTTTAAAAAATAATATGTGCAAAATAAAGTTATATAAAATATTAAGATACATATATATAAAAAGCACGTGAAAGATCATGGTCTATGAAAATTATGTTGTCGCAAATATTGAGGCATGGGAGGGTCGAAGTGGATGGGGTTGATGAAGGCATGCTCGAGGTGATTACTTTTATTTCTATTCTTACTTTTTATTATGATATTTTTTTATAGATTTTATCATTCTAATATGCCTTTCTCGAGTCTCTAATTGTTTACATTCAAAAGTTATATTTTCAACCTTTAGTTTTGATCCAGAAATAAGATAGATAAATATCAATTTATTTAGTGCAAGATATAAAATATTGTTCTATTTATATTATATAAAGTAACATATAATTTTGTATATATAAATCAATATATAATATTGGTTTGGAGTAAAATGAGTATGTCGATTAACATCTTTTCCTATCTTTGTTTGATTAGTCCATTTTGTGTTTTGAGGTTGCCCTCTCCAAAATACCCCTAGACCCCCAAAAGTAGAGGTAAGATTTGATCCCATTTCAGTTGATCCAACAACCAAAGACTTTACCAACTTAATATGTGTATATATATACATATATACATACATACACACACATATATATATAGACACACACATATACATACACTTATACATACATACATACATACATATATATATATATATCATTGCATTATCTAAATTATTTTTTTTTTGAATGATTATTAGCGATGGAATAAAATTTTTATCGCTAATTATATAAATAGCGATGAAATAACTTATTTTCATCGTAAATAATATTTTTTCGAAGCGTGAATTTTTTCAGTGGAAAATTTTTTTATGGTGGAAATTATTAGCGATAGAAAATTTTTTTTGTCGCTAATAATATTATTAGAGATAAAAATATATTTTTTATCATAAATATTTTTTTTTATTCAATTTATTTATGATGAAAATTAATTATTGGTAATGAAAAATTACGTCGCTAATACCTCGCATCCCTTCACGTCCCATCAGAAACCCATTTTTTTTCCTCTTCCCCCCCCGGCATTCGGCCTCCCACATTCTTCTCCCTACCTCCCATGTTCTTCTCCCAACCTCCCGCATCCCCTCCGACTTCCTCCGCCGTCTCGAACTCTTTCGCCGCCGCCGTCAAGGTGAGTCATGTTGAGCTTTTTTTTTTTTGGATCGTGTTCGGGCCGGGGACTGGGATGGGGAACGGTGCGAGGCCAGCATGTCGGGCACAGTGCCGGCTTGTCGGGGACGGTTGCTTGGGCCGGGATGGTGGTTCGCGATCGCAT
This sequence comes from Elaeis guineensis, assembly GCF_000442705.2. Taxonomy (NCBI): domain Eukaryota; kingdom Viridiplantae; phylum Streptophyta; class Magnoliopsida; order Arecales; family Arecaceae; genus Elaeis; species Elaeis guineensis. Next base: position 70,853,762 of record NC_026002.2, read on the forward strand.
GGGGCCAGCGGGCATGCGGGCCTGCGGGCCGCGGCCACACGACGGTCGGCATGCCGTGATCGGTGTGCCATTGACGGTCGCCTAGGTCAGGACGGCGGTCCTGCGTGCCTGTGTGCCGGGGCCTGCAGGCCTGCGTGCTGGGACCGGCATGCCGGGCATAGTGCCGGCGTGCCGAGGATGGCCGCCTGGGTCGGGATGGCGGCCCGCGACAGCGTGGGGCCTGTGGGCCTATGGGTCGGGGCCACATGGTGGCAGCGTTCTGCGGTCGGTGTGCCGGAGATGGTCGCCTTGGCTGGGACGGCGGGCCTGCGTGCCTACATGCTGGGGCCTGCATGCCAGGACCGACGTGCCAAGCACGGTGCCAGCATGCCGTGGCCGGCATGCAGCGGTCAGCATGCATGCCGGTGCCTGGGGCTGGGGTGGGGTGGGTCGGGCTGGATCGGGTCGGATCAGGCTGGGGCTGGTCGGGTGGAGTTGGGTCAGGCCGGGTTGGGCCAAGTCGGGTCGGGATGGGGCAGGTCGGGTCGGGTCGGGTCAGGTCAGGCTGGGGAGAGTTGGGTGGAGTCGGGTTCGATCGGGATGGGCTGGGGCAAGTCGGGTGGAGTCGAGTCGGTTCTGGTTGGGGCGGGTCAGGTGGAGCTAGGGCGGGTCGGGTCGGGTCGGGTTAGGTCCGATCCGTATCGAGTCAGGGATGGTAGGGTCTAGGTCGGGTCGGTTCTGGATCGGGCCGGGATGAGGTGGGTCGGGCCAGGTTGAGTCGGGCTGGGGCGAGTCAGGTGGAGCCAGGTCGGGTCAGGCTGGGATGAGTCGGGTGGAGCTAGGGTGGGTCAGGTCGGGTCTGGTCCATGTCGGGTCGGGGATGGTAAGGTGTGGGCTGGGTCAGTTTCGAATCGGGTCGGGATGAGGTGGGTCGGGCCGGATCGAGTTAGGCTGGGGCGAGTCAGGTGGAGCCGGGTCAGGTTGGGTCGGGGTAGGTCGGGTGGAGCCAGCGTGGGTCGGGTCGGGCTGGGGTGAGTTGGGTGGAGTCGGGTCGGGTCAGACTGGGGTGGGTTGAGTGGAGCTAGGGCGGGTCGGGTTGGGTCTGGTCGGGTCCAGTCCGTGTCGGGTCAGGATGGTAGGGTCTGGGCTGGGTCAGTTCTGGGTCAGGCCGGGATGAGGTGGGTCGGGCCAAGTCAGGTTGGCCTGGGGCGTGTCGGGTGGAGCTGGGTTGGATCGGGTCGGGGCAGATCGGGTGGAGCCGGGGTGGGTCGGGTCGGGTCGGGTCCGATCCGTGCCAGGTCGGGTCAGGTCCGAGGAGTGCCGGGCCGGGCTAGGGCACTCAAATTATTATAATTATTTTATATTATTATAATTATTGCATATTATTTTTTAGTGTTACTACTGAAGTTAGTTAATTATTTGACTGATTATTTTTTCACTAACACAATGCACATTGCTGTTACTTGTTACATTTAAATTATTTTATGTGCTGTTTTGTATGTTGCTAAAATTATAAATAAAAAAATATTTCTATTTTAGAGAAAATTCTATTAAAATTTTTGATTAAAAAATTTCAATATGAAGTTATTCCTTTTTGATAAATTAGAAATCCATCTTCGAATGCACGTTCAAAGATGGTACTTAAATTACATTGAGCCGTAGATTTTCATTCAAGTTTCGATCTTCATCGAGATCAAAACTTGGATATCCCGTATTCGAGCTTTTTAAAAAAATAATATTATTATTTTGTTAATAGTTGATATTTTATTTCATTTTGTGATATTTAGTAGTCATCTGTCCATTGTTCTCCGGGTATGTGGTGGATAGGGTACGTGGGCACCATATCCACATCATATACTTGGAGAGCCATGGGGAGATGCTGTCAAAATTTTCATAAAAATGAGATGAAATATTCACTAATAACAATAATAAGATTATTATTTTTTTGAAAGGAATAGGGTCACACCTGTTAGTAATAATTTGAAAAAGATAGGATCATGCACTTTTACTTCATAAAGGGATAGGACCACACATTTTCTATGTTAATGTTCAGTCTGTATATTTTTTTTAATATGTGTTATTTTATATGAAGTGATCCAGATCTGGATCTGGATCAAAATTTTGCTTAGAATTCAGAATGCGATTCAGTCCGAAATTCAAATCGGGATCCTTAATACCATAAAATTTTTTTTTGTTGTTAATGATTTTGTGTTTATTATTAGATGAATATCAACAAAAGTTGGATGAATGCTAGAGAAATTTTTTTGCCTAAATATCGAAAAGGAGTTTGAGATTTTATTGACTTTGTACGGCATAAGGCTGATAGTGCTAGTCGGATAAAGTGTCCATGTAAGAGATGTGTCAATATGGTATATCATCACATAACACTTGTTGAGGAGCATTAGCTACAATATGGTATTGATAAGAAGTATACTTGTTGGACATGGCATAGGGAGGGTGATCCGAATGAGGTGGATACGAATATTGAGGAAGATATGAATATTGATGAGTAGATCTTTATTCTTCGTTCAATTTTATGTTGCAAGAATGGTATGCGATATAATTGTATTCATTAGAATGTTATTCGATTATTATTATTATTATTATTATTATTATATATAATATTATATTTATTTACATCTCAATTCTTACGGATATGGCACCAGGAGATAGATGACGATGGTCACGTTCACAGTTACCTGCAGACAGCTCGGAGGTTAAGGTGCCTTCACTGATCTCCATGGCCTTACCGGCTCCAGTGTCAGAGGGTCCTGCACTGGTAGGTCCCAGTGAGCCGACTACGATTGAGTCGGGTCCCAGTGAGGTGAATCCTAGTGAGTCTGGTCCCAGTGGTATTAATCATTACACTTTATATATAATCAAATTTGATTCTTTTATTTGGATCATACTAATGATTTATTTATTATTGTTTTAGGTCAGCCTACATCGGTGGTTAGGCGAGGGCAAGATCCATCGAAGAACCTCGCTTTAGTGTGTTGGAGATGTGAGCACCCAGGACAGCATCTTCGGATAGAGATACCGGCCAGCTACACCAGACCCATTAGGGGATGGTGTGAGCCATGATAGACCGAGCTGGGCATCATATGCCGCAACTATGCCCTGATGATGCTCTTCGATTGGCATCATGTTGTCCCAGCTCAAAGACAGATTTTTTACACCCACTTACAGATAAAATAAATTATATTACGAATATTTAATTTGCATAGTATTCTTTTAATGTTTGTTATTGGCAGGGTGTATTTGACATCATCGATTTTGAGGATGATCGTGTGAGGCGAGCGATCAATATCCATCTATCCTTGTGCTTCAAAGATTATCGTGGTCACATGCATCAGCATTGGTACCGGGTGGTGCAGGCTGATGGGCAGGAGGCAGCATAGCTGCAGCCCTACAACAGCATCACCATCGACAATTGGACTACCATATGCCGGCATTACGAGGATCCGACATATCAGGTTACACATCTAAATTTTTTTTAGATTTTAATGACTTAATCATTTATTCTTAAATTATATTTGTTATCTACTAATTTTGTTGCTAATTTTACAGAGACGATGTATCCAAAATACGATGAACCGGGCGACACAGATCGTGCCGCATTGTGGGAGTTTGAGATCATTTGCTCACCACAAGGAGCATATAGTACATATTTTTTAAATTTTTAATTATGATATATTTTTTAATTATTTAAAATTTTTTTAAATAATTCTCAAATTACAGAGAGATACTGAGAGTGGCGAGCTTCTTGGTAGGATCGATATCTACCAGTGGACCCACCAACGACGGTCGGGGGAGCGGACGACGGAGAGCCAGGAGCTCTTTGTAAGTTTTTTAATTAATTTTTTATTCATAATTTGATCTTTATTAAAAAATTAAAATAACTTTAATTTTTATTTTCAGGATCGTATGACTGACATGAGATCCCAGCCTACCCCTGAGGACTCGACCGCACCCATAGATGATGAGATCTGTGATCAGGTGCTCAGTACGAGATCCTATTATGTTAGGGGTTTAGGATATGGAATCACTGCTCCTTCATCTTTACAATCATCTAGGACTGAGATCCATTCTATGTGCCAGGCTCGATTGATGGGGGTGTAGAGGTAGGCTGTCGAGGATCGACAGCAGACTGTCGAGAATCGACAGTAGGCTGAGCAGCGAGCTCAGGAGCTGACTGAATGCATTGACCAGTATCCATAGTTTCAGATCCAAATGATAGATCGGATGGTGCAGATGGAGCAGACGATCCAGATGCTGAGACAGCAGCAGATCGGTCTGAGCTCCATCGAACATTTCCCATCTCCACCTCATTCTCCACATGCCAATATGTGACGGCTCTTTGATGTATTTTTTTTAAAACTCTTATAATTTTAATTTAATATAATAAAATAATAAAATTTATTTATCATTTTATTGTGTAAATTTTTTATTCAAATTTTTTAATTTATAAAAAATATTATAAATATAACTTAAAAAAATATATCTAAAATTAAAAAAAAAATAGTGATGAAATTATTACCGATGAAATCTTCATCATAAAAAATTTACAAAAATGATTTAATTTTTTTAAAAATATATAATTAATAGTGATAAAATTTTTTTATCGTAAATACTTATTAGCGATGTAAAGTTTCATCGAAAAAATATTTATTTATGACGTAAATATTAGTTGCTAAAGTTTTTTTTTATTATTTTTTTATTAAATTAAATTTTTTATATTAGAAAATTTTCATTGTTAAAAGTGAATAATAATGATGAATATATTTTCATCACTATTAATTATTATTAGCGACTGTTATTTTCATCATAAATTATTTTTTTATGAATAATTTTTTTTATTTTTTATTTTTTATGACTAAAATATTTCATTACAAATTAAGATTATTTATGATGAAAATAGATTTTTTATCATAAAATATTATCAATGATGATATTTTTTATGATATAATTTTAGCGATAAAATTTTTGTCGCTAATTATTATTAGCGATGAATTTGACTTATTAGCGATGAAAATTTTTCGTAGCTAATAACTTATTTTCTTGTAGTGAGATCTAATCTTATTCACATATCATATATGCAAAAATTTAAATCAAATCTAAATTATATTAGATCTGATTTTATATTAGATCATATGTAAAATTAGATCATAACACATCTTATGCATTGCTAAATCTAGATTTCAACTCTACATGCATATATGTTTATGTCATAACAAATCTGGCTCTGATACTATTTGAAGGGAAGCATGGTGGGTGATGTACATACATTTTCAAAAATTTTTATAGTAAAATATACATAGATTAAATAATTTAATCTATAATGCATGCATAGATCAAATCTAAATCACCATACAGGATCTATGATATAAACTAATATACATGTATGCACATCTGAAATTTAAAATTCAACAAGTACAGGACATATCTAATCTATATTTAGATCATATCTAAATATTAATTGAATATAAAACTTCATACCTGAGCATGGATAGCAGATCATCGCATTCAAAATCCATAGTAGATGATTCTTCTTGATGCTTGGCAGCTGCACATGCATCCGACCTCTATGGGTATCCACACAAAGTCCTCGTATTGATCGATCTCCTCGAGAGTGCTAGCTTGTGAAGACACCATCCATTGACTGATTTTAGAGAAATATGCTGAAAATAAAGAATAAGAAGACCCTCTCTTTTTCTTTCTGGATCCATACATCCGATCTATATGATAGAGATCAAGAGAACAACCCTTTATTCTCAATTTCTCATGCATAAGAGAGAATCTTTCTCTCTTTCTTTTACGTCCTTAAGAAGAATTTTTTTTTTAATTTTTTATGATAAAAATTAGATCTAATTTAATTTTTTATGCTAAAAATCACATAAAATTTTGAAATCTAGAAAAATTCAAAAGAGGGATCCAAGAGAAGAACCATTCTTCTCTCTTCATCTCCCTTTTCTTCTTGATCTAGAACTCTAGAGATCCCCAAATACCCAATCAAATTTTTTTTCATATTTCTTCTCTAAATTTTTATATTAAAAATTAGATCTAATCTAAATTTTATCTTGAAAAAAAATAAAAAAAAATTTGAAAGAAGAACTCCTTCTTTAAGGCTGTGCACAAGAAAGAAGATCCATCTTCTTCCTTGATCTAAAACTTCAAGAAGCCCCAAACTCCAACTAGATTTTTTTGATATTTATTTTTTAAATTCATATATTAAAAATTAGATCTAATCTAATTTTTATCTTAAAAAAAATTAAAAAAAAATCTGAAAGAAGAACTCCTTCTTCTTCAAGGCTGCGCACAAGAAAGAAGACCCATCTTCTTCCTTGTCTTTCTCTCTTTGGGAAGAACTTTTCTTTTTCAATTTTCTACTGTATAACTAACAGAGAAGCCTCTTTTTGATACCCAAAAATAAATAAGAAAGGATCTCCAAAACATATCAAGATGGGAAGGAGAGGAGGGGTTGGCATGTGGATATTGGGGCTTCCAACTCTTGGACGCCCCCTCCTTGTTTTGGCGACAAGAAAAGAAGGGGAGACATCCTTCTTTCTCATGGAAGAAATAAGGAGGCGCACATCTCTTTTGGGGTGTGGGATCTCATGTTAAAAGAATTTGAGGCATGGAGAATTAATAGCACAAGGGTTGGTTCCAAGTTGGTTAAGTCCTATTCCAAATAGGATTCAAGATCTTGATCAAATTCTAACTAATTTTTGGATCCAATCCTAACCAATTTAAGAATTAGTTATAATAAACTAACTAATTAGATCCTAACCTAATTAGGTTCCAATTCAATTGAGAATTAGTTAGATTAAAATCTCATTGATCTAAGAATTAATTTTCAATGGATATCAGGAAAGTTTTTTAATAATAGGGCTTGATTCAATCAAGCCTATTATCAAATGGCATTTGATCAAATTAAAGCCTATTATCAAATAGGGTTAGATTCAATCCAAGCTTATATAAAATAATTTTAAATTCATGTATTTCTGAGATCAATTGGAATAAGTCATGTTATTCAGTAAGACTGCATCCAATTAATCCAAAGCCAATCAGTTGAATCTAATTTAATTAGATCTAATCTAATCTCTATTACTCAATCAAATTGAGCCAATTAATAATCATGATGTTAATTAATTATTTTTCTAATTTACTAATTATTAATAAATATTTATTGTAACCTTTGTATAGAATTAATCATCAATCAAATTGATAATTAAATCCTTCAATGATTCATAATCGTCGATCAACTATTTGATTAGACAGGTACTTCTATATGTGTGTGACCTCATAGATTCAAATTTAAATCGATAGTATAAGAATAATTTCTGTACTAATTGATGTAACCATCTAGCAATGGGACTCAATATTCGAATAGGCCAAATGTATATCCAGCAATACTCTAGATCCCATATGGATATAGTTACCATATAATTCATCCCTTTGACACTCAATACTCAAAGATGACTTTAGATTAAACTGTCAATCCAGGATGAGTGGTCCACATTGTGTCTCAACCTCAAAAATTCTATGACTCCTCACTAAGATTACTTTGGTCAAAATTTTGCTGAATTGAAATACAATGATGCATCATCTCTAATTTTACTTGGAGTGGTCAATCCCATCTTGACTCGCACTCAGACTTCATAAGTTCTTAACTATACCCAGAAACCTTCTGTCATCGAATTAAAAATTCAGATAGTCTGACATCAAAGCACAGTGAGTTGCTTGCAAGTCATCGAGGCAGCTTTAGATCTAAGGGACACATATACCCATATCCCATCAGAGCAGTCCTTGATAGTAGAATGCTCCAGAAGTGGTCACGCTCAGTGAAATATACTCCTACATATCACCCATATACTATACCCGTGTCACCACATATCTTGGTTAAGAGGACAACCAACTAATATGGCATACAACGACCTACACTCGATACAATTATCGTCCTTGTGATAATTGTATCATTTGGTCATGAGCAAGATTTAAGAACCACATGATAAATTCTTCTTTATCATTTTAATAGTAGTTCTAAGGACTTCATCATAATATATGAGTTCTAAGAAGATATATTTCTTATGATGAATCTGTTAGATAATATTTATCATTTTATAATTCATATACTTATATAGAGCACAATCATCTATAACCTCAATGATTGGCTTTAGGACATATTTTCTAATATGGTGCTTGTGTACACCCAGATAGAAGCCATGATCCTTTGATCTACTTTGAGATGATTAGAGCCACCTAATGCTCGCATCTGTGGAAGGAATCCATCCTGATCGAACCGTACCTCCACATCATTAGGATCCCTCCCAATAGGCCCTTAGATTCTACCATGTAAGTGCTCCACATTATCGAAATCTACCATCTGGCATGAACAAGACTCATCCTTGAGAGGCGGGTCTCAAGCAAGACATACACATCAGGTGAAGAAAAAATGGGTAGTTCAAAGCATGTATTTTTAAAATTTTACAGTGAAATAATAAAAGATTAAATATTTTAATCTTCTAAATATATCTTAGATCAGATCTAAACTATCATTAAGAATTTATGACATAAAAAAATTATATATAAAATCTGAAATAAAATAGAAAACTACATCGATCACATCGATATCCTGAATTTGATCTAACCTTTAGATTATATCAGTAGAGTTCAGAACTCATCATCTTTTCATAGGTTGATGATCTCTGCTACTAGTAAGTATGGTATGAAGCTCTCACTAATGCCAAGCAACTGCACAAGTATCCGACCTCTATGGATGGTCCACATGAAGCTCCTCAGATCGATCAGTCCTCCGTGGGAGTACTAGCTCACGTAGTCGGCTTTTGATGGTAGATCTGACTTGATCTCCTTCTTTAAACATCTCGAATCTTTTTGATGTTGAAGATAAATTAGAGAAAGATTCTGAATGATGGAGAAAATTTAGATGAAGACTCTCTTCTCTTTGATTTTTTTTTCACCCAAAAATCTAGAACAGTTTTAGGTCTCTCACCCAAGAGGAGAGCGGTCTCCTTTTTTGTTCATACCAAGGAGGAAGGAAACCCACCCAATCCTTACATCCCAAAGAAGTATTTTTAACCTTATTTCTCTTTGGTATCTCATGGTGAAGAGCTCTCATCTTTTGGCACACAAACTTGTGGCCTTTTTATGATTGTCGCATAAACCAGATAAAACAGGATAAGGGCTGGAGTTTGTTACTATTCAAACTCTTTTGAATTTCAATTTGGCTCCAATTTTTTCTCACCCTTATCTAACTTAAAGAGAGAATTACCAAAGAAAATTAGGCATAAAAATCAGTTGGAAAGACCTCCTTTTCTCATACACAATAGATCCCTTCAAAAGCAGCCAACATGTGGAAGGATATGGATAAGGTTTTAAGTTGAAATTCAAACTAATTTGAATTGAAATCAAAACCAACCAATTCTTATCCTTAATGAGAGACAAAAAAAGAATTATTTTTTAATTTTCTTACATACAAACTGATTTTGTGCAGTGAGAAAAGGCATGAGATAATTTAGGTGGCGCAAGGGATAGAGTCCTACTCATTTGGGACTCTAGGGTTTAACTAATTGGATTTATTTCAAATCCAATCCAATTGGATCCAAATAAAATATGATGAATCTAATCTAATTAGACTCTTATAATCTTAATTAAATTTTATTAAATTAATAAATTAATTGAGTCATAGATCCGATTAAATCAGGATCATTTCTTTCTTATCGATTAGGTCATCTCATAACCTAATCAGACTTGATCTGATTGAATCAAATTCAATCAGACTTGATCTAGACTTTGATGCTCAATAAAATTGAGCTAATTAGTGATCTAATTACTTAATTAATTCTTCATTAAAGATAGAGTCCAAGTCTAGTGTTGTTGCCCAGCTATGCAACCCAAGAGGGGGGGTGAATTGGGTTTCTAAAAATTTTAAGCCCAACAGATAACTTATGAAGAACAAAACAATGGCTTTAAATCAATATTAATTAACTAAAGCAGTATTGCAAGGATATAATAAAGAAATAAGATAAAGCGATAAAGCACACCACAAACACAAGAATTTATAGTGGTTCGGTGCTAACCTTGCACCTACGTCCACTCCCCAAGATCCCACTTGGGAATTTTAATCCACTATCCTTTGTATTCAACCCGAATACAAAATGTCGGAAACTCCGACACTAGCTATCCCAAGCTAGAATACAAGATGTCGGAAACTCCGACCCTAGCTATCCCAAGCTAGAACACTTATTTTCCGGGTACAAGCAAACCCAAAACACTCCGATTTCAGGTTCGGATCAACCTTTCCTTGTTTTGGAAATCCTCCAAAAATAAGAGCAAAAACTCACAAAGAGTAAGAATATTTAGAGCACAGATGAATACAATAACAGCTCCTTAAATGAGCAAATATAACAATAAAAGCTTTACTCAAATGAAGAACCCCTTTTTCAGATTTTCTCAAGATGAATGAACGGTTGAACGCTTGAGAAGAGGTTGATTGTTGATTGAAGATCTCTTGAAAGCTTTGAACGATCTCTAGATCAAGGTTGAAAACAATCGACTTGAAAGATTCTCTCTTTGAATGCTCTTGCTTTTCTTTTTCACAAACTCTCTTGAATATTGTGGATCCTCTCTCTTCTTCTTGAATATTTCGTTGATCTCAGATTTAGGATCCTCTCTTCTCTTTTGATCTCACGTTTGATCTCCCGATTTCCACACCTTTTCTTTACAATTTGATCTGCTATTTAATCTGCAATTTCCTTTCACCATTTTAAGCATTTTATGGCATTAGTAGCAAGAGAAAACAATTTAGGCAGATAAAGAGCCGTTAGAGGATTTTTAGGAAGCATAAATGGCAATTAAAACGGGCAAAAAAATAGCCGTTGCTGACATTTTCCGTCGCAGTGGTCGACTCATGAGTCGACTCATGCATCAGGAGTCGACTCATGAGTCGACTTCTGTTGCAAAGACCAGAAACTTGGATTTCTGGATTTTTTGGCCCAAATCAGCAGAGGTCGACTCATGAGTCGACTCATGCCTTGTGGGTCGACTCATGAGTCGACTCACAGGTCGTGCCAAGCCAAAAATCCAGCGTGCCATGGGAATTTTTTTTCGTGCCATTCAGCTCATAGTGCCATGAGTTGACTCATGAGTCGACTCATGCACTTCAAACCTTCATAACTTCAAAAATATTAGTCCAAATACAATGAAATTTTCACCAATAGATTTCAAATCATTTGTTCTACCAAATGGTACTATCAAATCAGGATTTTAGTGAAATTATGATTTTGCCCTTGAAGAGCATAAGGACTTTTTCAATTGTTTGTATCCCTTCAATCTGCTTTGTAATCATCAAAATCAATCTAGGAGCAACAATCTCCCCCTTTTTGATGATGACAAAACATATGAATAAAAATATTTATGTTAATGCATTAATTTCAAAAGAATCCATTATGGGTGTATATGCTTGAAAAGAGTATGATTCTTTTGGCATGTAATATAAATGCAAAAATAGTTTGTCCATTTTCTTAAAGATTTGAAAAGGGTATTAGATCATTTTGAGTTCAAGATATTTCAGAGCAAGAGAAGATAAATAACTTTTTCTATGTATCAGAGCAAAAATAATTTTTACAATGATATCAGAAAAGATTTTATAATGAATCAGAGCAAGAAAATTTTTAATGTATCAGAGAAAATTTCATACAGTATCCGAGCAAATGTTATAATATTTTAGAGAAACCTTCACACTGTATCGGATCAAATGTTATCATGTATCAGATCAAGTTGAAAGAAATTGTAGGATGTATCAGAGTAAAACAAATTTCTTATTGATGTCTCAAGGTGAGTAAAATTTCAAAAGCAAGTTTGAATATCAGAGCATATATATAAAAAATACTTATTTGCATTGTACTCATGATTTTGCTTTTGATGGATTAAAGTTCTGTCTGATACCAAATTTCTCTGTCTGATACCAAATTTCGATACCAAAATTTCTCAAAGTTTTGTTTAATCTTTCAATCCTTGTTTTTGTCTAATTTCTCCAATATTTATTTAATTTCTTCAATATTTGTTTTAATTTAATTTCTCCCCCTTTTTCTCATAATTTAGGGTTTTGCTTTTTGTCTAATTTCAATTTTTATTTAATTTTAATTTCTCCCCCTTTTTGACATCATCAAACATAGTTAACTCTTTCTTTTCCTTTTCTGAAAATATTCTTTAATTTCTTCCTCTTTAGAGTTTTTCACAGATGTTTGCTCCCCCTTAATATAGCAATTATCAATAGCAAACAACAATAAGGAGAAGATAATATTTCAACAGATGTATTGGAGATTGAAATATAACCAAAATATAATCATTACAAAGAGGTAGAAAGATGATTCCATTAATATCATAATTGTTTCAAAACATAAAATTCAACCAGCTAAATGGCCCCAAGGTATAGATCTTAGAACAAGATACTAACTCCTAAGATCTAGATAAGTCAATGATCAGAGTCATCAGATATAGTATGAGAAGATGATGGATCAGAAGTGCATCCTCTACCCCTTCTGCCTCTGCCACGAGTAGGAGAACGAGATGAACTGGGAGGCTGAGAACGCTGAGATACTAGGGCTGATATCATGAGTCTGATAGAATCAAGTACGTTCAGTGCTCTGGAAACAGATTGAAGTAGAGCAGTGAACTGGGTGGTAGCATGCTCATTCGATCCTCGGATCTCTTTCCTCAGTAGCTCATATCCACCTTCTAGTGCTCCTCTGAGCCTGCCAGCCTCTGCAGTGAGGTCTGTGACCTCAATGGTAGACTCCTGTGGCTGCGGATGGGCCAATGCAAGGACTTGCCCCTGCAAGTCAAGAACTCTGCCAGTAAGTCTCCAGACTGTATCCTCAAGCTGCTGTATCCTGACGGACTGATCTGAAATCATCTGAAATATAGTGGAGATGTGGGGAGTAATGGTCTGATCAGAAGAAGTAGCTCCAGGTGCAAAAGAAGTACTACTCCACTGGCTAGACAACAAAGAAGCCACACGCTGAGATATATGCTCGATCTGATCGTCAGCCAGTCTGAACTCTGAATGAGGTGCTCTGCTCTCTGGCTGATACACTGGTGTGGGCATCCTAGTAAACTCAAAAGGGCCAGCCTCAGTATCATGAATGAACTGGGTATCTGGTGAAGCTGCCCTGAAATCATGTACAGGAGAAGATGGACCTTCTTCTTCTTCTACTCTGCCTTCAGTTCTGTCTTCAGCTCTTTCCTCAGCTCTCTCCTCAGCTCTTTCTTCAGAGCCCTTGATCCAACCACCAACAGTCTTTGTAATTCCCATTCGGTGTAGGCTGTGTTGGTTGAAAGTGTCCACATGTGAGAGCTTGGTAGGTGTCTCCCCCTCACAGCTAACTCCAAACCTCCTAAAAACTCTAGTAAGGGCCATACCATAAGGCAAGTGTGCCTTGGATCTGTTCAAAGTTTCTCTCATGGCCTCTATCATAAGTGTAGGGAGGTTTAGGGGGGTCTGAGTGATGATATGAAACATGACACATACATCTCTGCCAGATAGTAAGTCATGTCTACCACTCCTAGGAAAGAATAGTTTTGTCACAATCTGATGCAGGACCCTCATCTCAATGGACAGTAGCTTTGCTTCTAATTTGTTTAAACTTCCTGAAAAATCTTCTCCTAAGATAATTCTGATCCCTTCTTCTTTAATTGGGAGTTCCATATATGAGTATCCTTCACTAGGCAACTGAAGTATCTCTCCCAATATCCTAGAATCCAAACAGATGTCAATCTCCTTTACAGTTGAAGTCACAGACCCGTTTCCATAATTTAGGTTCTGGTAGAACTCTCTGACTAGATCAACATAGGTGACTTCCTTAAGAGAGCAATAAAGTTCCCATCCTTGATTTTTGATCTTGGTAGCAAAAGTAAAGCCTTCTTTCTCAAAGAACCGAAAATCTATATTTTTCCCGGTTTCTACTTTTCTATCAGAAAGAAGATTTACACTGGGGCTTATGGAGGATTGAGAGGGACCTTGAGCAGGTACTGAAACTGGATTGGGAACAGTGGAAGACTGAGCATGCCTTTTCTTTCGAACAATTTCCTCAGGCTCTCGGATTGATTTCCTTCTTTGGGGAAGTTTCATCTTTGGAGCCATATCCAATAAGGTAGCAGACAAGAAGACTTGAATTCAGTGGAGGAGGGATCACAAAAGAGTAAAGAAGAATTTTGGTGGAGAAAAGAAGTGGATTTTGAATGAACGGTGAAGTTCTAGGGCACGTTCCACCCGCGCCTAACACTGCGAGAAAGCACAGAAAAATCCTTTTCAAGGAGGCGATTTTTGGTGGAGAGGAGGAGGGAGAATTGCCTCAGAATTGATCCTTGGATTTGGAGCAAAAAGAGTTGGAGAGGACGGCTTTCGGAAGGAAGACGACGAGAAGATGAGTCGTCTCATAAACAAGGTTTCCCGTTTTAAAAACAATGAACCCGATGGAAGTTGGTGGGATTTACAAGTTTGCCATTGAGTCGACTCATGAAGTTCAGAAAATCAGGAAAAATGCAAATAAATTCCAAAAAAATTCAAAATTTTGGGAGAAAGAATTTTGCTCAATGATAAGTTTTTAGAGTGATAAAACTGAGCTTTTGGAACCAGGATAATTGTTGGAAATTGAGCTCTAAGAATATTTGATAATAATTAAGAGAAGTTTAGGCAAATGGATCTAGAATTCCTAGATTTCTCCTAATTTAACAGAATCTATCCTCACTAAGGGCCTTTGTAAAGATATCGGCTAATTGATTTTCAGTGCAAACATATTCAAGAATTATATTTTTATTTTGAACATGTTCTCTTATGAAATGATGTCTTATCTCAATATGTTTAGATCTTGAGTATTGTATTGAATTTTTAGATAGATTTATAGCACTTGTATTATCACATTTTATTGGTGTTTCATTAAGTTTGATTCCAAAATCTTCGAGTTGTTGCTTAATCCACAAGATTTGAGCACAACAACTTCCGGCTGCAATGTATTCGGCCTCAGCCGTAGACAGTGCCACCGAATTTTGTTTCTTGCTAAACCATGAGATTAGGTTAACTCCAAGAAATTGGCAAGTTCCACTTGTGCTTTTTCTATCTAATTTACATCCAGCAAAATCAGCATCAGAATATCCTAACAAATTAATTTGTGAGTCCTTAGAGTACCATAACCCTATAGTTTGTGTACCATTTAAGTATCTAAGGATTCTTTTAACAGCATTCAAATGAGATTCCTTAGGATTAGATTGATATCTTGCACATAAGCAAACACTAAACATGATATCAGGCCTACTTGCAGTTAAATATAATAATGAGCCAATCATACCTCTATAGTATTTTAAGTCTACGCTTTTACCTTCATCATCCTTGTCAAGCTTACTTGAGGGACTCATTGGTGTGCCAATAGGTTTGCAGTTCTCCATTCCAAATCTTTTGAGTAGTTCCTTGGTGTACTTGCTTTGGGTGATGGAGATTCCCTCTTTTGATTGTTTGATTTGGAGTCCGAGAAAGAAAGTGAGTTCTCCCATCATGCTCATCTCGAACTCTTCCTGCATAAGCTTAGCAAAGTCTTGACAAAGGGATTCATTAGTAGACCCAAAAATTATGTCATCAACATAAATTTGTATAATTAGCATATCATTTTGGTTTCTTCTAATAAATAGGGTTGTGTCTACATTGCCTCTTGAGAAACCATTATTTAGTAGAAATTTGCTTAGCCTTTCATACCATGCTCTAGATGCTTGTTTTAGACCATATAAAGCTTTATTTAATCTAAAGACATGATTGGGAAAAGCATGATTTTCAAATCCAGGGGGTTGTTCTACATATACTTCTTCAGAAATATATCCATTTAAAAATGCACTTTTAACATCCATTTGAAATAGTTTGAATTTCATAAAGCAAGCATAGGCAAGTAGAAGTCTAATGGCTTCTAATCTAGCAACAGGTGCAAAGGTTTCATCAAAATCAATTCCTTCTTCTTGATTATATCCCTTAGCAACCAGTCTTGCTTTATTTCTAATTACATTTCCATGCTCATCTAATTTGTTTCTAAAGACCCATTTTGTGCCAATTATTGAATAATCTTTAGGTCTTTTCACTAAGGTCCAAACATTATTTCTTTCAAATTGACTGAGTTCTTCTTGCATAGCATTAATCCAGTTATGATCATTTTCAGCTTCTTCAAAAGTTTTAGGTTCAAGTTGAGATACAAAAGCACAATGATTAAGTACATCTCTAAGTGAAGAACGTATTTTTACCCCATGCATAGGATCACCGATAATTAATTCCTTAGGGTGGTTGTGAACATACCTCCATTCCTTGGGTAAGTCATTTGTACCTTGAGGTTGTTCTTGAATTTCTTCACCTTTCTCATTTTGTTCATCTTCTTGATCCTTGTCTTCTGGAGTTGCTGAATCTTTTAGAGTGATCTCCTTCATACCTTCTATTAGTGGATCTGCATCATCAACACCCTCATTCTTCCTTGAAGGAAGATCGTTAGATTCATCAAAGACAACATGTATGGACTCCTCAACTACTAAGGTTCTTTTGTTGAACACTCTAAATGCTTTACTAGTGGAGGAGTAACCTAGAAGGATTGCTTCATCTGATTTTGCATCAAATTTACCAAGTTTTTCTTTGCCATTATTTAATACAAAACATCGGCAACCAAAAACATGAAAATAGGCAATATTTGGTTTTCTTCCTTTCCAAAGTTCATAGGGGGTTTTCTTTAAAAATTGTCTTATTAAAGCACGATTTAAAATGTAACATGCTGTGTTAATAGCTTCCGCCCAAAAATATTTTGGAAGGTTGCTTTCACAGAGCATGGTACGGGCCATTTCTTCTAAGGTTCTATTTTTCCTTTCAACTACCCCATTCTGTTGGGGTGTCCTAGGAGCAGAGAAGTTGTGGCCAATTCCATTTTCATCACAAAAATTTTAAAGTCATGATTTTCAAATTCTGTTCCATGATCACTTCTAATATTTTGAATTAAAACCCTTTTTCATTAGTGACTTTTCGATGAAATTTCGTGAAAATTTGAAAAGTTTCATTTTTGTGAGCTAAAAAGAAAATCCAAGTAAAACGAGAGTAATCATCAATTAATACAAATCCATATCGTTTTCCTCCTAGACTAGTGGTTTTAGTTGGTCCAAATAAATCCATATGTAAGAGCTCTAAAGGTCTAGAAGTTGAAATAGTATTTTTGGATTTAAATGATACTCTAGTTTGTTTACCTAATTGGCATGCATCACAAATTCTATTCTTTTCAAAATTCAATTTTGGCAAACCGAGAACTAAATCCTTTTTGATTAATTTTGAAAGAGAATGCATGCTAATATGTGCAAGTCTACGATGCCACAGCCAACTAGTCTCATTTATTTTAGCATTTAAGGAAACTAGGCATTGCATGTCTAATTTAGTTAAATCATTCAAGTCTACCATATAAACATTGCCATGCCTATGTCCTATAAATTTAATGTCATCGTTAATAGGACTCGTCACAATGCATACAGATGATTCAAAACTTACTTTATACCCTTTATCACAGAATTGACTAATGCTAAGTAAGTTATGCTTTAAACCTTTAACAAGTAAAACATTCTCAATGTATTTGGAGGGAGTGATACCAATGTTACCTATCCCGATGATCTTTCCTTTGCCATTATCTCCAAAGGTGACCATCCCTCCATCCTTAGCATCAAGCGTGATGAATTATGATTCATCACCAGTCATGTGTCTCGAGCATCCGCTGTCAAGATACCATTTCCTGTTTCCTTCTTGGGATGCTAGACACACCTGCAAGCACAGATCAAGTTTCTGTCTTAGGTACCCAAGCTTTCTTGGGTCCTTTCAGGTTAGTCAGAATGGTTCCTTTTGGAACCCATATTTTCTTTGTGTTTGCATATTTGTTAATAAGACATGTGTATGATTTATGTCCTATTCTTCCACATTTAAAAAAGTAATATTTGTAGGTTTTTGCTTGAATAATTTGCATAAATATCTTCAAAAATTTTTGTTTCTTCAGGGGTTTATAACCAAGTCCAGCCTTATCATATATAGCTTTCTGATTATCAAGGATCATATTTAGCTTGTTTGAACTTAAGGTGAACTTATCTACTATAGATTTCAGCCTGTTAATTTCATCCTTAAAGTTTTGATTTTCTTGAATCAATGTGAATTTTTAATTGAAAGAATTTCAGCTTGTTTCACTAAGGACTGATTTTTCAATTTCAGCTCTTTGTTTTTCTTCCCTAGTTTCTTTAATTCATCAATTGAATCATAGAAAGCTTCATGCAATTCTTCAAAAGTAAATTCACTAGTGATTCAGAAGTTACCTCATTTTCATGTGCCATCAGGCACAGATTGGCTTGTTCGGTTGAGGTTTCCTCGTCGGAGCTTGAGTCATCACTCGCACTCCAGGTCGCCATCATTGCCTTCTTTTTGAATTTCTTTGGACCTTTCTTCAATTGAGGACATTCGGATCTGAAATGTCCTGGCTTCTTGCACTCGTAGCATATAGGGGTTTGATCTTTCTCCTTTTCTATGCTTTGATCCCCTTTTGTAAATTTCTTTCTATCCCCTGTTTCCTTTTTCTTAGAAACTTCTTGAATTTCGGGTGATGAGAGCCATCTCCTCATCCTGATCTTCATCTTCAGAGTCATCTGTTTCATAATCAGGTGAAGTTGTGGATTTGAGGGCAATGGTTCTTTTCTTTTTGATTTCATCCTCTTGATGTTGCATCATGCTAAGTTCATGAGTCATCAAGGATCCAAGAAGCTCTTCTAGAGGTAGAGTGTTCAAGTCCTTTGCTTCTTGGATGGCAGTCACCTTGGCTTCCCAAGTTCTTGGCAGTGACCTGAGAATCTTCCTTACAAGTTCACTGTTAGTATAAGATTTGCCAAGACTCTTTAAACCATTGATTATATCAGTAAAACGAGTAAACATAGCAGTTATGGACTCATCATGCTCTATTTTGAACAATTCATATTTATGTACAAGCATGTTTATTTTAGACTCTTTTACTTGATTTGTTCCCTCATGGGTGACTTCTAACCTATTCATATTTCTTTAGCAGATGCACAAGTAGAAATGCGATTAAATTCACTAGCATCTAGTGCACAATAAAGAACATTCATAGCTTTGGCATTTAATTGTGCCAATTTCTTGTCAACCTCATCCCATTCTTTCTCGGGTTTGGTTGACTCCTCACCATCTATAATCTTGGTGGGTGTGTGAGGACCATTCACTATGATATCCACATATCATAGTCGAGTGCTTGTATAAAATCTTCATCCGAGCTTTCCAATAGGTGTAATTAGACCCATTGAAAAGTGGAGGTCGGTTTGTTGATTGCCCCTCAGCTAGAGAAGTTCCAACATGGGTTGCCATAGATCTTTGGCTCTTTGATTGTTAGATCAAAGAAGGGCTAGAGCACTGGCTCTGATACCACTTGTTGCCCAGCTATGCAACCCAAGAGGGGGGTGAATTGGGTTTCTAAAAATTTTAAGCCCAACAGATAACTTATGAAGAACAAAACAATGGCTTTAAATCAATATTAATTAACTAAAGCAGTATTGCAAGGATATAATAAAGAAATAAGATAAAGCGATAAAGCACACCACAAACACAAGGATTTATAGTGGTTCGGTGCTAACCTTGCACCTACGTCCACTCCCCAAGATCCCACTTGGGAATTTTAATCCACTATCCTTTGTATTCAACCCGAATACAAAACGTCGAAAACTCCGACACTAGCTATCCCAAGCTAGAATACAAGACGTCGGAAACTCCGACCCTAGCTATCCCAAGCTAGAACACTTGTTTCCCGGGTACAAGCAAACCCAAAACACTCCGATTTCAGGTTCGGATCAACCTTTCCTTGTTTTGGAAATCCTCCAAAAACAAGAGCAAAAACTCACAAAGAGTAAGAATATTTAGAGCACAGATGAATACAATAACAGCTCCTTAAATGAGCAAATATAACAATAAAAGCTTTACTCAAATGAAGAACCCCTTTTTCAGATTTTCTCAAGATGAATGAACGGTTGAACGCTTGAGAAGAGGTTGATTGTTGATTGAAGATCTCTTGAAAGCTTTGAACGATCTCTAGATCAAGGTTGAAAACAATCGACTTGAAAGATTCTCTCTTTGAATGCTCTTGCTTTTCTTTTTCACAAACTCTCTTGAATATTGTGAATCCTCTCTCTTTTTCTTGAATATTTCGTTGATCTCAGATTTAGGATCCTCTCTTCTCTTTTGATCTCACGTTTGATCTCCCGATTTCCACACTTTTTCTTTGCAATTTGATCTGCTATTTAATCTGCAATTTCCTTTCACCATTTTAAGCATTTTATGACATTAGTAGCAAGAGAAAACAATTTAGGCAGATAAAGAGCCGTTAGAGATTTTTAGGAAGCATAAATGGCAATTAAAACGGGCAAAAAAATAGCCGTTGCTGACATTTCCCGTCGCAGGGGTCGACTCATGAGTCGACTCATGCATCAGGAGTCGACTCATGAGTCGACTTCTGTTGCAAAGACCAGAAACTTGGATTTCTGGATTTTTTGGCCCAAATCAGCAGAGGTCGACTCATGAGTCGACTCATGCCTTGTGGGTCGACTCATGAGTCGACTCACAGGTCGTGCCAAGCCAAAAATCCAGTATGCCATGGGAATTTTTTGCGTGCCATTCAGCTCATAGTGCCATGAGTTGACTCATGAGTCGACTCATGCACTTCAAACCTTCATAATTTCAAAAATATAAGTCCAAACACAATAAATTTTCACCAATAGATTTCAAATCATTTGTTCTACCAAATGGTACTATCAAATCAGATTTTAGTGAAATTACGATTTTGCCCTTGAAGAGCATAAGGACTTTTTCAATTGTTTGTATCCCTTCAATCTGCTTTGTAATCATCAAAATCAATCTAGGAGCAACAAAGGTCAACAATGTGTGGACATTGGTTGCCCCACCCGAAGGAGTAAAACCCATAGGGTGTAAGTGGGTCTTCAAGAGGACGAGGGGCACAGATGGAAAGGTGAAGACCTATAAAGCTCGTCTGGTTGTCAAGGGATATCATCAATGTTATGGTATAGACTATAACGAGACATTTTCTTCCGTGGCAATGCTCAAATCCATTCGGATTATGCTTGCGATAGCTGTCCATCTGGACTATGAAATCTGGCAGATGGATGTGAAGAAACCTTCCTAAACGGAGGGCTGGACGAAGAGGTGTATATGATACAACCTGAAGGGTTCACATCCACAGATGAGTCTAAGGTGTGCAGGCTACAAAGGTCCATTTATGGACTTAAGCAGGCATCCCGGAGTTGAAATATATATTTTGATAGGATGATCAAAATGTATGACTTCGTTAAGAACGGAGAAGAGCCCTGCATTTATAAGTGGGCTAATGGTCCAGTAGTGGTATTTCTTGTATTGTATGTGGATGACATTCTCTTAATCGAGAATGATGTCCCTGCATTACAGAAAATAAAGATTTGACTGTCGTCACAGTTCTCCATGAAGGATTTGGGAGAAGCTTCCTACATCCTAGGGATGAGGATCTATAGGGATAGATTTAAAAGGTTGCTTGGCTTATCCCAGTTTACGTATATTGATACTATGCTGAAGAGATTCAGCATGGAGAATTCCAAGAAAGGCTATCTACCGATAGGCCATAAAATTTCTCTCTCGAAGAGGGATAGTCCGACAACACCTCAAGAGAGAGAGCATATGGATAGAATTTTATATGCTTCGACAGTGAGATCTATCATGTACATCATGACATGTACACAATCAGATGTGGCATACTCACTAGGGGTAGTGAGTAGATACCAATCTGATCCTGGAAAAAATCACTGGAAGGTTGTTAAAACCATCATGAAGTATTTAAGAAATACTAAGGACCAGTACCTTATTTATGGTGAATCAGACTTGAGACTTATAGGGTTTACAAACTCCAGTTTCCAGTCTGATCATGATGACAGCAAGAGTGTGTCGGGATTTATTTTTACCCTTAATGGTGGGACTATCTGCTGGAAGAGTTTCAAACAGCACACTGTGGCTGATTCAGTTTGCGAGGCAGAGTATGTCACTGCATCAGATGCTGCCAACGAAGCGATGTGGCTGAGAAAATTTTTCACCGAGCTCGGAGTAGCACCCTTCCTTGTTGGTCCAGTTCTGTTCTACTGTGATAGCTCTGGAGCCATTGCTCAGGCGAAGGAACCGAAGGCACACCAGTGGATGAAATATATTCTGCGCCGCTACCATCTTATCCGAAAAATCATGGATAGAGGTGACGTCGACCTTCAGAAGATCGATGGGAAGGAGAACCTGGCCGACCCATTCACTAAAGCCATTGCGGTGAAGGAGTTCGACGACTTCAAATCGAAGATGGGTATTAGATACTACACCGATTGACTTTAGGCCAAGTGAGAGATTGTTGGGAATAGTATCCCAAAGCCAATCGTCAGTCTGTTGATGGTTGTGCTCTTTCTTGTATTAGTATATAAATTATAAATTAATAAAAGTTATTTTGGTATTTTTCATCATAAATTGTTTCATCTTCTAATGAACTCCTGTGTTGTGGTGAAGTCCTTAGGACTATTTAGACTCGACAAAGGAGGATTTGTTGTTTAGTCCTTAAACCTGTTCGTGATCAAATGATACGTTGTTACCAAGGATAACAATGTTTATCAAGCATAGGTCATTGTGTGCCATATGGGTTGGTTGTCCTCTTAACCAAAGAGTGTGGAGACACTGGTATGGCATACAGATGAGATGTAAGAGTACATCTGCACTGAACGTGACTGACTCCGGAGCATTTTCTGCTGTCAAGATTTGCTCCGATGGGATATGGGTATAACTGTCCCTCCAACCTGAGACTGCCACATTGACTTGCAAGCAACTCACTGCACTTAGGCACTGGACTATGTGAATTTCTAATTCAGTGATGGAAGACTGCTGGTGTAGTCAAGTACTTGACTTGTCGGTGCGTGTGTCAAGATGAGATTGACCACTCCAGTTCAAGAGCTGTGTACAGTCGTATTTCAATTTAGTAAAATCTTGGCCAAAGTAGTCTTAGTGAGAAGTCACAGGACTATTTGAGTTGAGCACAATTCGGATGATCTGATCAGGGTTGACAGTTTAACCCTGAGTCGTCCTATACACAGGGGTCAAAAGGGATGAATTTTACAGTAACCATATTCGCATAGGTTCTGAGTGTTGCGATTGCGACTATTCGATCTATCTGAATATCGGGTACCATTACTAGATGATCACTTCGATTAGTACAGAAATTGGTTCCTGTGCTACCGACTTAGGTTCGAACCTGCGGGGTCACACACATTAGAGGTTCCTATCTGATCTGATGGCCAGTGAAGAGCCCCACTGGACTGGAACTCTTCAACCAAGAGTCCTAATGCTCAAGAACTCTGAGTCCTACATGTCTGAGACTCTGTGATCAAGAATCAAGATTCTCTGATCATGAGTTCCACACATTTTGGGTATCGGGGTCAAGAGTCCCACTGGTTTGGGACTCTTCGATCAAGGTTTCATATTGATGGACTTTGATGCCCGATTGCCCATCAGATTTAGACTCAGTATTTATGAGAGATTTAATTAGTGATTTGATCACTAATTAACTCAATTTGATTAAGTAATTATTTTTGGATCAAGTCCAATTGAATTAGATTCAGTTGGGTTTGACCCGATTAGGTTAAGAGTTGACCTAATCGCCAAGGTGGTTTGGTCCCTGATCTGATCAGGGGTTGGCTTAGTCAATTTTTGATTTGATTAGGATTTTATTGAGCCTAATTAAGCCTAATTGTGTTGGATTTAATTTAGTCTAATTGTGCCTAACCTATTTTAATAAGGTTGGTTCAATTAGGTTTGAAACCACCTTTGACTTATCTCTCTGCGCCACCTCACCTCACCTGCGCCTATTTGAATTCATGAGAAACAAGTTCTCATGAATTTTCTCCCACGCATAAGCCTTCCCATGCCCCTCCCTTGTGTGCCATTTTGAGTGGATAAATATGGTAGGTTGGCCATTCAAATTCAAATGATGTTTGAATTTGAATGGTCAACTAATCTCATGCGCCACCTTATCCACTTGTGCGCCACTTACTCTACACGAAAAAAAGTTTTTCATGTAAACTCTCCATGCACAAAGAACCCACGCCCCTTCTCTTCTATGCCTTGAGTGGATAAGGATAGGTTGGTTGGCATTTGAATTCAAATTCGATTTGAATTCAAGTGAGCAACCACCTAGCTTTATCCTCTCACGTGGTGAAGACGCGATAAAGATGCGGTCTTGCACTATTTTAAAAGAGAAAGAGAAGGTGGGGCATGCGCATAATTTTTTGTGAGAGAAAGGATGGTGTGAGAAAGGCTCTGTGCGTGAGAAAAAAAAAATGAAAAGAAGAGAAAAGAAAAGAAACAAAAAGGGCGTAGGGTTTTTCTGAGAGTACCCTAGGGTTTCTGCCTAGGGTTCGGAATGTGAGAAGGTGAGCTACGAGTGTTGTGAGTCCACCAAACTTCAGGAAAAGCTTTATCAACCTCTCTACTATCTCTGCTGATGATCTAAAGTATCTGAAGAATCAACAGACATCGATCGAAGGAGTTCGATCAGCATCAGTCATCAAAAGAGTTCTGCAGTGAACTAGCATTCGTGAGGAGCCGATCAGACCGGGAGCTTCATGTGGATGATCCATGGAGGTCAGACATACTGTGTGACTGTATTGCGATGATCAGATCTTTCCGACGGTGATCACATTGCAGCGATCGACTACCTGCACGAAGGTAATGTGTTCTAAACATATAACAGTAAAACGTTTACTGTAGAAGTTTAAATTTTAAATTTAAATACATGCTATATATATCATATTTAGATCCTTATGTAGGATTAATATATGTTAATTAATTAGATTAATTAATAATTTCTGCTATAAAATTATAATTTTGAAAAAATTTTAAAATTACCGTTTTACCCCTGCATTGAAATTCACTTCATCGTCTTCTTAGAAAAGGAGTTTATACAAGATAGAAGCAGTGGGAGGAAAATTGAGCTCAAAGAGAAGGTCTCTGAAAAGCATCGAGTTCAAGAGGCTGAACCCATAAATGAGCCAGTAGATATGGTACCTCCTCCACCTCATAGATCAAGTAGAGTCTCCTATCCTCCTGAAAGATACTTAGGTATTCTTATAGAGGATCTAGAAGAAGCATTGTTTATGGGAGATAGGGATATTAAGAATGATCCCAAGATCCATGATGAAGTAATGTTAGATGTAGACTTCGAGAAATAGAAGAAAGCAATAAAATCAGAAATTGACTCCATGCATTCCAACCAAATTTAGACCTCAGTCGATCCACCTGAAGATATTATACCTATTGGGGGTAAATAGATCTATAAAAAAAAATAAGATCAAATGGTAAGATAGAGACCTATAAGGCAAGGCTGGTAGTGAAAGATTATAGTCAACGTGAAGACATTGACTATTAGAAAATCTTTTCATCCGTAGCCATGCTAAAATCTATCCAAACTCTGCTTGCGGTTGTGGCTTATTATGATTATGAAATATGATAGATGGATATAAAAACTACCTTTCTAAATGGATATCTTGAGGAAGATATCTATATGAAGCAGTCTATGGGTTTCACATCCAATGATAATGATCACAAGGTCTGCAAGTTCCAATGATGTGATCAAATCATTTGATTTCATCAGAAATGAGGAGTTCTGTGTGTACAAAAAGGTCAGTGGGAGTGCTATCACATTCTTCGTATTGTACATAGATGACATCCTCCTGATTAGAAATGATATTCCCATACTGACATCGATCAAGGTATGG
Organism: Elaeis guineensis; assembly: GCF_000442705.2. Taxonomy (NCBI): domain Eukaryota; kingdom Viridiplantae; phylum Streptophyta; class Magnoliopsida; order Arecales; family Arecaceae; genus Elaeis; species Elaeis guineensis. The sequence goes on from NC_026002.2 coordinate 70,879,643, forward strand.
TTGTTGAAGGAATTCTCTATGAAAGATCTAAGAGAAGCCTCCTACTTCATGATATAAAGGTCTATAGAGATAGATCTAAGAGAATGATAGGATTTTCTCAAAAAATGTACATAGAGGGGGTGCTGAAGAGATTCAATATAGAAAACTCCAAAAGGGATCTCTTACCTCTTAGACATAGTATTTATCTCTCCAAAAAGATGTGTCCTGACACACTTGAGGAAATCCAACGTATGAGCAAGATCCTTTATGTTTTAATTATAGGGATCCTTATATATGTCATGCTGTGTATTCGACCTAATATAGCACTTGTCGTGAGTGTCACAGGCAGATATCAGTCAAATCCAAATGAAAAGCACTAGATTGTAGTTAAGAACAACCTTAAGTACTTGAGAAAGATCAAGGATTTATTTTTGATCTTTAACAGAGGATTGAAGCTGAAAGTGGAAGGATACACTGATTCAGATTTCATGTCTGATGTTAATGATAGAAGATCTACATCGAGGTATATTTCTTATGTAATGGAAGGTCGATTAGTTGAAAAAGTTTCAAACAGCCGGTCATTGCAGATTCGATCATGGAAGCTGAATACATCGCCACCTCTAAAGCTGCTAAAGAAGCTTACTGGTTTAAGAAGTTCATTGTGGAGCTAGGTGTGATGCCATCGGATGCTATTACACTGCACTGCAACAACAACGGTGCCCTAGCCCTCGCTAAGGAGCTCAGGTCCTATCAGAAGTCCAAGCATATAGAGTGACAGTTTCACATCATACGTAAATACCTCAGTAAGAAGTTCGTCGAGGTGCAGAGAGTCGACTCTGCAAAGAATATGGTGGATCCACTGATGAAGCCTCTTAGCCAGCAGAAGATCGAAGCTCACCTTGAGAAGATAGATCTTAGGTATATGGCCAATTGGCTTTAGGTCAAGTAGGAGTTTGATAGATTTGTGCCCTAAAAGCTAATTATTGGCTGACACATTTTGTAATTCCAGGATCTAATTTTGTAGTTGTAAATTATTTATTATTAATCAAGGATATTTTTATTTTCAATCATATTTTATGTGTCCATAATTTATCTTAGAGATTAACAGATGATTTTATATATTCTCAAGGTATTAAGTATTTGAGATATACATTATTAGTAGTTAATTTTTAAATATTTTTGATCGTAAGATCATCACGGAAAATAGTAATCGATCTCATTAAGATCGATGTATGGATCATCTCTCTTTTGGATAGATGAGTCTCATATCTGCAGTGTGGAGACACTGGGATGAGAGTGTAGGTGGTTGTTAGAGAACAACTTACACTAAGCATGACCAACATGAGAAATTATTTGGATGACTACTCACTCATCAGTGGTTTGCTCGATGCTGCAGTAGTATGAGTGATCCTTTGACTTATGGTACATTGGCTATTTACAGTGAGGCTACTGGGTTTGACTGCACCTAAACTTGGACCCTTAGCCATTTGGATTCTTGCGGTGTATGTTGGCTTCAGTAGATTCAGGTTTGCTATTAGGAGTAAGATGCATCAAGATGGAATCTATCGATCTTGATAGAAAAGGAGTAGTTCTATGTCACAAGACTGAGTTCAAAAAATCTTTGGCCAAAGCAAGTGTAAATACTGAAAAGGAGTTTCTATGAGATTCACAAGTGAACTCGAGTCAAGCCAATCTAGCATATGATTGATGTTGAGGTTTGATGAGTTTTTCATAATCTCCATCAAGTCAAAACTCATGGTAAAAGGACTGAATCATACGATAACTGTATGTAGAGGTTCAATATTTTTATTCTACTGGATTACCACTATCTACTGCTAGGTGTCACTGATGGATTATGAGACTCATCGAGCATCATCTTGATGATCGATGACCCTCTATGGATAAAGTTGAAATTGTTCCAACCCTTCGAAAAGAGTTTTGATGATATTGTAATAGAGATTATAGTATATCTCACTACTAGACATAATAGAACCTACAGGATCACACACAAAAGAGGTTCTTATCTAATCAGATGGTTGATCAACGTAAAAGGATATAATCATCAATATGATTGATGAGTAACCTTATGCAAAAGTTGTAATAAAATAATTAATAAATTATTGAAGGATTAATTAATAATTGGATTGCTAATTAGCTCAATTTGATTGAAAATTAAAATTTAGATCAAGTCTAATTAAATTGGATTCAGTTTGATTTGGATTGAGTTTGATCTGATTGAGTTATGAGATAACTCAATTACAAGGAGATTCGATTTCTGATTTGATCAGGACTTGAGTTTAATTAAATCCTAATTGAATTAGGATCTAAATTGATATCTAATTTGATTAGGTTTATTCATCTATTTGGGTCTAACTAAATGAGATTTGGTTTAAACCAAATTGGATCAACATAAAGTCCAAATTAGTTTGGACTTGATCTCCTTGCGCCATCACCTAATTACCCATGCCAATCTGATTTTGGCATGGGATTTTGAATGCCAAAAGAATATTGTCACCCACTCCCTTATCCCCTCTTGATGAGAATCAAGTTGGTTTCAGTTTTGAATTCAAACTCATTTTGAATTCAATTTTGAAACTTGATCTTTATCTGGATGAGAAGTTGTTCTCATCCTAACCTCTGTGGACACCATCTTTTAAAAGGCCTTCCTTTTGGGCATGCCATCAGATTTTATTAAGAGAGAAAAAGTGAGTTGGGGCATGTGCTCGGGTGTGGGCAACTTCATCTAGCATGGAGAAATCCTAGGGCTTCTAGGTTGGGTGTTGGGATCATAAGGGAAGAAAAAAAGTGTTCTCTAGTTCCTACTCATCCACTTCATCTTCCTCCACTTCTCTTTTTTCTCTAGAGTGTCTGTGAGATCTAAAGAGGGAGTCAAATCAGCCATTAAGAGAAGATCTCTGCAAGGGAGCTAGCACTCCAGAAAAATCATCGAATCTTTGATCGGATCGGAGCCTCATGTGGATACTTATGGAGGTCGGACAACTGTGCAGCTTGAGGAACCTTTTCATATCCATGGATCATCGACTGCGGTGAATTTTGACCCATGCAAGGTATTAAGATCTGATCTCAAATTCATATTTTTAATTTCAGATTATGCATGTCATAGATCCGGACACGGATAGTTAACAGATTAGATTTGATGCATTCTAGGTTAAAAGAATTTAATCTAGATGTCTTTTACTGTTTTATTACTTCAAAATTATTTTTGAAATACATGCATGTAACTTTCTTGCTTTCTAACATATAGTATCTTAGAGTCCACACAAAAATGAAATTTCTAAATTCTCAAATAAAATATTATTTTGATTTCTATAGTTGCATCGAATAGAAATGCACTTATATATCTTATTAGATGATCCTCTATCACTTTTTCAACTATAAATTTGTTTGAATTGATAGACAAGAATGGGAAGGAAGGGAGGTCTTACCAAATAAAATGGGCTTTACAAATGCAATAGTAATAATATGCACTCTCTCTTTAGTGGTACACCGATCTCTCCCTCCCTCTCTTATAACATATGCATAAGATAGTTTTTTTATATTAAATATTAAATAAGATATGTGTATATTTCATTTGTGTGGATGTCAAGTTTGAGGTGCCCAATTTTTTGGTTAATCTATTAAAACAATAACAATAAAGATTTTTTTTCCAAATAATGCTCAAGATACAAGATAAAATGATATAACAAAAAGTGGTTAGACAATGAAATCTAATTTCAAGATAAAAGTTGTTTGACAACTATGCTCAAAAGAAAAGGAAAAATAGAGGAGTGGATTTACTTAAAAATGATTACAAGGGGTTCATTGATCAACAATCATCATCACATTTTATAGTAAAAATGGCACTATAACGTAAGGGTGAATATAATTTAGGTGAATGGTTATCTTTGGATGTATAATTGTCTATCTATCTAGAGGAGATTCCTCATGTCCGACTCTTAAAGTTTTCTTTATATAGTAAATAAATGGAATTTGCTTTTAATTTGAACCAAATTTTAATGATGAATCAGATATCTTAAAGAATTGATCTAATTAGGAAGAATATTTCAATCAATCAAGTATACATGGATAGATCCTATTACTTAGGGAAGTAACTAGGTATTGATAATTCTTACATAGATCAATTTATTATCCCAATAAAAGAGAACTATTCAGAAGATATGGTAAACAAGTAGGTGTTAGATTGCCATGGTTTCATGCATGCAGATTTTTAACTTTTAAAAACAAAAATACAGTGAAAAGAAAATAGATTAAAAACTCCTTTTTAATTTACACATGCATTAGATCTAATCTAAGAACCATGCAACAGGATCTTCATACGATGGATGGAATTTAAAAAAATAGAAATATGAAACTAAAACAAGAAAATTGAAGATCTAATCTTCATATCTTTGCATGGGTTGATCTTCACCGCGAACTAATGATCATGGATATTTTTTGGTTTCTTTGAAGCCGCACAAGCACCTGACCTCTACAAGTATCCACATAAAGCCTTGATTTGATCGAAGGCTCCTTGATCTTTCCAGAGTGCTAGCTTCTTTGCAAAAATCACTTCCTTGATGGTTGTAAGATCTTCTTTTTCTCTCTTAGACTCTCTTAGAGGAAGAAGAAAAATAGGAGGAGGAAGATGAGGAAGAAGAAAGAAGATCACATCTCTCTTTTTCTTCCCTAGACCCATACCTAAAAGGAGGAACTCGCCACCCTAGAACTCGCCACGCCCCTTTCTATTAGAGTTTTCATGTAAAATCTGATTTCTCAACTATTTTGCATGCCCCAACTTCTTCCCTTTTTAATCTAGGCATCCAATAAGAGATAAGGTCCATCCAAATCTGATGTCAATTCAAAATCAAACTTGAATTGAACCTTATCCAAGAGAGGAGAAGAGGAGGCATGAAGCAATCCTTGGGTGTGGGTTTTCTCATGCTAAAATAGATTTTGCATGAAGAAAATAGCATGGCTTTCTTTGGTGCAAGAGAGAGGGAAAGAGTCTAGTCAAACTAGGACTCTTATGATGCCCTAATTAATCCCTAATCTCATAGGATTTGGTTGCAACCAATTTGAGGAAAATCCTAGTCCAACTAAGATCCCAGTTAGATTCTAATCAAATTAGAAATTAGGTGCAGTCCTAATCAAATAGAAAATGATCTCCCTTGAAATTGGATTATCTCATAATCCAATTAGGCTTGATCTAATCAGCCCAAACCAGACCAAATTGAATCCAATTCAATTAGACTTGATTCTTAGCCCAATTGCTCAATTAAATTGAGTCAATTTAGTAATTCAATTGCTAATTAATCCTTCTATAACTTACTAACTCTTATAAGTTTGACAATTGTAATAATTATATTAGATTAATTATCAATCACATTGATAATTAGATCCTATACGATTCATAATCGTGATTCAACCATCTAATCAGTCAAGAACCTCTTTTGGTGTGACTTCATAGGTTCTATTATGTCTGATAGTGAGATTACTATGATCTCCATCATAATATCATTAAAATTTTTTCAATAGGTTGGAATAATTCTAACTCTGCCCATCAAAGGATCATCGATTATCAAGATGATATCTGTAAGTCTTACAATCCACCAGTGACACCTAGCAGTATGTAGTGGCAATCTAGTAGAATAGAAGAGAAGAATCTCTAGGTGCAGTTATCGTTAATACAGTCCTTCTATCATAAGTCTCGATTAGACAGAGATCAAGAAAAGCTCGTAAACCTCATCATCAATCATATGTCGGATTTATTTGACTCGAGTTCATCCTGTGATTTTCGTAAAAATACTTTCTATTAATCACACTATCTTGGTCAAGAATTTCTGAACTCAATCTCATAAATCGTATGAGATGACTTTTTATCTACTAAAATTTATAGATTCTATCTAGGTGCAACCTACTCCTACAGTGAACCTACTACAGCCAACATGTACTTCAAGAGTTCGAATGGCTAGAGATCAAGTTATGTACATTCAAACTATAGCAACCTCATCGTGAATAGTTGAGGCATTGCAGGTCAAAGATTGTCATACTACTGCAACATCGAGCAAGTTACTGATGAGTGAGTAAATGTCCAAATGATTTTCTCTGTGGTCACACTCAGTACTATTATTCTCTAACAACTACCTGCGCTCTTATCCAGTGTCCCACACTATAGACTCAAGACTCATCTATCCTGAAGAAAGCAATCCATACACCAACCTCATCGAATCAACCATCATCTCCATGATGATCCATCAGTCGAGAGCAATTTAAAAAATTAACTATCAATGACATATGTCTCAAATTCTCAACTTTTGAGAATATGTGTCATCAGTTTATTAATTTCTCAAATAATTTATGGATACTAAATACATATATGAATGGGAAAATAACCTATTATTATTAATTTAATAAGTCAAAAATTATGAACTATGCCCTTAGAGCATTTTACTAGTATCAGCTAACTTGACTTCTAGAACATATATCTAACAATCTTTCACTTGTATAAAGTCAAT
>NC_026002.2:71186236-71281236 GCF_000442705.2 Elaeis guineensis
TCATGAGAGAAAGAAGAGGTGTATCTGAAGAATCTCCATTTTACTTTTTTATAGGTGAGTTTGGAGCCAGAGTAGGAAGGTCATAAAGGACCTTTTTACCCTTCATTATGCCCTTGAGAACTACACCTGGCCCTGTCATGTTCTGAGGGTTAATGAGTGGTATCATCTTATAGCAAGTGCAGGCCATCCCTATTAATATTATGAGTTGACAGTTGAGAGTTTTGAGAGTGGTGTAACTTTATTCATGACTATCTTTATATTTAAATAGGATGATGTGATCGAACCATAAAGAGATCTCTAGAAGTCATCATAATAAGCCGCTGCCTTTAATGATCTAACTTGACAACTGTTTGGAGATTTTGGATAAATGCTATCAGGCACAGTAATCGAACCATAGATCGGGAGAGATAGGCCTCGAGCTGGTCATGCGCTAGCAGGCGGCGAGCTTAGTGTGAAAGCTGGAGTTGGGGCCAAGGGCCGAAGTCCAAGGTCTGCTGGTCTGGGTTGGATACCGAAGTGACTTGGTCCCACATGGGGTGACACAGCCCGATAGGACCGTGTGAGGTTCGATCTCTCCAAAGTAATGAATTGTAATAGTGAATGGCTTCGAGGCCGGTTAGGAGTAAGAATTTGTCAAAGATTTTTGAGGAAGAAGCTTGAGTCATGGTATCCCTTGGGTTAGCATCTGCGGTTCAGTAGCTTGATTTTGGATCGATCAAGATCTGACTTCGGTACAGGCCTCTATTTGGCTTCGGCTCTGGCCATGCTCCTATCGCTAAGATTGTGACAACTAGAAGCTAAGAGTATAGGAGGCTTGCTCTAGTCATTAAAAAGGGATGATGTGACGGCACAATAAAGAAGCCTCTCGGGGGCTAATGGATAAAGCTGGGAGTGGAGGCCGATGCCGGGATCAGAAGTCGAGAGGGGGTCGGATGCACAAGAAGAGCGCGGGTATCCGCTGGTGGAAGCCGAACGCATGAGCGCATCCTCACCCTTCTCTTCCTCTCCCGCCATCTTTTCTCTGTCCTCCATCTTCTCTTTTCCTTTTGCCTTGTTGTGATTCCTATGGGAGGATGGGGCAAGATAGAGAAGCAATCAATGCCTCTGCCAGGTTCAGATGATCCAAGGCAACCATCGTAATATATGCAATGAATGATGCACAATCAAAAATTAATGAAGTACATGGGGCAGCATGGCCAACGGAGACCTTTTAGCATCGATGGTGGACTGGTTAAATTGTTAACATGCTGGGTCTTCGGTCTCTCCTTATCTTCGGTCCAGATAAAATTTCTCCTAATGTGTAGCAACTTCATCTGAACTAACAAGAGTTAATGCAACTTTAATATATGGTTCCTTCACTGCTTGCAAGCCACTATTGTTCATTGTATTTGTCCATGACCATTTTTAGATATGCCTTCAAAAGGCACTGACTCAAGTATAGCCTGAATAGGGCATGCTGTTTTTTATCTTAAATATGAGGAAAATATCAAAGCTCACCTGAACGAGATTGGATTTTATTCGTTCATGGTACAAATGCCCAGACCAGCACTCACTTCTAGTACAAAGTGCACCACCCAACTAGACCACACAGCTCAACATGGATTTCAGAAGGAAAAGATAGGAAGAAAAGGAAAAGGCTAATTAGGCCTCCTTACAAGAAAATGATGAAGAGAAGAAACAAAGTTGTCACTCTATTCTCCTTTTTTTTGAGGTAGCGACGTCGAACTTCCTTGCCGGTGGCCCACGCAGCATATGATGCACTGCATATATTCTTCTTTTCCAAACATCAAACATCATATATAATTTACAATCTCCTAAGATATACTAATCTGGTTTAGGACGAAGCTGATGATCATGATGGTGATGGCCAGAATTGTGCATTCTTCACCTTTGAGATGCTGTTCAGCACACCCAGTGGCGTGACATCTCCGATCACCGTCACCTTTTTCATGGCGAAGTCGATGTTGAAGGACGTCACTCCTACTTGAAGATGAGTAATTAGGAAATAAAACCACAAGAGGGAGATCTCCAAGTTATTCAGAAAGGTAAGATGAGGTGAATTAGAAGTCGTCACTTGATCAAACCATGACTTGGCTCGAACAGCTTAACAAATCTCACCTGCCATCTTGGAGATGTGCTTCCTTACTTTCCCTTCACAACCCTTGCAGTGCAAAGAGACCCGTAACACCACAACCTAAGAAAGATAACCAAAGTTCAACATTTTTAACTCTTAACAATATACAACAACAATAACAACAGCAACAATAAGAAAGAGGAAGAAATACTTCAATTCGAACCTGATCTTGTGGTCTAGTAGAAGAGGGTCTTAAAACAGCCGACTCTTCTCCCCTAAAAGCAGATGACCTTGAAACAACTGAATCATCTCCCTTAAAAGAAGATGGCCTAAAAACAGGTGACTCGTCTCCCTTAAAAGAAGATGGCCTGAAAACAGCTGAATCATCTCCCACAAAAGAAGATGGCCTTAAGACAGAGTAATCATCAGCTTTAGAAGAAGATGGCCTTGCAAAAGTTGAATCATCTGTCTTGAAAGAACATGGCCATAAAATAGCTGAATCATCTCTCTTGGAAGAAGGCAGCCTTGCAGCAGCCGACTCATCTCCCTTCGAAGTCCGCAGCCTTGCCGGTTCTACTTGGAGAAGAGGAGGAACTGGTTCCTCCAACTCAGGAAACACGTCTAAGAAGGGAGAATCATTTAGTAGATACCGAGAAGAACCTGCAGGGCTAATTAGTTCAACTTGTTTGTCTGAGCTTTTCCTGCTCTTCTGCTTGTAGGACTTGGACTTAGATGAGGCTTGAGACATTGGATTACTAATAGCTTTGGCTCTTCGCGAGTCTCGTATATGAGGCGAGTGACGATCGAGGGCTCTCCCAATGCTTGGCCGGACCATGGATCTACGGTCTATGCTCGTGCATACCGCAGCGGATGCCGGGGATGCACAAGAGAAGTTAACTCCTTTCATTTCCTTGAAGAGCAAAGGAGCCATGGCTTAATGAGAACTAGCATGAGTTGTGGGTGGAGGGGAGGGGGGAGAGGGACAGAGACTTCTTAAGTGAGCTTACTTTGATGTGTTTATAAGCTTGCAGAAGGAGAGGTGGTGAGAAAGGGGAGTCTGCAGACGCTTGGTGAGACTAAGCTAACTATAACAATGTTCCCTGTCCAATTTGAAAAGGAGTTGATAAACAAAGCACTTCTCATACTGAACAACTGGAATCAGAAAAATACTTTATACTTTCTAACAGTTGGGTTTAATGATGAATTCCTGATTGTGTTATTATGAGTGGAGAACAGCAAAGTGTAGAAAGAGTAATAACACGGGGAGTTTCTGAGCTTGTCCCACAAAAGAAGCTCCACCTGAATTGAGGTGGATAAAAGTGATGATTAAAGGCTAACATTGACCTCAGTAGCAAACTTAAGATAGTATAATCATCTTCTTTCGGCCCCGTTGCCACTATAATTGCGATGTGCACCAGCTCAGTCCTTCTGCCACCATCACCATGCTATCATTGATCTCCTTATCCCCATATCATGGATGTTACCGCCAACTGTTTGCCATTTTATGTGGACTTTAATGACTTTCTTCGTTGATCCAGACCTCCCTCTTTTCCTTCTCTAGCATTTCTTGTGCCATTATTAAATATTGTTAATCAAATAGATTGTTTAGGCCATAGATTCCATCATCTAATTCTAGCTTACATTGATGCAGAACCTACTACTTTATCCTTCCACTGATTTTTTTATACTTCAACCAAATTCCAAAATCTTGGTTTTAAATATATTTTAAAGAGCAATTCGTCTTATTGTTGCAAAACATTGCCTGTGACTGTCCTCTTTTTGGTTACAATATTCATCCAAGTTGCTCTTCCAGTGACCATTCCTTGAACCATGCTTTGTTTTGAAATTATTGAGCTTTGCTAAATACAAACAAATGGGGTAGGATTGGCCCAAGGCTGAAGAATAAAATTGTGTGATCTTTTGTCTGGAACTCTTCTGATGATTCAAAGGAATAATTCCACAATCTTGTTCATCAGATCAGCACAATGGCATCCCCTCATTAATTGAGCCATCAATTCTGTGGTCCCTCTATGAGATCAGAGTGCTGCTTGTGATCTGTGGATACTCCAAAACAAGGGATCTCTTTGCGTGCAACATTAAAGAGAATAAACTGTGATGATTGACTGTCTCATCTGAATTAAATAATTCTGTGGAGACCACCTAACAGCTAAGCACAGACTACAGTGCCGAGCTCTTCTCAGCATGTTGGCAAGATATAACTTTTCCTAGCGATAGCTTCAATAAATAATCACTGGTTATATATTCCACGTGATACAAGGCCTGGCTTCACGTGATTTCAGACTTATAGCAGAGCAAAATCCAAAGGATAAATCGATATATATAGTTTAGAACTGGGCGTGCACTGCTTTGCTACCATGCTCTCACATTGAGCTTGCTGCTTTGTTATCAGTTGCTGCTCGGACAATTGCTGTTACCTGTGTATTTAATATCTGATAGATGCTTTGTTTTCAACTTAGGTAGACCGATCATAGTTTGAGATGTCTGTAAATGTTGACTACTTCACAAAAATTTATTTTCTGTTACAAACGGATATATTAATGATAATAATTATATATATGTTATGAATGTAATAGAAGTTATTTTGGTGTTATAGTTTGAAATGTTAGTTGATGTAATAAAAACTTTTCCCTTTTTCTTGAATGAGTTATAATGGTATGGCAAACATATTCTGAGCCAAATCAAGTATGCGCCCTTTGAATTAAATACCTCTTAATCAGCGTCATATTACTGCTTCACCATGACTAACCGTTTGAGTTGGAGCTAATCTAAGCGAATCTGGCTTTGAACCTGACCTCAACTACCCAAAAAACTGGGCCTAAAGCAAAAACTAGTTCATTTGGTGCCTAGATTCATGTTGGTTTAGCGTGAATCACATTCATGTTGGGGAAATTAAGTCCATTTTTAACCAAGAAAACCTCATTGGATGGTCAATAATTTCGGATTGCCATGTGAGCTTGATAACCAATGTCAACCACAGCAACATGTCAACTTTTATTTGCTTATAGGATGCAAGACATTATACAAATACCAGCTTGTTATAAACACCAGACATGATATTATATAGTATTCCCTTCCCGTGCATGCATGTGGACCATGAAACAAAGAAAACTTTGATATCCAGAAAAGAAAAAACAAGTTGTTCACCCAAAAAAATAATAGGAAAAAACAAAGGAGACAGGATAGCCTGATTCATGGAAGTGAATGATCACCTACCTATTGGAAATGGCACCAAGCTAAGAAATCAAATTGAGCAAGTGAGCGAGCGAGGGAGCGTGAGAGAGAGAAAGAGAGAGGGAGAGAGCTATGCAACATAAGTGTGGTAATAATTTGGGACATGAAAAAACTCTCATCATGATCAGATCATTTTTTGAAGACATTTATTCATAAGATGTTCACTTAATTTTAATTAGTTATTTGTGATTTTTACATAAATTAATCAACTGATTATTTATTTAGTTGTAGCTTGGACCTCTTCCATTTTCTGACTTGCATACACATACGTAATTGTGTACATATTAATGACAAATTTTTGCTAAAAAAATGGACATGGTATACCAATATTTTTTTACTTTACAACATGTAATGCCACTGAATTAATTGTTTATCTGGTCAGCATCCAAGCAGACAGTATCTTTTATCAATTTTTCAATAATAAATTTACTGAATAATGCTGTGATTTCTGATAACCTTCGATCTGGTTCTCTAGAAAAGAGAGAATAATTTGTTGTAACAGCTGATCATTAAACTCCCACTCGATCAGTAGTATTTTAGAAAAATAGTAGGGAATGGGAGGAAGAATTCTTCTACATACAGCTGTGGACTACAGTCCAAAGAGCAGGAGAGACGGTGGGCCACTTTTCCTGTCCATTCTCTCTCAGACTTTCGTCCATAAAATGGATAGAATCTGATGCTTCTTCCAATTTCTTTTTCCCTTCCTTTATACCCCTTGGCACCGGTAACGAGTCTCAATCACAAGATTCCTCACCAGGTGAGCCACAACACTCATGTTGCTTCCATGGATGGATTATGGCCAGAGCTCCTTCTTCTATGTAGCGACCTATACAAAGATATCCATTTCTCTTCATGTCACTTTCCTTTTGTTTCTCGGAATTCCACAATGCGTGTTATAGCTATCCATTTGATATCATACTGCACTAGATCATGAAACATTCCCAGCTGTTTTTTAAGAACATTCTTCTCTCGGACCGTGAGCTTTCCGAGATGTAACCTTGCTAACTCTTTTGCCCAAGATCACGCCAGTAATTAAGGCAAGGTCTAGAACTGACTTGAAACAATATCAACTAGTCTTTTGGCTTGTTAATTATGCATGGACTACCAAGTCTTGGGTTTGCGTTTGTCTGGAGGCTAGGGAGAGCATATAAAGGTAGGAAGGTTGAGTAAATGGGGCGTTCTCCAGAATCTTCAGCATGTTCACATCAACTACTTTGGAAATCAATTTTTGTCATTATGGTGGGGTTTGTTGTAGTATTAACTTCTAAGAAATAAGTAGTTACTAAACAGTGCCAACCATAGTCCACCACCAAAAGGAATGGATTTTAGAAACAAATGATTTTGCCAAAGTGAATCAGTGTTTCAGCTGAATTGTGCTTTGAAGTGATCCATGGGCCTTCAAAATCAACATGCTAAGCTTTTGTATCTAGATCACTTTATTCTGATCGAGAGAAATAGCCTAGATCACTCTTACAGGACAATTTATTTAATTGGAAAATGTAAAGGTTCTTTAAATTCTTTTTCTATGCACAACCACAGCAAGCCACCACCTTTGACCTTTCTTTCTCTCTACCTTCTTCCAGCCTCTTGTGTCAAAGGAAGTCGGTTTCACAAGCAAAGTTTTCCACTTTGATCACCTAACATCACATATTCTACTCTTGAAGAACAAGAAAATATGAAGCACTGCTATCAGAAGATAAAAAACTGACGTCGTACTCACCTTAATTTCTCTCCAAAGAAAAACCTCTTGCTCACCTAAAGAGATTAAACTTCAGCTGTAATTAAGAGAGGGATACAATTTTCATTAAAACAGCCACTTAGAAGAAAGCCTTGTAGAAGGACGAATCTAGAATATCAAAAGGTAGGTCTTTAGACAGTACCTGTTCACCCTTGGATGAAGACTAAGTCAGCATGGATTTGGATATTGGAGTATGAAACACTTTAAGATATCCATGTCTTGTGATAAAGCTTCTATTCCTTTTTGACAAATGAGAGGGCCCAAGATATTAATGAATTCCATAGGGAATGTCGTGATGTGGTTGGTAGGGTCCGAAACAACTTCATCAAGACACTAGGTCTGTGCTGGTGGATGCCCTTGGTCCCATACTGATCTTATTTCTTATGCCAGGCAGCTGGTGATATATTAAATGCATTAAGCCTACCTTTTTCCTCATTGGGTGGCTGGAGTCTCATGATGATATCAAAGCATGCTTATGAGATTAGTCTCAGACAAAAACATATTCTATTTGTTTTTTTTTTTTCTGGACGATAAACCCACTTTGGTTTTGTTGCGGATACGGTTATCTGATAATATATATGCTTATCTTTAGAGCAATTATGTCACTGAATATGTTAAGAAACCACAAAGAAACTTCGGACAGAGACCCAATGGGACATATGCACACTTTATATATATGCATATATAATGATCCCTAATGGTTTCTTTGCGGAAAGTAAGGTGGACTTTTTTGAGGGGAAATGAAGTGAAAACTTCCCCCAATTTATTTATAAGTCAAAGATACTTACAAGAGGGGAGGACGTGATTACAGGAGAAAAAGTATCAAAATTTTACGTAAGAGGAGCAAGATAGCTAATAGAACTTGATGACTCTCCTTCCTTGTCTCATTACATAGATTTTGCTGGTGTTGGAAGGTTTGAAGAATCTTGTGGAGGGTTGTATTGGTGGAACATTCCTTACAAAGGAAAATTAGAGCATTTCTTTCCACCAAATATACCAAAAAGTATGATGATGTATTGACCTCATACTCTTCTAATGGAGGATTTTGTCTTTCTTCTTCGGTGCCGCATCATCCAAAGATCTAGGAGATTCACCGGCCAACGTTTTAGCTTGAGAATTTTTTTTCAAGTTTAACCAAATACCTCTTACAAATGCGCATCTAATGACTAGGTGCGTGACAATTTCAAAATTTGTGACGCATAAAGAATGACCTGAGCTTGCTCCCAACCCTTTTTTGCTAGCATATCTTTGGTGTGTAATTTATTTTTAACAGCAAGCCAAAGAAAGATTTTTATTTTTCCTAGTGCTACCGCTTTCCAAATTGCTTTGGAGAAAGGCCGAAGGATACCTCCATGGTTGATAAATTTGTAGAATGAGCTAACAGAGGAATTTCTATTATCTGTGACAATCCGTATTAGCACAATAGCAACTATGATTGGTCTAATTGGTTCTAATAGTTCCAATAGAAGCTCCAGTTCTCTTGATTCATATAAAGATAGAGGTCCTTGCAACTCCATCTTACTCTCCTTCACGTTGCAAGGAGAGTCAGATGGGCTGGCAGCCACATTCATAAGTTAAACATTCCTATATGATTCACATAGGTCAAAGATTCAGGATTCAAAAGATTGCAAAATATTAAAAGGAAAAAAACTAATTGTCAAACCATTCTTGTATTTTTTTGTTGATTACACAAAAAGAAAAAAAAAATGTGCCAGAAGCAATTGCAGCAAACATTAGCAGCAGCATCACTAGTAATATGAACAACAAATAGCAACATCACTGACAATATAAACAACAAACAACAACATCAAACAAGAACACATGTTTCTCTTGATATGAAAATTGGCAAGTATTTCAAATATCCAATAATACTTTAGAAAATAATTTGGCAGATAAATAATTTTTGCGAAAAATCCATGCTTCTTTCAAAAAAGCAGTCGCCTAACTGAGCTCTAGCGGGGTATTAATCTGCAGTGGCTGGACCATAAGGCTAGCTGAACCCCATCAAAATGTGCCGAATGGCTTGGAATTTTAGAATTTTCAACAAATGATAAGGTAGGACTTGGCCCAAAGCTTCCGTCAAATCTGTTTGAAGTCAATGTTGGACTATCAGAGCCGAGGACTCAGGCTCCATTAATAAGAATACAAGAATCCAAGGTAAATAGTGAAGTCTCGGGCCTTCTCCTGGTCTTGGTGGGTGTCTTCATTGCTTCAAGTGAAATGCTCGACGGCCTGCCATTGTTAAGCTAAAATATAAAGCCTGACTTGCTCCAGAGCCTGTCCACACTGTTACTCTTGTGTGCCTAATCGCCTGGCCCAGCTTCAACCTACTGGCAATCCATATGTCCCATTTTTTGCCCCTCCACCTCAGTTCAATTTTCTCAGCAACCGAACAAAGTCTAGAATTTTAAATTCGGGGCAAAATGATTGCAGATGGCTGAGCTCTGAATTGCCAACCCTTTCACACACACACACACACACACACATATATATATATATAGATATACATACATACATACATTCATACATACATATATACATATACAACACAAATATATATATATATATATATATATATATATATATATACATATACAACACAAATATATATATATATATATATATATATATATATATATATATATATATATATATATATATATATATATATATATATATATATATATATATCCAACCAACAAAATATTTCTATATTTTGACCCGTACTGATTCCACCATGGAGGCAGTTTTCTATTTCTGAGGCAAATCGTGGAAGCACCATTCACCAAAGCCTAATATGTATTTAAAGTAGTCGCAATCTTTTTATAACTAAGCCGGTTTTTGGATTATTTCTGAGCAATTGGTTTAGTCAATACGCTGCATGAGTCTTTAAAATTGTGGGTGGTTCTTGTCATCATATGACGAAACCAATAAGGAGGATCCCTTGCTGCTTCAAAAAGCTGGTGCTATTTAGAGATGGCAATCAGGTCAGATAGATCACAAATAAATCGGGTCAAATACGGATTGGATTAAAAATATTTAAATCTTAATCTATTTATTAAATAGATCAGATATTGAAATCTGAATCTATCCCATTTAATACATAGGTTATCCAATCTGATTTGTTTAATCTGTTTATTAAATAGATAATCTGTTTATATTGTCATATCCTAAATTCGAGACATAATACGGCCATGCTACCGAAGAATGGAACCCACGATAACGCGAAGTCAATCCATCATAATCATCTAAAATTCATCAAATAAAAAGATTCAATTTCATTATTCATCAAATAATTGAACCAATATTGATTCAAAGCATCTAAATCCAAAACAAATATAAATCCATATCTCAAAATCTATAATTATTTACTATAAGCTCGTGATCATCATATATCGAATCTTCATCTATAAAATTTCCAAGCTTGCATCGCAGATCTCCAAATATGAATTCTTTTTGCTGGTCCTAACCTTATTCCTCGGTACAAACAAAAAGAATATGAGCTATACTAGCCCAGTAAGTAGAACTTGCGCTTCCTTATCGGATCCAGCTTAAGTTTTTCATGATAATACAATATTTAAAAATAACAGATAATACAAAATAAAGTATTTCATAGAGCATATAATAAAACAAGTGATAAACTAATTATGCATGCATAAAATCATGTATATTTCACAATCATGAATCATAAATCATTCTTATCATGTATTCATATCAAGTTTTGAAACATTGCTTATAGATATTCATGCTAAGATCACTATTATACCCATGACAGGGCCATGTTTCTTAATCAACAGAATTCTTGTTTCATGTGCCAACTTTATACCCACTGGTAGGGCCATGTTTTGTATGGATGTTAGCTTCGGATGTCGACCTTTCCAAAAGGATTCATTCATAGCTATTTGAGAGCCTTTAAAATTTTTATATATTTTTCTGAAAATATACATATACATAATGAAAAAAAAATAATAAAATTTATGCTTCATAATCATGCTATTTTTATAAGACATATTCATGAAATCAATGCTCATAATAAAACATACTTTTTCATACCACGTATGCTGATCTTTATTTTATTAAAAATATGATTTCATTAATAAAAGAGTATATGTATGAAAATCATAAAAATTTAAAAATAAATAAGAAGCATAAGATCCACTTACCTCATTCATCTTAGATCTTCAGACTTCATTAGAAGAATTAGTTAATCCTATTTAAAATATCAAATTATAATCAATTTTTATTTCATAAATATAATAAGATTAAATCATAAGGAAAGAGGACTGTTGATCAGATGTGTCGAACCATCCAGATACTAGGATAATTCAGGATCTCTGATCTGAGGGTCAGATTTAAGTGATTTGATCAAGAAATTGTGAAGCCAAGATTAGATCAAGATCAATCAATAGAGTTCATTAATAATGAAATTGAAAGATACTTGATATAATCAAATGAGATTGACATACAGCACGGATATCAAAATAACTTCGGATCATCTTGTTAGAGTCAATGTGAGCCCCTAAAAGATGAAGGCATGACTCGGTACAAGATTCACATAGACCTTCTTAGAGAGAGAAAGTCGGTCATGAGAGAGAAAATAGAGAGAGAAAGTGAAGAGAGAATCTTCGTATCCTTCAAAAGTGGCAATCATGATTGAGATCATCAGAGGTCATATCAGGATGACTTAATATGGATTAACCATGATCGATATTATCAATTTCGAATAAAGATCGAATCGAGATCTAATCTACTGCATGAATTTCAAAGCAATCTTAGGTCATTATATTTTCATCTCAAGTTTATCCTAGGGTCTATGATGCAATCAGAGAGAGAGAATGATCCTAGAGAGACAAAATCCATAAAAAGAGATAAAAGATCTAGAGAGAGAAAATAAAGAAAAAAATTAGAGAGAGAAATTGGAGAGAGAAGGTAAAGAGAGGAGAGAAGAAAGAGAGAGAAAATTCTCTCTTTTTTTCTATTTTTTCTTCTTCTTCTTCTTTTTTTCTCTTTTTCTTTTTCCCTTTTTTCTTTTTCTTTTCTTCTTTTTCTTTTCTTTTCTTTCTTCCTTCTTCTTTTCTTCTTTCTCTTCTCAGCCGAACAGGGGATGGACTGAGTGGGGCTCAGTGGCTCAGTTCTGACGAGGGGTGGTGGTGTGGCCGGATGTCCGACAGTGGGGGTTGACGGCGGTGGGGCAAGGTTTGGTCGATGAGTTTTTTTTTCAAAAAATAGGGGACCCACCTCTTTTTTTCTTTTTATTTTTCGATCATTAGTCAGTCACCGATGACCAAGACCTTTAGAAAAAAGGGATAAAGAGATGAGGGTCCTATCTTAGGGGTGAGACGCTGCAACCGACGGCACCGGTGGCCAAAAAAGAGAGGAAGGTGGCTCTGTCGAACAGGACAGAAGGGGATCTCATCTTTTCATGGATTTTTCGATGATCCCGATGGCCGACGAGGGTGCACGAAGCTATGGAAAAGAGGAGAAGGAAAAGAAGAAGGAGAGTTGGTGCTTCAGCGAGAAATTTCGAGAGGAAGAAGATAGAGATCTCAAGGCTGGTCGTGGTTAGCTATTGAGGGGGAGAAGGGAGATTTATAGGAGTCTTCCTAAGATTTTTCAGTGGCCTTGGAAGTCCTACTCTTGGTCGGACATGGGGAAGAAGAAGACTCCCAACAAGAGTTTTTGTTCTCTTTTTCTTTGTATGGACTTTGGGCTTCTAGATGGGCCTGGTCCAAGACCCAAAAAGGCCAGGTATTATATTCTACCCCCCTAAAAAAAAAATTCATCCTCGAAACTAAGTTATATTGTTTGAGATATCTAGGGTTCTTCTTAGCATTATCTACAATAAAATAATCTACTGATAAAAATTATCGGACTATGATCGATTAGATTAAGATCTATAGTATTCTTTTATTATCAATAAAATCCTTCCTTATTTATAACTAATATATTCTATAATATCTTTTGATTAAAAAGATTAATATTTCTAATCAATTCAAACCACCATGCTTTTACTGCGCACTCTGATCTCAACTTACCAAATTATCTAAGTCTATCAAAAATAAAAATATCTTTGTATGTTAAATCAAACAAAGATAGATCCAACTTTCAGATTTCATATAAAATTTGATACAAAATTTTAAGTTTTCTTGTCATTACTATCTCTTAGGCATAGCATATCAAAATTAAATTTTTATCCACCTTCTATGTTTGAATTTATTACATAAGCTTCACTACTCCTCAAGAATCTAATATGTATAGAATTAATTTGAGTTAACCTTCAATTTATCTTACAATCATTTAGACAACTTTCAAACCAACCTTTCTTTGCAAAAAAATTAACATCAAAATCAACAAAGTTATCATGTCCTTTACCCATATAAGTTTAGCATTCCAATGTCATCGAATATACCCAACATAACATATCAATACCTTCCACTTCATTCCAGGGTCAACACTTCTCGTACTCAGATCAATCCTACTAATTGAAATCCAAGATATAACTCATCAATTCTATTATAGACATCATATGCCACTTATGCATAAATTTCATCATAATATCTATTGATTCGAAATCAAATTATTGAATCTTTTTTTTATATCTATCATGTTCCTCATGATCTTAGCCTCAAGTTCAAATATCACTAAAGTCACAATCTCGAATAATGATAACCTTAAGCTCAAATATCATTTAAGTCATATTCTCTAGTGATCATAATCTAAACTTTATATCATTCATTCACGTCCTTAATGATCATAATCTTAAGCTCTGATATCATCCATCATACTCCACTCTGTCACATCCTATTGACCATATATAAAGTTTTAATATCACTTCATAATCTTAGTGATCTTAAATCTAAGCTCTGATATTATTCTATCATATCCTAATCACTTATATCATAATCCCCAATAATCATAATCTAGGCTCTGATACCATTCTGTCATATCCTAATCACTTATATCATAATCCCCAATGATCATAACCTAAGCTCTGATACCATTTAATGTCATGCCCTAAATTTGAGACATAACACAACCATGCTATCGAGGAATGGAGCCCACGATAACACGAAGTCAATCCATCATAATCATCTAAAATTCATCAAATAAAAAGATTCAATTTTATAATTCATCAAATAATTGAACCAATATTGGTTCAGAGCATCTAAATCTAAAATTAAATACAAATCTATATCTCAAAATCTATAATTATTTACTATAAATTCATGATCATCATATATCTAATCTTCATCTACAAAATTTTTAAGCTTGCATCGCAGTTCTCTAAATCTGAATTTCTTTTGCCGGTCCTAACCTTATTCCTCTGTACAAATAAAAAGAAAATAAAAAGAATATAAACTACACTAGCTCAGTAAGTAGAACTTGTGCTTCCTTATCGGATCCAGCATAAATTTTTCATGATAATGCAATATTTAAAAAATAATAGATAATATAAAATAAAATATTTCATAGAGCATATAATAAAATAAGTAATTAACCAATCATGCATACATAAAATCATGTATATTTCACAATCATGAATCATAAATCATTCTTATCATGTATGCATATCAAGTTTCGAAACATTAATCACAGATATTCGTGCTAAGGTCACTATTATACCCATGATAGGGCCATGTTTCTTAATCGACAGAGTTTTTATTTCATATGCCAACTTTATACCCATTGGCAGGGTCATATTTTGTGTGGATGCTAGCTCCGGATGTCGACCTTCCCGAAAAAATTTATTCATAACTATTTGAGAGCTTTTAAAATTTTTATATATTTTTCTTAAAACATACATATACATAATGCAAAAAAAAAAATAAAATTCATGCTTCATAATCATGCTATTTTTATAAGACATATTCATGAAATCAATGCTCATACTAAAACATACTTTTTCATATCACATATGCTGATCTTTATTTTATTAAAAATATGATTTCATTAATAAAAGAGCATATGCATAAAAATCATGAAAATTTAAAAATAAATAAGCAGCGTAAGATCTACTTACCTCATTCATCTTAGATCTTCAGACTTCAATAGAAGAATCAGCTAATCCTATTTAAAATATCAAATCATCATCAATTTCTATTCCATAAATATAATAAGATTAAATCATAAGGAAAGAGAACTGTTGACTGGATGTGTCGGACCATCCAGATACCAGGACAATTCAGGGTCTCTGATCTGAGGACAGATTTAAATGACTTGATCAAGAAATTATGAAGCACAGATTAGATCAAAATCAATCAATAGAGTTCATTAATAATAAATTTGAAAGATACTTGATATAATCAAATGAGGTTGACATACAGTATGGATATCAAAGTAACTTCAGATTATCTTGTTAGAGTCAATATGAGCCCCTAAAAGATGAAGGCATGACTCGGTACAAGATTCATAGACCTTTTTAGAGAGAGAAAGTCGATCATGAGAGAAAAAGTAGAGAGAGAAAATGGAGAGAGAATCTTCATATCCTTCAAAAGTGACAATCATGATGGAGATCATCAGAGGTCATATTAGGATGACTTAATATAGATTAACCATGATCGATGTTATCAATTTCGAATAAAGATCGGATCGAGATCCAATTTACTGTATGAATTTCAGAGCAATCTTAGATCATCATATTTTTATCTCAAGTTTATCCTAGGGTCTGTGATGCAATCAGAGAGTGACCCTAGAGAGATAAAGTCCACAAAAAGAGATAAAAGATCTAGAGAGAGAAAATAGAGAGAGAATTTAGAGAGAGAAATTGGAGAGAGAAGGTAAAGAGAGGAGAGAGGAAAGAAAGAGAAAATTCTCTCTCTTTTTTTTATTTTATTTTTTTTCTTCTTCTTCTTCTTTTTTCTCTTTTTCTTTTTTCATTTTTTTTATTTTTCTTTTCTTTTCTTTCTTCCTTCTTCTTTTCTTCTTTCTCTTCTCGACCGAACAGAGGACGGACTGAGTGGGGCTCAGTGGCTCAATTCCGATGAGGGGTGGCAGCATGGCCAGATGTCCGGCAGTGACGGTCAACGACGGTGGGGCAAAGAATGGCCGACGGCAAGGTTTGGCCGGTGATTTTTTTTTCGAAAAACAGGGGATCCACCCCTTTTCTCCTTTTATTTTTCAGTCATTGGCCGGTCACCGGTCGCCAAGACCTCCAGGGAAGAGGGATAGAGAGATGAGGGTCCTATCCTAGGGGTGAGACGCCACCGCCAGTGGCCGGGAAAGAGAGGAAGGTGGCCCGGTCGAATAAGGCAGAACGGGATCTCATCTTTTTATTGATTTTTCGACGATCTCGATGGCCGATGAGGGTGCACAAAGCTATGGAAAAGAGGGGAAGGAAGAGAATGAGGGTCGGGGCTTACCTTCGACTCCGGTGAGGTCTCCAACGAGAAATTAAGGCGAACACAAGAACGGGGTCGGCAGCTTCAATGAGAAATTTCGAGAAAAAGAAGACGGAGATCTCAAGGCTGGTCGTGGCTGGCTATTAAAGGGGAGAAGGGGGATTTATAGGAGTCTTCCCAATGTTTTTCAGTGGCTTTGGGAGTCCTGCTTCTGGTCGGACATGGAGAAGAAGAAGACTCCCAATGAGAGTCTTCGTTCTCTTTTTTTTTTTTTGTATAGGCTTTGGGCTTCTAGATGGGCCTGGTCCAAGGCCCAAAAAGGCCGGGTATTACGTATATAATCCGACCTGACCCATTTATCTGTTTAGTCATCCATTGTCATTTCCAAAGAGCTAATTTTCATTACTCACCAAAAGAGAGCAAATTTTCATTTACTGGGGTCTAGAACTTCAAAAATTGATCTATTACAGCCACAGCGACCACACAAGCAACCAAACACCTACCACGCACAAAAGAGTAGATGATGGACCCTCACCACCATGGTAATCAAAACAAACACTTTGATGATTTATGACAAAGAAATCTAAAACAGGCATGGAAGACTTGTTTCACTTATTCAAATCACCAAAACAACAGATGAAACATCAAATCTCTTGACACCAATTTCCTTCAGCTTATTAAACATGAATGCCAACACAAAAATTTCCTAGCAATCCCTACGGTTAGAGAAACGGGCATCAAGGAGCAACACTCATTTGGCAGCACAGCATCAATGTAAGTAGGAACTTCACGAGCTAATTAAATTGTCATATCCCAGGTGTCCAAGGATAGAAAAATCAAATATCCATAATAAGTGAAACTAGCAGTCATATGCTGCTAAAGATGACGCAGTCAATAGGAAAGTAAACTCCAACATGATCTAGGACATTGAAACAGAAATGATAGATCAACAGTCTTGTGCTTCTTCTTTAAATGATCCTAAGAGCTTCCGCAATGACAGCTGAAGGGAATGCCCTTCCAGGTTGGCGCTCAGCAAGTGGCTCATGGCATCCAAGTAACTGCACCAGTAAAGATATGTTAATAATAGAGTCCATCTCATACATTGTAAATGGAGTAAATTGACAGCAAATTTCTAAAACACATCTGCTACTTTTATTTGCTACCATCCAACTAAAGTTCCCCTAGCGGATTGACAAGGTGAGATAGCAATATAATGAGCTCCAGTCAAAACAAAGGAGATATGAACTAGCCCATCAAAATGCAAGGATATTTCAATAAACATGACTGGCAGAAAGTGGAGAAGGAGGCCGAAGAAGACAAAGTGACCCTGTCAAGAACCTTAAATTGGTTCCATTTGACAGAAGTTGGATTACTCCAAATTTTGACTAAGGATTAACACAAGACTTCTGAAGTAGGTCTCTAGCTGGTCGATCCAGGTATCCAGCTTTATGGCATCCAATGTGCCATCGAAGGAAGGGATGTCGATCTTTGCCTCCACTTTGAATGGCCGTGGCTTCTCGCCTATGATGCTCATAGAGTCGATGTCGAAGTCCAATTCCATCACACTCAAATGGCCCTGAAGGAACTCCTTTGCAGGGGTCACATGCACTTTTAGGGGAAGGGTGTCGTCAGCCTTCGTCGCCTCTTCATGTTCTACGACTATTGCTGGATTAGTTGGTGGAGTAGATGGCTGTTGCTGGTTCTTCTCGATGTTCTCCACTCGAGCCAGCATAGTAGCCATTAGGTCCCCCATCTTCTTGATCTTCGTAGCCAGCTCATTTGTCAAACTGATCTCCTTAAAAGAACTCATCTTCGACTATGGTGATCGTCTGTGCTTCATCAAAATGATGAGGGGTTCATCGGTCGCTTGGTATACAGCCCTCATATGGACCATATATAGCTTAGAATCGTGCTTTGATGCCAAAACTTGATTTGTATAGAGACCTGCAATATAGAGATTAGCCGAAATGAAGATAGCAGACTATTGTTGGGATCTTCCTATTTTTTCTTTTCCTCTACAACTCCTCAAAAAAGATATTTATAGGCCAAGGGACTCCCCAACAGATTGGGATCTCCTTGGCATGTATAGTTAGTAGAATATAGAAAAATAGCATGATTTGGCTGAAAACTGAATGAAACGAATTCTTAGAATGAAAAAATGTTGCAGCAACCACCCGCCCACCACAACTTCCACTATGCATGACAAGTGGACTGAAAAAGAAAAATCCCATATGATATGTAGTACTGTGGAATCTTTTCTGTGGATTTAATTCTGAACCCGTATGAGATCTTCTGTAGAGCAAATCCATGTAACCTCCATATGACTTCACATTCGGCTTCGTTATTGGTTGCTTCTCAAATTGTCCCTGATCAAATCTTCACCAGTCTCATTGTTTATTTATTCTCTTGGAATCAATTAGAAGGGCCAGATAACCTAGTAAACCTTTTTTATATAGCAAAATAAATGATGAAAGAGATGCAGAAGGACTGCCATAGAGGTCAGAAACAAACAAGAGCAAATAAAAGATGTTGAATAGCATAAATGTTTACATCTATTGACATCTGGAAAAGAGATGCTCAAGTATTTGGGAGAAGCGTATCACTGAATTGATCAAAGATTCATAGTTCACAAAAAGAGAGGCAGCACTAGAGAGAAATCCTAAAAAAGAAAAAATATTAAGAGATAACAAAGGGAAAAAAATCGAAAGGAGTAATGTTACTGTGTATCTTCTCTTGCCTCGCATTCCCTTCTTTCTCTTGGGGCTTGGAGATCCTCTGAATTCTGAGAAGAGAGTGAGAAATCCTAACGAGAGAAACTTAATTATCGATGGAAGACTGGAACCAGGGGTCCATCCAAAAAAAAAGGCAAAGGGGAAAGAAACTCAAAATCCTAATGAGAGAAACTCAAAACCCTAATAATGGAATAGAAGCCTCTGGAGTCTAGACATCAAACAGAAAGTGGATGGGGGTGTTTACTGGCTCAAAATCCTAATGAGGTAGCTACTCTTTGCATGATGCGAATCATGGATGAGATTGATCCAATTTCTTTTTCCCATCACGTAACTGAAGGTCTGAATTTTGAAACCAAAAGTATAAATGGATATAAATAGGTTTTATATCTGACTTGACCTGATCCAATTCATTTAATAAATGGGTTAAATAGATTAAATAGGTCAATAGATTAGAATCCAAACCCAACCCATTTAATAAATGGGCTAAACAGATTGATCCGTTTAGGATCCGAATCCGTTTAGACCAAACTCAAACATGTTTATAATGGATCGAATGTAGGTTGGGTTGCTTTTTGTCGGCCCTAGTGCCGTTGTTAGCCGCTATTACACACACGAAAAAATTTTATGCCATTATATGAAGATGGAGACTAAAGTAACATAAAAATCTAGTACCAAAAGCAAAAAGTTCATAGAGATGATGTATGACAGGAGAGTCATCCAAGAGGATCCCTGAACTTGATGTGGATTACTTTGGCCACTGTAACACCCCGGTCCAAAATCAGCCACAGCCCAAACCAAAAAAAAAAAAAAAAAGGAAAGAAACAGGGGAGAAGACTCCCGAAGGGAGTCTTCTTCCTCCGTTCACTGGCTCCCAATCGGAGTCGGAGACAAGCTCCCTCCGGCCCTATTTAAGGAGGAGATCTCTCCTCTCTCCTTTCCATCAAAAAATCTCGAGGCAAAACGGCGGCAATCATCGAAAATTCCTCACGGAGACCCATCACTGTGGCGTCTAATTTCTCGCCAGAAAAGCTTCGCCGGCGATGGAGGTAAGCCTCCTCCCCTTCCTCTCTCCTTCCTCTTCCTTTCCGTGCCGATGTGCACGCTTGCCGGCGACCGGAGTCGGCGGATTTTGTTGCGAAAAAAATTCTTATTTTTGCCATTTTCCGTCGTCGGTGGTCACCGCCGACCATCGGTTTGGCCGCCTCTTGCCGCCGAATCATCTCTCCTTTGGCCACCGACCATCCCCACACCGACTGCACCGCCGGCCGGCCAACCAAGGAGGGGATCAAAGATCCTCTGTTTCGATCAAAAATAAGCCACGGGAAGAAAAGAAAAGAAGAAGGAAGAAGAAGAAGAAAAGAAAAGAAAAGAAAAAGGAAAAAGAAAAAGAAAAGAAAAAGGAAAAAAAGAAAAGAAAAAAAAAGAAAAAGAGAAAGAAAAAAAAAAATAAAATAAAGAAGAAGAAGAGAGAAAAATTTTCTCTCCCCTCTCTCTACCTTCTCTCTCCAGTTTCTCTCTCTAGATTCTCTCTCTATTTTCTCTCTCTAGATCTTTCTCTCTTTTTATGGATTTTGTCTCTCTAGAGTCTTTTTCTCTCTCTGATTTCATCACGGACCCTAGGATAGAATTGAGATGAAAATAAGATGATCTGAGGTTGCTTCGAAATTCGTGTGGTAGATCTGATCCCAGTTCGATCATATTCGAAATTTGTAACACTTGATTCATATTGAGTCACTCTAATAGGACCTTTGATGATCTCGATCATGATTGCCTCATCGAAAGAATACGAAGATTCTCTCTCCACTTTCTCTCTCTACTTTCTCTCTCTAAAATTTTCTCTCTCTTCATGAATTTTCTCTCTCTAGAAGTCTTATGGATCAGTGGAGGATCTAGATACTTAGATAAATCCTAATTTTGATTAATCCTAAGAGAGGTCCTCGATCTGTGTTATTAGGATCGATTATCGGTAATTTTCTCTATATATGATTTTTATGTTTGATCAGGGTTATGAAGAGATGATTGTCTGCATAAGATATCGAGTGGAATATCTTGTTAGAAAAATTTATAAATCAAAGAAGAATATTGATTTCTGTGTTTGGATCAGTCACCGGTAAAGGTAAGAATCCCTGTACATGATCATCATTATATATGTTATTTTACCGTTGATTTTATCTCATTGATTTTGCATCATTGGATTTTGAGATCGATGAATTTGTTATATCTGAGATATTGTTATTTATTTATTTATGTGATTTTGAGTATGAGTATGTTATATCAATACATATGTATCAGTGATTGATGGCATGATTATGTGTATGACATATTTATTTCACTGCAAAAGATGAATTGATTAATGAAGTCAAATATTTTAATTTCATGAAAATGAGAAGAAAGAGAAATATGGTTTGGACTGGCCTTGTCATGTGGAATAGCTTGCCAGGAGCTTATGCCTGGGACAGCCCCCACAGGCTTATGTGTGGAAGAATATGATCCGAGAAAGATCATGAAGAATCTGATCCGAGAAAGATCATGAATGATTTGATCTGAGAAAGATCATGGCCACTTTGATCCGAGAAAGATCATGAATATTTCGATCTGAGGAAGATCACAGAAATCGATCCGAATAAAAGATCGTCGCATGATCCTGGTAGTCCAAAGCCAAAGCCAAAGCCAAATCCAAAGCTTAAGCTAAAGCCAAAAAGAAAGGATTAAAGATGATGTGATAATAGAAGAAAATAGAAAGATAAGACATGAAACAATCGTTAAATAAAATTATTTCACTTATTTAACATATGATGATGCATCTCTTTTGATAAAACAGATAATCTATAAATGTTTGCAGTATTTTGGACAGTGAACATCGACTTTTATGTGTTATTGCTTATCTTTATTTTCAGATTATATTATTATATTGGTGTGATATGGGAATTCTTACTGGGCTGTAAAGCTCACACCCCTTCATCTTTCTTTTTCTTCTCAGAGTTACAGGATGCTTATGATTGGCTATGACTTGGATTTATGGGTGAGCAGAAGGATAAATAGAGTGTCATAGTATCTGATCAGAGAATTGAAGAAATTTAATTTGTAATTATGCAAGGATTTACGAATTATTGTTGAAAGTAATTATTATGGATGTTGAGATTGTAATGATTTATTTTGGCCTTGCATATTCTTTAGGGCTTGCTCTCAGGAGTGTGCGGCCATCACGTATCCGACCCGGATGTTGGGTTCGGGGCATGACAGAATGGTATCAGAGCTTAGGTTTAAGATCACTAAGATTATGAAGTGATATCAAAATCTTATGTAAGATCAGTAGGATGTGACAGAATGGCATCTGAGCTTAGAGCTTAGGTTACGTTTATTTGGAGACAATGATACAAGTGATTAGGATATGACAGAACAGTACTAGAGCCCAAGTTTAAGGTCACTAGGGATTGTCATATAAGTGATATCAAAACTTTGGGATTATAATCACTAGAGTATGATTGATAATATCGGAGTTTAAGATTATGATCATTAGAGATATGATAGAATGATATTACAATTTAGGTTATGATCATTAGAGAATATGATTTAAGTGGTATTTAAGCTTAAGATTATAATTATTTGAAATTATGACTTTAGTGATATTTAAACTTAGGTTATGATCATGAGGAACATGATAGATATAAAAGAGAAGATTCAATATTTAGATTTCAAATCAATAGATACTAAGATGAAATTTATGTATAAGTGGCATATTATATCTATAATAGAATTGACGAGTTATATCTTAGATTTCAATTGGTAAGGTTGACCTAAGTATGAAAAGAGTTGACCTTGGAATGAAGTGGAAGGTATTGATAAGTTATGTTGAATATACTAGAGGATTTTGGAATGTAAAACTTATATGATTGAAGATCATGATATTTTTTTTTAATTTCGGTGATAATTGTCTGAGCATTATGAATTTTGGACTTATCAAAGAAAGTTAATTAGGATATGGTCTAAGAAGAAATTACATCATATGAAAGAGAAATATTTTTGGACACTGAACCTATAAGAGGTCATATATGAAACTCAATCTTAGATGAAAATATACTTAAATTTTATTATGAGAATATGAGATACACATCTTGATGAAATCTTTGGTTACTCAAAATATCATATTCTGAATATGATTCCTTAATCTTTCAAATTGCATTGAATTTCAAATCAAAAGCTTACTTTTCTAAGTGGATCAAAAGTATTTTGATATTATTGTTAAATTAGAGAAAAAAATTTATTTTATCAGAGTATGATATACAAGTTATGATGAAATCTTTAATAATTCATATTACCATCTTTGGATTAGTTTTTTAATTTTTTTTGTAATTGTTGAAGATGGTGAAGTGTATTAATTATTCAAGTCAAAGTTTGGATTTTTTTTAATTGAACTAAGATATCTTGCTAGTGTTAAATTTTGAATGACTTATACATGGAACAAGATTTTGTATGGATTTATTGATTAATATTAAGGGTTGTGATGAAGGGAGCTCTATAAGAAATAATCAAGTTGATTTTACTTAAGGATGTTGGCTTGAGTTCTTCTAGTTTGTCAAGTTAGAATTAATTCTTTGAAAAAAAAATTGATTAGAAATTATATAATGATTGTAAGGTAAATCTAAGGTTAACTCCAATTGATTCTAGACATGTTGGATTCTTGAAGAGTGATGAAACTTATGCAATGATTTCAAATATAGGAAGTAGATCAAGATTTAATTTTTATATGCTATACCCAAAGGTAGTAAAGATAAAGAAACTTAAAATTTTGTCCTAAGTCTTATATGAAATTTGAAGGTTGGATCTATCCTGGATTGACCTAACATATAAGGATATTTTTTTTATCTTTGATAGACTTATATAATTTGATAAATTAAGATCAGAGTGCGCAGCAAAAGCGTGGTGGATTAAATTGATTAGAAATATTAATCTTTAAAATCAAAAGATATTATGATGAAATATATTAGTTGCAAATAAGGAAGGATTTTATTGATAATGAAAGGATACTATAAATTTTGATCTAATCTGATCATAGCCGGATAATCTTGTCAGTAGGTTGCTTCATTGTAGATAATGCCAAGAAATTCTAGATATCTCAAGTTTATTAATAGCTTGATAGTTCTGATATTAGTTCAAACTTAGAAAGTCCTAATATAGATCTCATATTGTAAAAAAAAAAATTAATATTGTTACTTAAACTGATATAGAAGATTGAGATTTTTTTTTTAAGATGAGAGTCTACATATAAAATTTGTTGGAAGATCATGAGAAATAAATAATATATAAGACATTATCGTAAGCTTGAGAATGACATGAAGAATGTATACTTTGAAATATATTTCAAACAATATAACTTAATTTTGAGGACGAAATTATTTGAAGGGGAGGAGAATGTAACACCCCAGTCCAAAATCAGCCACAGCCCAAACCAAAAAAAAAAAAAAAAAGGAAAGAAACAGGGGAGAAGACTCCCGAAGGGAGTCTTCTTCCTCCGTTCACTGGCTCCCAATCGGAGTCGGAGAAAAGCTCCCTCCGGCCCTATTTAAGGAGGAGATTTCTCCTCTCTCCTTTCCATCAAAAAATCTCGAGGCAAAACGGCGGCAATCGTCGGAAATTCCTCACGAAGACCCATCACTGTGGCGTCCAATTTCTCGCCAGAAAAGCTTCGCCGGCGACGGAGGTAAGCCTCCTCCCCTTCCTCTCTCCTTCCCGTGCCGATGTGCACGCTTGCCGGCGACCGAAGTCGTCGGATTTTGTTGCGAAAAATTTTTTTATTTTTGCCGTTTTCCGTCGCCGGTGGTCACCGCCGACCATCGGTTTGGCCGCCTCTTGCCGCCGAATCATCTCTCCTTTGGCCGCCGACCATCTCCGCACCGACTGCACCGCCGGCCGGCCAACCAAGGAGGAGATCAAAGATCCTCTGTTTCGGTTAAAAATAAGCCACGGGAAGAAAAGAAAAGAAGAAGGAAGAAGAAGAAGAAAAGAAAAGAAAAGAAAAAGGAAAAAGAAAAAGAAAAGAAAAAGGAAAAAAAGAAAAGAAAAAAAAAAGAAAAAGAGAAAGAAAAAAAAATAATAAAATAAAGAAGAAGAAGAGAGAAAAATTTTCTCTCCCCTCTCTCTACCTTCTCTCTCTAGTTTCTCTCTCTAGATTCTCTCTCTATTTTCTCTCTCTAGATCTTTCTCTCTTTTTATGGATTTTGTCTCTCTAGAGTCTTCCTCTCTCTCTGATTTTATCACGGACCCTAGGATAGAATTGAGATGAAAATAAGATGATCTGAGGTTGCTTCGAAATTCGTGCGATAGATCTGATCCCAGTTCGATCCTATTCGAAATTTGTAACACTTGATTCATATTGAGTCACTCTAATAGGATCTTTGATGATCTCGATCATGATTGTCTCATCGAAAGAATACGAAGATTCTCTCTCCACTTTCTCTCTCTACTTTCTCTCTCTAAAATTTTCTCTCTCTTCATGGATTTTTTCTCTCTAGAAGTCTTATAGATCAGTGGAGGATCTAGATACTTAGATAAATCCTAATTTTGATTAATCCTAAGAGAGATCCTCGATCTGTGTTATTAGGATCGATTATCGGTAATTTTCTCTATATATGATTTTTATGTTTGATCAGGGTTATGAAGAGATGATTGTCTGCATAAGATATCGAGTGGAATATCTTGTTAGAGAAATTTATAAATCAAAGAAGAATATTGATTTCTGTATTTGGATCAGTCACCGGTAAAGGTAAGAATCCCTGTACATGATCATCATTATATATGTTATTTTACCGTTGATTTTATCTCATTGATTTTGCATCGTTGGATTTTGAGATCGATGAATTTGTTATATCTGAGACATTGTTATTTATTTATTTATGTGATTTTGAGTATGAGTATGTTATATCAATACATATGTATCAGTGCTTGATGGCATGATTATGTGTATGACATATTTATTTCACTGCAAAAGATGAATTGATTAATGAAGTCAAATATTTTAATTTCATGAAAATGAGAAGAAAGAGAAATATGGTTTGGACTGGCCTTGTCATGTGGAATAGCTTGCCAGGAGCTTATGCCTGGGTCAGCCCCCACAGGCTTATGTGTGGAAGAATATGATCCGAGAAAGATCATGAAGAATCTGATCCGAGAAAGATCATGAATGATTTGATCCGAGAAAGATCATGGCCACTTTGATCCGAGAAAGATCATGAATATTTCGATCCGAGGAAGATCACAGAAATCGATCCGAATAAAAGATCGTCGCATGATCCTGGTAGTCCAAAGCCAAAGCCAAAGCCAAAGCCAAAGCTTAAGCTAAAGCCAAAAAGAAAGGATTAAAGATGATGTGATAATAGAAGAAAATAGAAAGATAAGACATGAAACAATCATTGAATAAAATTATTTCACTTATTTAACATATGATGATGTATCTCTTTTGATAAAACAGATAATCTATAAATGTTTGCAGTATTTTGGACAGTGAACATCGACTTTTATGTGTTATTGCTTATCTTTATTTTCAGATTATATTATTATATTGGTGTGATATGGGAATTCTTACTGGGCTGTAAAGCTCACACCCCTTCATCTTTCTTTTTCTTCTCAGAGTTACAGGATGCTTATGATTGGCTATGACTTAGATTTATGGGTGAGCAGAAGGATAAATAGAGTGTCATAGTATCTGATCAGAGAATTGAAGAAATTTAATTTGTAATTATGCAAGGATTTACGAATTATTGTTGAAAGTAATTGTTATGGATGTTGAGATTGTAATGATTTATTTTGGCCTTGCATATTCTTTAAGGCTTGCTCTCAAGAGTGTGCGGCCATCACGTATCCGACCCGGATGTTGGGTTCGGGGCGTGACAGCCACTATGGATAGAATTAGATAGAGTCTAGGAGTAAAATCCACTATATCGGAAAGCTAAGTCATAAGCCAAATTTTCAAAGGCCATAACTTGGTTGCTGGACTTTCGATTTCGATTATCTTTTTTAAAAAAGAATTGGATGATTTTTTGATATCTATGACATGATACTTCCTCCCATAAAGAGAGTAGTGCCCATAGCGATTAGACCAAAATTTCTTCGTCTGGGATCTGAAACAAGCTAGTCAACTCAAAAATTTTCTTTCAGATAAGACTTTGACCGAATGTAGCTTCCAATCCGAGAAGGATCTAATGGAGTGATAAAAGACTGAGTGGATATAGAAGTCGATATCTACCTTCTAAAGAATTTTAGTTTTTTCTATATTATTTCTATTAGACACATCTATTTTGGATAAAAGAGCCAATTAGAACTAGAAGAGGAATCTGATCCAATTTATGTAAGGACCAATTATGTTATTATAAATAGAGAATATATATTTCATTTTTAATCAATGAAAAAATAAAAGAGAAAGAAAAAAGACTTGAGTTTTATTGTCAAAAATTCTTCTCTTTTTTTATTTTTTTTTATGAGATTTGAATTGAGTGAGTTGAAGGAAATCTTTTTTCTCTCTAATTGAATCAAAGAGTTAGCTGTGTGAATTTTTTGTACAAGATTTTTGCATCATTGATTCTCAGATGAAAGATAGCAGTAACCATCACCATATCTCTTGGAACATCATCACAACTCTTTGGCATCTCCAAGTAATTTATAATTAAGGCACCAGAAAAGGATACCGCCATGCATTATCATAAAAATAACAAGGATACTATATTTCAAAGGCTAATTTGATCTAGGACAAGTGTTCCACATCCGATACAACAAACTCAAGCTGCCTAGCCACTGCAGAGAAACAAAAACAGGCAAACTTGAGCCAACTTAAAATTGCTGGCTGTAAAATAATGCAATAATACTATTTTTTTTTCTTAAATATGGGCTCCTTTTGTCTTGCTAGTTCTCCATCCTCATCATTTAAGCTTTCCATTTCACTATGTATAAACGTTGTCATGCTTCACTATTGTAAGATACCACAGTCAGAAACTTGGGATTTTGTATTTGTTTCGCAATGTTTGTATGCTTAGACGAATCATAATGAGGCACACATTCACATTCATATCCATCTGTTGGACCACCAAAAAGTTTCACCGCCTGCTGAAAATTACTCGTTGCAGAATTTGGTGTGAAGTATCGGGGCAGCTCAACAAAGATAGCTATCAGTTAATCACACACCACCTTTTTAGGATGGCTATACGATGCGATGCTTCACCAATTCGATGCTAAACCCAGCAATAACCAAGAGCTATTTTTTTGGTAATTGTTCTAAAGGAGATGCATTGAGTAACACCTGCCAGTGGGTTAAGCTCTTCGGCAATTGGAATATGATTACACATGACTTGTAACAACCTTCTGAACCCCGATGGCTGTAGATGATACCGCTAGACCAGAACATGGCCTGATCCAAGGGTAGCAGACTTTAACCAATAGAAAGAGGCCACGTGTTCGGAGGGCTTTCATAAGTAGGGCGAGCCCAAACGGCTAGGGGCGCCGCTCGCAAAATGGGTAGGGCTACCGATGGAAACTTCGGAACTGGGATTTTACCTTCCACGCCGGTGACCAGACTCGGGGCTTCAAAGGCTTTTAAACCACGCGCGCCGGAGAGGAGGAGAAAGGCGAGGGAGCCATGAGTACGACGACAGTGAGAATAGAGGAGGTCCAATCGACTTCCAAGAAGCAGCGGAACGCCACCCACACCCACATTAAAGGCCTCGGCCTCGACATATCTCTATCTTCTCTATCTCCCCCATCTTTTTCTTCTTCTCGCAATAGTTAATGGGTTTCTAGTTTCGAGGGTTTTGAGTTTTAGTTATGTTTTGTGAGCTTTCGCCGTATTTCGTTGATTTCACGGTCAAATGGAGTTTTAGGGGTTTCTCAAATCCTGCAGATGTGGTAATCTTGATTGTAACTGATTGATTTATCATGAGATTGTCAGCGTTGTTGTAAAACCAAAAGCGAAGACTTCACTCTTTCTTTGATTTTTCACGGTTCGACGGAGTCCTAGGGATTATAAAAATGTTGCGAGTAGGATAATCTTTGCTTGAAATCGGTCGATGTAATTGTTGGTATTCTTATCGAGTGCTTTCTTGCCAGAGAGGAACACTACAATGTTTCTTCGATTTGACGGTTTACTGGAGTTCTGGGGTTTGGTGGAAACTGAATTTATTGTAATCTTGATTGTTTGAATGATTTTTTTTTTCTTTTTTTTTTGGGTCCTGTTGGGGAATACCGACTGACCCCACTCACGCCGACTCATTGTCGGGCTTATATGACCGGCGCTCGACTCTGCCGACTGACCGACGGCTGCCGTTACTGACCGACCGAAGATATGTCGGTCGGACGGACCTTCTTCTCTCTCTTGATCGGCTGCATTATGGAGTCCGACGCCCGATTTTGGCAACGCGTCTGACTGACTGTCGGAGAGGCCCGAGTTTCCACCCGACGTCTCTCAACCAGCCGTCGATCTATAGTCGGTCGGCTCCCTCAGATGCCGTACGACTGCCAGAAACTGTCAGCCCTGACAACGGCATGCGGCACTACCGCCCAGGGGCATTATCCCACCTAAGGCATGGGTCAATCCTAGCGATTTGACAGTCCCGCGGTGATTTGACACCCTCACGACAACTTTGACAGTCCTCAGTGAGTTGACAATTCTTCAATTATCCGCATCATTAATGACGGCGCCACACCATGCTCCACTATATATATCGGGGAGGGCAACAGTGCTAGAGGTCCATTCGAAACCCCTGAATCCCTCCTCTCTAGCTCTCACTCTCTCTCTCTCGTTGAGCTCCTTGTTTTATTTTCACTGTTGCCTAGTCTCCTCTCTGACTTGACCGTCGGAGGGTCCCCGTCGGAGCCACCTCCGGTCAGTGCGGACTTTCTTTTGCAGGCGCTCGTTTCCGACGACCAGGCGACGAGGGGATTGGCTGCAACAGATTGGCGTGCCAGGTAGGGGGGTAGCGCAGTGACAAGTTAGTGCCTCATTGACAGCACCAGGGATCGTAACCCCCACGGGATCCAAGATGACAAAGACAAGAGCTCAGCGGTCGAGGGTCACTGGATCGGCGAGGCGCTCTTTCCGTCGGGAAGAGGCCTCTCCTCCACCCTCCATGGCGGAACCTAGCTTTCCGCACCCCGCGGTGACCACGAAGGCGTAGATCGCAGCGATCGTGCGGCAGATGACCGTGCTGACAGACGCGGTCAAAAACCTTCAGCAACAACCGGTCCGGCTGCCGCCTTCACCGACCGAGCAACCGGCGGCGCGTCCGATGTCCTCCAGGAGCAGCCGCCGACGCCTGCATCGGTCTCCATCGCCTCCGCAGGAGCACCTGCCACAGCGCTCCTACCAAGAGGAGGAGGGGCGGCCGTGGCGCGACATCCATCGGTCTCGACGGCCTTCTCCCTCTCAGCTGGAACAAGCAAGGAAGAAGAAGCGACTGCGAACGCCGTCCGCCTCTCTCTCGGACTCCTCTGGAGACTCCACTCCTGGGATCTTCCAGCACCGACGGATCGACGACTACGAACGCAAGTTCGAGGAAATCAACCGTCGGCTTGCCCAGCTGCAGGTGGACGGGCAGAAGTCTTCGAACGACGTCGACTTCCAAACCGCCCAATTTCTCTCCCGACTTATCCTCGACGAATCGATCCCCAGTCGGTTCAAGATGCCGCACGTGGAGCCCTACGACGGCTCCATCGACCCAATCGACCACTTGGAGAGCTATAAAGCTCTCATGACGATTCAAGGGGCAACCGACGCTCTCCTTTGCATCGGCTTCCCCATCACACTCCGCAAAGCTGCCAGGGCCTGGTACTCCGATCTTCGATCGGAAAGTATCCACTCCTTTGGATAGCTCGAGCACTCTTTCGTGGCTCACTTCAGCACCAGTCGGAAGCCGTCACGAACCTCGGACAGTCTTTTTTTCCTTAAACAGGGAGAAAACGAGACGCTCCGACACTTCGTGACGCGATTCAATGCGGCCACGCTTGAGGTCCGGGACCTCAACGAAGACATGGCCATCTCGGCCATGAAACGGAGGTCAAGGGCATCCCGATTCACTTACTCCCTGGACAAGACCCTCCCCCGGACGTATGCCGAACTATTGGAGCGCGCGTACAAGTACATGCGCGCGGACGAAGGAACCTCCGACCGACGCTTGACCGAGTTCAAGGGCCCGAAGGAGAAGCGAAAAAAGGGTCGGGACCCTGCCGTGCCCAGCAGGCCCCCGACCGACGGTCGGATTTCGCTCCCGCGACGAAACCAGAGGTCGCCTCGACGGTAGAGTCCAAGGCCAACACGCCCCAGGTATGACTCCTACACTCCTCTCTCTGCTCCTCGTGCGCAGATTTTGATGGAGATCGAAGGGGAAGAGTACCTGCGACGGCCTCTGCCTCTGAAGGCAAAAGGCCTCGACCGACGGAAGTATTGCCGATTCCACCGGGGTCACGGCCACAATACCGAGCAATGCATCCAGCTTAAGGATGAGATCGAAGCTCTCATCCGTCGGGGATATCTTGGTAAATTTCGGAGGAACTCACCGACTCAACCCGTTGCCGACCGACGACCCCAGCCGACTGAAGAAGCGATGACTAATCAGCCTACGGTCAGGGTCATCAATATGATTTTCAAACGACTGGGCCCGGAGACGTCTGCTGGAGGGGAGCCGATGAAGAAGCTGCGCTCGGACGACGTAATTACTTTCACAGAAGAAGATGTTCGGGGCATCCAAACCCCCCACGACGACGCTGTTATTGTCTCGGCAACAATAGCGAACTATGATGTAAAAAGAATCTTTGTAGATAATGAAAATTCAACGAACGTTTTGTTTTACTCGATCTTCTTCCGGATGCGACTATCGACCGACCGACTCAAGAGGGTCTCTATGCCCTTGATAGGCTTCGCTGGGGATGCTGTCACGATGGAAAGAGAAGTTACTTTGCCCGTGACGGTTGGCACCGAACCACGACAAAGCACAGTCCATTTGACTTTTGCGGTCGTCCAAGTGTCTTCGGCTTACAACGCCATACTTGAAAGACCCGGACTAAACGCCCTCAGGGCGATAGTTTTGACGTATCACCTCCTGGTTCGGTTTCCGACCAAAAACGGAGTCGGGGAGATGCGCGGAGACCAACAGCTCGCTCGCCGATGCTTCCAGATCTCCGCTCAAAGCGAGGAGTTGAAGGGCTCCTTAACGATCGACAAGCTAGACCAACGGGAGGAGGAAGAACGGGGAAAACCGGCCGAACAGCTCATTCCCGTCTCAATAGCGGAGAATCCCGACCGAATGGTATGGGTCGGGTCTCAACTACCGACCCAGAACGACGACGGTTGGCGGAGCTGTTGAAGGCCAACACCGACATATTCGCTTGGTCGGCAGCAGATATGTCGGGCATCCCCCCGGAGACAATGATGCACCGACTCAACATTGACCCAACGATGAGGCCGGTGAGGTAGAAGAAAAAGTTTTTTGCTCTTGAAAGACAGAAGGTCATCGACGAAGAAGTGGACAAGTTACTCGAGGCAGGCTTCATCAGAGAAACTACATATCCCGATTGACTCGCCAATGTTGTCATGGTGAAGAAAGCCAACGGGAAGTGGAGGATTTGCATCGGCTACACCGACTTGAATCGGGCCTGTCCGAAGGACAGCTTTCCACTTCCGAAGATCGACCAGCTGGTGGATGCGACGTCCGGTTATCGACTGCTCAGCTTCATGGACGCCTTCGTCGGGTACAATCAGATTCAGATGGCGTCCGAAGACGAGGAGCACACTGCCTTCGTGACCCCCAAGGGCCTCTACTGCTACAGAGTGATGCCCTTCGGACTGAAGAATGCCGGAGCTACCTACCAACGACTCGTCAATAAGGTCTTCAAAGACCAGATCGGGCGCAACATAGAAGTATATGTGGACGACATGCTGGTAAAAAGTGCGCAAACTGCAGATCATGTTCGAGATCTCGAAGAAGCTTTTCGCACTCTACGACAACATCGAATGAAGCTGAATCCGACTAAGTGCGCTTTTGGAGTGACCTCGGGAAAGTTTCTCGGGTTCCTCGTTTCTCAACGTGGAATCGAGGCTAACCCTGAGAAAATAAAGGCAATCATCGACATGCGCCACCCGAACACCAAGAAGGAGATCCAACAGCTGAATGGAAAAATCATCGCTCTCAGCCGATTCATCTCTCGATCGGCCGAAAGATGCCTCCCGTTCTTCAAGACTCTGAGGCAGGTGAAGGGCTTCTCTTGGTCGGATGAGTGCTGACGGGTCTTCGAGGATCTGAGAGGTACCTGGCTTCTCCATCGTTGCTTGTGAAGCCAGAGGTCAAGGAGACACTGTATCTCTATTTGACCACTTCCCTCGAGGCGGTTAGTTCGGTGCTCGTCCGAGAGAACGAGAGCCGAATTCATCAACCTATATATTACACCAGCAAAGTGCTCCGCGACGCTGAAGCTCGATACTCGGAGACAAAAAAGATGATTTTCGCCCTGACCGTCTCTGCACAACGACTCCGTCCATACTTCCAAGCGCATGCCATTGTGATCCTCACCAACCAGTCCCTGAGAGCGATATTGTGCCGACTTGACACATCGAGACGACTGGCGAAGTGGGCGATGAAGCTCAGCGAGTTCGACATACAGTACCGACCGCGACCTGCCTTAAAGGCCCAGGTCCTGGCCGACTTCATCGCAGAATGCCCGACGACCGACCAAGGATCGGAAGGCGAGAACCCCAGAGGAGCCGCGATCTCCGAGCTTAACCTGGT
This sequence comes from Elaeis guineensis, assembly GCF_000442705.2. Taxonomy (NCBI): domain Eukaryota; kingdom Viridiplantae; phylum Streptophyta; class Magnoliopsida; order Arecales; family Arecaceae; genus Elaeis; species Elaeis guineensis. Next base: position 71,220,133 of record NC_026002.2, read on the forward strand.
GTCCACCTGGGTACTGCACATCGACGGAGCTTCAAACGCTCAGGGGAGCAGGGCCGGGTTCCTGCTCACCAACTCGGAGGGGGTAGTCACTGAGTACGCCCTCTGATTCGACTTCAAAGCCTCCAATAATCAAGTCGAGTATGAAGCGCTTCTCGCCGGCTTGAGGATGGCGAAGGAACTTGGGATCGACAGCCTCCGGGTATTCTCCGATTCTCAGCTAATCGTGGGGCAGGTCAAAGGCGAATTCGAGGCACGAGATTCAGCTATGGCGAAATATCTCCAGAAAGTGAAGGATCTTGTGGCACGCCTCGGATATTTCGAGATCTCCCATATCCCCAGGTCGGAGAACGCCCGGGCCGACGCACTCTCCAAGTTGGCGACTTCAGCTTACGATGCTTTGGACCGAACGCTCGTGGAGAATCTCGAGCAGCCGAGCATCGACAAGGTCGAGGAGGTGCTACAACTGACGGCCGAATCAAGCTGGATGGATCCGATTGTTCGGTACTTGACCGACGGGATCAGTCCTGAAGATCCCATGGAGGCCAGACGGCTCCGATGGTTGGCCTCCCAATACGTGATGATGGATGGCCGACTCTACAAAAGATCATTCTCCCTTCCCTTGCTCAGATGCTTGGGACCAACCGACGCAGACTACGCACTCAGGGAAGTGCATGAAGGGATCTGCGGGAGCCACTTGGGGGGCAAATTCTTGGCCTACAAGGTCCTGCGACAGGGTTACTACTGGCCCACCATGAGGAAGGATGCGGCTGAGTTGGTCCGGAAGTGTGAACCATGCTAAAAGTACGCCAACATACAACACCGACCAGCCAGCCAAATCACTTCTATTGTCGCCCCATGGCCCTTCGCCCAGTGGGGGGTCGACATTCTCGGTCCCTTCTCTCCGGCATCTGGCCAAAGGAAGTTCATAGTCATCGCCATCGACTACTTCACCAAATGGGTGGAGGTCGAGTCCCTAGCGCAGATTACCGAGCGAAAGATGGAGGACTTCGTCTAGAAGTCCATCATCTTCAGGTTCGGATTGCCGCATACCATTATCACCAACAATGGGCGACGGTTCGACAACCAAGACTTCAGAGACTTCTGCGCGAGGTTTCACATCACGCACCGACTGACTTCCGTCGGGCACCCACAGTCCAACGGTGAAGTCGAGGTGACCAACCGGACCATACTACACGGGCTCAAAACCCGACTGAATGAAGCTAAAGGCCTCTGGGTCGAGGAGTTGAACTCCGTCCTGTGGGCTTACCGGACGACCCCCCATGTTCCGACCAGGGAGTCACCTTTCAGTTTGGCCTATGGGACGGAGGCAATGATACCGCTCGAGATCGGGCTGCCATCAACTAGGGTCGAGCAGTATCAAGAGCCGAACAACTCTGAGTGCCGGAGAGCCGACCTAGACCTCCTCCCTGAGCTTCGGAGCGAGGCTCAACTTCGCATGGCTTCTTACTGACAGAAAGTAGCCCGATATTACAACGCCAAGGTCAAGCCAAAGCTTTTCAGGCCTGGGGACCTAGTCCTAAGAAAGGCAAAGGTCTCGAAGCCTCTAGACCAAGGGAAGCTAGCTCCGAATTGGGAAGGGCCCTATATGGTAGCGGACACCTACGGGCCTAGAGCTTACCGACTGGAGACCCTGGAGGGGAACCCCATTCCCCGGACCTGGAATGCCGACAGCCTAAAGTTGTATTACCAATGAACTTTGTACCTGTTCACCCGGAATACAAATTCAGTTTCAAGTTTCGGAGTCTGGAATCTCGACTCTTCGACTATTGGTCGGGGCTCGCCGAGAGGTACGAGCCCCGATGCGTCGACTCGGACTCAGCGCCCCGCCGAGAACCGACGGCCTGATTGCCGACGACGCATCGGACGCTTACAAGGGCCGAAATATCCATGACAACGGGAGTTACACTCCTACGGTCGAACTTTCGGGCCAAACGGTCGGCTAACTCGCCGACTCAGCCCCAACCAAGAAAGGCAGAACGCCGGCGCAACCGCTGTCGCGTTCACGACTCGCCGATCCAGCTACGGTCGGTCGAAGGATATTCGGCTTACCACCGTCTATCACACGACGCGACCACTGTCGCGTTCATGACTCGCCGATCGAGCTACGGCCGGTCGAAGGATATTCGGCTTACCATCGTCTATCACGCGGCGCGACGTAAGTACCCGATGTAAGGGTATCGGGATCCGACTTATCATCGCTTCCCTGACTAAACGCGCCGGACGCCATTCGACTGAACGCGTCGAAAGACATCCGACTGTCGGACCCCATGAAATGCTCCGACCATCGAGTCTTGCCCGGCGGTCGATCGGCTTTCGACTCGACGAACACGCCCGACTCACAACCGGGCGACGGACGTCCGACTTAAGCCTTCGATCGTTGGATTACACGACAGTCGGAAGGCTGGTCCAAAGTCGGGATTTGCTCTGCCTTCATGACGGCACGCGTTACCGAACGTCCTAACTAATCTATCGGGCTAGCGACTTATGTGTTCCAAAGCATTCTACGACACATGAAAGAAGAGAGACATACAAAGGAGAAAAGTTCAAGTCCAAGAGACTTTGACTTTGATTTCATTAAGTTCGGGTCAAGTTTACAAAACTGGGCCGAAGCCCGACTACAAGTATGACAAGCAGAAGTAAAGGAAAAATAAAAAACCGACTAGTTCTCAGAGTCGGCCTCTTCCACTGGATGACGGTTGGGGATGGTCGGCGAACCCGCTCGGGCTTCAGGAGTCGGGGCCGCTTGATCTTCGGTGGCTTGCTCCGCGTTTTCTTCGGCTTCCGCCCTGGTGGTGAGGCCTCTCAGTGATAGGTCGGCCGTCTCCTCCGTAGCTGGGGCCTCCGACTCCGGCAGAACGATGCTGCCGAGGTCAAGCTCCGGGTACAAGCTTCGAACGGCTTTCCGAGTGTCCTCGTACCCCACTCGGTACGAGAGGAAGCCGCTCTCCAGAAGTTCCTCCTGGTACTCTTCCGAGTCGCGGAAGTCTTCTATGGCCCGACCCATGGCCTCCTTCGCCGACTCCGCTTCCGCCCTCGCGATGTCTGCGTCGGCCTGGGCGACGGACAGACCTTCTTCGGCCTTAGCGAGGTTCCCAAGACTTACTCGGAGCTGCTCGCGTTCGGCCTTCAGCTCCTTGGTGAAGCTGTCCCTCTCGTGCTGAAGCCGACGGACGGTTCGGGACTTCTTCTTGGCGTCGTCTCGGGTCGACTGCAGCTCGGACTCCGAAGTCGCCAAGGCGCCCGTGAGTCGGGAGACCTCCCCCTCAAGCCGGCCCTCCCGGTTGACCGACTGCTGCAGCTGGTTGACCAGAATGACCCTGTCGGCTTCAGCGGCCGCGATCTTGTCTCTCCAGGCCGCACGCAGATCATCGAATTTTCGATATCCGGCCTCTAGCTCGGATATGTTGTAAACCAGCTGCACAAAACAAGATCGACCGTCAGAGGACCGAACTCACAGAAACAATAATGAAAACAAAGAAGAAAGAGACTCACTCGGATCATCATCGGGTAGAATGAAGACAGCATATCGGAGACCCGTTGATTCTTCATGGCCTCAATGTCGGCCAGGAGAAGGAGCGCCTGGCACAGCTTTCTGGCCAAGTCATGGTTGGCCAGGTCCGATGCACCTTCGGGGAGTGGGAAGTCGGTCGACCCCCCACCACCGGCCGACCTTCCTTCGTCGCCGGACGTCATCGGGGCCTTCCCTCGACCGGACACCCAAGCCCTGACGTCGGAGAAAGACGGCAAGCTTGAGCCCGACCGAGTTTCCCCCGAAGGCGCGGCAGCAGCAGACGCGGGTTGCTTGGGCTCGCGCGCCTCCTCCCGATCCTCCTCTGCCGGCTGAGCAGCCGGCGCGCCGTCGACCGATTCCTCGGTCGTCCTTCTCTCGGGCGAGGCTGCGCCCTCGCTCGACGGTCCCTCGGACGGGACTTCGACGAGCACCATCGGCGCTGACAGTGTGATGACGGGCTCCGCCTCCGACCCAGTCGGCTCGCTCGGCGGAGCTACTTGGGGCCTCTTGGGAGGCCGCGACGGCCCAGCCCCTTGTGCCGGCCTCTTCCGTACGGCGTACTGCCGTACGTCGGCTGCCGTCAGTCTCGACCTCGGTGGCATATCTGCAAACGACGACAGATGGTCAGCACCATAAAGGAAAGGAAAGAAGAAAGGAGAAGGAAGACGGAAAACCAACCTAAGCGAGGGATCGGGCTGAGACCGGCGTCGTACAGGGCCTGCTCGGTGACGAGCTCCCTATGCTTCGGCATCGAAATGTCTTTCAGGCGGTGGAAGTCTTCCCGGTCCTCGGCTTCCACCCGACTGTTCTCGTTCGGTTGGGTTCGGAGGTCCCCCCAACGGGCAGGGAACCCCCAAGGAATAGAAGAAGATACAAAAAAGAACTGGTTCTTCCATTCATGAATGGACGACGGAAGACCGGTGATAAAAGAAAGCCCCTTCCGAGGATTAAAGTACCACCACCCTCGGGCTTTAGAGTGGGGTCGGAGGACGAAGAAGGCTCGAAAGAGGGAAATCCGAGGGTCAGTCGGCAAAAGCCGACACAGCAGAGCAAAACTGACTTAGTCGAACAGAGTTCAGCGCGAGTTGTGCCGGGCATAGCCCGTAATAGTCAAGTACGTTCCGGACGAACTCCGGGACCGGGAAGCGAAGACCGGCCCGGAGGTCCTCAACGTAGAAAGCCACCTGGTCCTCAAGTGGGCTATTGACCCGACCATTGGCACCAGGGGCGAACAGCCGAAATTGTTTCGGGATGCAATATTGCTCCCGGAGCCGATCGACGTTCGGTCCCGAAAGTGAAGAGGCCTCCACCTCCGGGGTCGACCGAGGGTCGTCGGTCGGATCTCCCGACCGACCTCCTCTTGGAGATGTTCTAGCCATGAACCAGAACAGAAGATAAAAAGAGCAGGGAGAAGCAGAAAGTGTACTGTGAGAAGGCAAGGAAGAAGACGATGAAGACGATGAAGGCCCTCAAAAGAAGAAGAGAGAACTCTCAAAAAGAAGGAAAGCGGAGATGAGTACTTGGAACAGGGGACTACGCGGGCAGAGTCTCGACGGCAAAATGAGGGGGGTAGAAACTTGGATATGGGCGACCCTGTATATATAGTACCCCCGACGGTCGAGATGGAGGCACGACCAACGAGGGATCCCAGATCGCGCCACGTGGCGTCATCTGGGCCGTCTGTCGGCCCGACGGTTCGACGCACCCATCCTCAGATCGAGCCACGTCACCTCCATCCGCTCGAACAGACTTGGCCCAATAGCCACCTGCCACGTGGCGCAGAAGCCGCGACATTTCGTATCCCCGAAGGGGCGGCGGGAACGACGGTTTCCATTCCCAAAGAGACGGGACGTCTGGCACCGATGGGACGAGACACCTGACACCGACAGGACACCTGACACCGACAGGATGTCTGACACCGACGGGACATCTGACGTCGGCGAATCGCCTGGCATTCATAAGGCGCATGGCACCATATCAGTCCACGGTACGGTCGTCAGAATCAGAACTTAATACGGTGAGAATCCACTCCTTTCGCTCGACGCTGCCGCCCAAACAAAAGCATTGGCCAGCGCACCATCCGACTCAGGAGTGGAGGGGGGCAACTGTTGGGGAATACCGACCGACCCCACTCATGCTGACTCATTGTCGGGCTTACATGACCGGTGCTCGACTTTGCCGACCGACCAACGGCTGCCGTTACCGACCGACCGAGGATACGTCGGTCGGGCGGACCTTCTTCTCTCTCTTGATCGGCTGCACTATGGAGTCCGACGCCCGACTTTGGCAACGCGCCCGACTGACTGTCGGAGGGGCCCGAGTTTCCACCCGACGTCTCTCAACCAGCTGCCGACCTATAGTCGGTCGGCTCCCTCAGATGCCGTACGGCTGTCAGAAACTGTCAGCCCTGACAATGGCATGCGGCACTGCCGCCTAGGGGCATTATCCCACCTAAGGCATGGGTCAACCCTAGCGATTTGACAGCCCCACGGCGATTTGACACCCTCACGGCAACTCTGACAGTCCTCAGTGAGTTGACAATTCTTCAATTGTCCGCGCTATTAATGACGGCGCCATACCATGCTCCATTATATATATCGGGGAGGGCAACAGTGCTAGAGGTCCATTCGAAACCTCTGAATCCCTCCTCTGTAGCTCTCGCTCTCTCTCTCTCTCGTTGAGCTCTTTGTCTTATTTTCACTGTTGCCTAGTCTCCTCTCTGACTTGACTGTCGGAGGGTCCCCGCCGGAGCCACCTCCGGTCAGTGCGGACTTTCTTTTATAGGTGCTCGTTCCCGGCGACCAGAGGATTGGCCGCAACAGGTCCGATGGTTTTCTTTTTGATTTTCAGAAAATGGGAAGTTTTGATGTTTTTGTTTGTTGATATGTGTTTGAGTATGGCAGGTGAATGGAACTGCGATTCCTATGGCTGCTGGGTTTGTAGGGCAGGTGGCTGCGAGAGAGGCTGCTGGTCTTGTCGTTGATATGATATGGCAGAAGAAGATGGCTGGGCGTGCTCTTCTGCTTGCTGGGCCTCCAAGCACCGGCAAGACTGCTCTGGCTCTTGGTGTATCTCAGGAACTTGGAAGCAAGGTGCATTTCATCTCTTGATTGCTTGTTCTTTTTTCCCGCATGGGTTTGCCATTGGATCCTGTCTGCCAAAAAGTTTTGCTAGAGAACCATTTTATATATTTTGATGGTCTCAAACATTAAACATATTTATTATATATGGTTACTTAAATAAAAACCTAAAACTTCATCAAACGGTTTGTGAATAATTGCATCCTTTTCTCCAATGGGTCTCCATTAAGTGGTTTCATCATGGTGCTTGCATTCATAAGTTTGTGGATTGCACTCTGTTTAATGTTCTGTTTCGTTTGGTTAACTGTACATTATACATTTGTTGCTGATTTCATAATTGCTGTTAGATAGTACTGAATGCCTTTGTATTAGTTAACACTGCACTATAATCTTCATTCCGCTCAACATGCCACAATGACTTGGGGGAATGCAATACGAAATACCCTTTCTGGTTTGTGAGGATTTTTTTTTCTTCTTCGGGATTATGATTTTAGCAATTTGATTGGCATTTAATGTCTTCGTTGCCCATTTGTTGTTGTAATAAGATTGAGTTTGAATTGAGTTCTAGGTACCCTTCTGCCCCATGGTTGGATCAGAAGTATACTCGTCGGAGGTCAAGAAAACTGAGGTGCTTATGGAAAATTTCAGGAAGGCTATTGGTTTGCGTATTAAGGAGAACAAGGAAGTTTATGAAAGAGAGGTAAGTTTTAGTTATGCTTGTTTTCTCCTAAACTGATTTGTAGTATTGTCCTTCTATCATTGGATGTTGCAGCTGGGGTCACCTGATATGTATGGTTACATTTTGCCAATACATTTTAAATGTATTCTAGAAATTCTTTCACTTGGCTTGCTCACATTTTTGATATATTGTAAATGACTCCTATTATAGGTGACGGAGCTCTCCCCAGAAGAAACAGAGAGCACAACTGGTGGTCATGGAAAAGCCATCGGTCATGTAATCATTGGGTTAAAGACTGTCAAAGGAACCGAGCAGCTGAAGTTGGATCCAGCTATTTATGATGCTTTAATTAAGGAAAAGGTAATACTTGTTTTATTATTCTTTCATGAATTGAAGTCTTGTTTTGCAATACTTTTAGAAGCAGAGATCAGAAGTTTATGCTGGCAAACCATTTTCTCGGCTTCTCATTTATTCCTGCTTCCTTTCCCCCACCCCCCTCCTTTTGATGCATTCTATAGATAATACATGACAATGACCATTTTCTGAAAAAAATTCCTGCTATTTATACACATTGTAGTGCTCTAAACGATATAAAGTCTATCAGGTTATTGACTATGAGAACTATGTTAAAGGAGTACACCCCTTAGTTTTTTTTGATGATAATGGGAGTGAGTACACCCTTCAGTTATTTGCAGAATCATGTATATAATCTGCATGGTAGATGTGCCATTGTATCAGAATTTTTTTAATGGTATCATATGTATCTTTTGGGTTATACATGATTTCTGTAATGACTTTTGATGCTACAGGTTTGCCTATTTAGCTCACATGATTTTCTTTTAAATCCAAATGTGTAATATCTAGTGATTATTGTTTTTGTCATTATTAAACTTACTAATACGACCTGCAGGTTGCTGTAGGTGATGTTATTTACATGGAAGCAAATAGGGGTGCAGTGAAGAGAGTAGGTAGATGTGATGCTTTTGCTACAGAATATGATCTTGAAGCGGAAGAATATGTTCCACTCCCTAAAGGAGAAGTCCATAAGAAAAAGGAGATCGTTCAGGTACCTTATCAGTAAATTTTAGAGTCTGTTCTCTTGCAGCATATAGGATGTGAAGCATAAATAACAAAATTTATTGTTGAATGCTTTCTTCCATTTTAAACTTCTAGTACATGTCATTTGAAAAATATATAATATAAAACATCGAATTGTCTAGAAAATTTAATCTTAATTGAAATTAGAGGAACATTATATGAACATTATATTCTTGAAACTAGATTCTTTTTCCTTATTGTTCTGATGATTAATCTGAATATACTTGCAGATGGCATGTCTTGCATATGTTATTGGAATTGTAACAATTTATCCTGCTCTTGTTGGAGACGGCATTGTTACTCTCTTGAAGGCTTTATCTGTTTGTTCAGACATCCAAATATTTAGTCACCATTTCCATTCCTGCAGCTCATGCTATTTATTCTACTTTTATTTGTAAGATCAAGTTGATGCCATCAAAATGATCGTTTGGCTAAATAGTATGGTGTGCTAGCTTACATAATTTTGGATGTTCGAACCTGTTTGACAAGCACATATATATAATTCAAAGTTGCAATTATTTCTCCTTTTTCTTAATTTTTCTTAATGATCAGGTCATTTTGGGAAGTTGAATTTATTATGTGGTTTGTTGCTTTACATGAAACTATTTTCATATCTAAAACAATTTGACATGTTCTTTATTTTTTGAATGGATATATATAGATAGGGTAATAATCAGCAAATTAACTATTTTCTTCTTTTTTTTAAAAAAAAAATTATAGGATGTTACACTACATGACCTTGATGCTGCAAATGCTCGCCCACAAGGAGGACAGGACATATTATCCCTCATGGGCCAGATGATGAGACCTCGGAAAACTGAGATCACTGACAAACTACGTCAGGAAATAAATAAGGTTCTGTATTATATATATCTGGAGAACATTCATCAGAACTTTAATATGGACACAAATTGTGGGTGCCTGGTATGCATAATTTTAATGAGAAGTTGCATTGGTGGCAGGTTGTTAATAGGTACATCGATGAAGGGATAGCAGAGCTTGTCCCTGGTGTCCTATTTATTGATGAGGTAGCACTCCTTTTTAAAGTTTACACCTCATCCAATTCATACATGGCTGAGCTATTTTGTCTACCTTTAGTCTTTTGCTGTATCCAACATTTTTTGCAGGTGCACATGCTAGACATTGAATGTTTTTCTTATCTTAATCGTGCTTTAGAGAGCTCAATATCGCCAATTGTGATATTTGCCACGAACAGAGGAATTTGTTATGTGAGGTATGGCATTGGAAACACCATGACAGTAGATGAAACTTGTAAACATTCTATATATATCATTGTTTCTGTATCTTAATTTCATCTACCACTAAAAACAAATTTGACTGTGTCAAGACATTTGTTGATTCTGCTGTAGGATAGCATAAATGCTGGCTATTGTTTCGTCAAGGCATTGAATTTGCCTTGTCAAAGCACAAAACCTAGTTGTTAGCTTTTGCTCCCGAGTCAAACTGCAAGTTATTAACATGGCTGTGATGCTTCTTGTTTGTTATGGACAAGTGTTCAACTGTCATGCTATCATTACATGTTTGTATTTGTGTTGTTCCAAATTTAGTTATTCCACTTTTTGTGCTTCTGCTCAGAGGAACTGATATGACCAGTCCACACGGCGTACCAATAGATTTGCTAGATCATCTGGTAATCATACGGACAGAAACTTATGGTCCCACTGAAATGATTAAGGTTCTGAATGTCACTCTGACTGTTTGTCTAGAAAATTAGTTTTCTTCGGTCAATTTTGTGAAGATTTCATTTTTTTAATTTCTTTATTTTTTTTGCCTGTTGGCATGGAGCAGATATTAGCGATCCGAGCACAAGTTGAAGAACTAGATATTGATGAAGAAAGTCTAGCTTACCTAGGAGAAATTGGACAACAAACATCCTTAAGGTCTGTCTTCACTCATTCTATCTCCTCGTCTGTTTTCTTTCGGTGTTTTTCTACATTCATTTATTATTTAGACTTCTGAAATTAGAAATGATATCTACATAAACTTATGTTGAATAATGGCATACTTGCAAATGTTCATCGGGCTTGCAACTCTCGACATGGTTATGCGGTTTACATGTTTGCATCATGTACTTTCGTGCAATCAACTAACGGACATGCCACAGCTTCTGGGTTTTGTTCTATACTCCCACGAACTCGTGTACATCTCGAATTGCTTAGGTACTTTGTTTATGTACTTCCCTTTGTGATCATGAACTATGCAGTGCACCATCAAATTTTCATGTAGCTTCACCTATATTATTTTATGCTCATGCTGATATGCATAGTTAGCTTACTGTTTTTCTCACATGCAATATGCATTTTCCATGTGTTTTTGGGAGGAGACACAGAGTGAGCAGTGTTATCTTGATTCGGTGTATACCACTCTCCCATGTATATGTCTTATTCTTTCTAAACATGCAAAAGCATGCATCGATCATGAACTTTGTACTAAACCCAAAAAAGCTTGCAGTTGTTACCTTTTTTATTGCAATTAAGAACTTGTCTATGAAGATTATAGAGATGAATTGCTCTGGTTTTTTAAGCTGATTGCTGGACTTAGGTGAGCATCTAGGACAAAGTGAGAGGTGTTGGGCAAGCACTCTCTGATGTCGAGTGTTATTCTTCATATCTCTTTTTTGCCCTTTTTTTAGAGCTTTATTAGCTTTATTTTGAAGGTTATTTTGGTCTATTGGAGTTCTTAGAAATAAAGGGGCTACTCTAGGATGTCCGATTATTTACCTTTTTTGTGTTATGTGTTGTTTAGAAGCATGAAGCATGTTTTGGGAAGTGATATTTTGCTATCATGTTTGAATTTTGAAGCTACTAAAAGATTTCTAGTGGTTTGTTTTTCAAAACATGATATGGTAAGTGGTATTCTTATGTCATCATTTGAAAGATGTGAAACACAATATCCAGTGTACAAGGCAATTATGATTTTTGATGTTGCAACTTTAACTAATCTTATAATGCTTGAGGTGTTTTCAGATTTGTATAGCATTTTTTTCTATTACATTTACTAAAAACAACTTTTTGATTTAGTGCTTTGCTTTCTTCAGGCAAGTGCCTTTTTTGGCACCTAGTGTCTTAGGTGATGCAGGGATCCTCTCATCTAAAGGTTGCCTTTTGCTTTTGACAACCTCGGGGATGAGTTTGCCTTTTTAGAAAGCTAAAATGCTAAATAAACATGGTGGAAGCATGGTACAATAGATTATTGACATTTTTAAAGCATGTTATTGAAGAGTATGCTAGGGTTGATAAATTGGATGAAGTTAATGGTGGTGGCCCATAGAGGAAGCATGGAAGATGTTGAGGTGTATGTCATGTGGATCAAAATTTTAGTGGTGTAAATTTAGAAACATCGCTGTCTTACTAATTGCAGCCAAAATATTCATGATTCGTGTGGAATTTTTGTTGCTCCTATATTTTCCCTTCCAAAATTCCTGTAAAACAAGATTGAAGATCTAACATTTAGAGGTGGCATCTCATTATCAGTAATAAGTTTAGTATAACATCATGCAACCAGGTATGCATATTAGATTATGAGAGAGGCAGAGAACTAAATTAAAATGTTTAAAAAAAAAAGGAGAAAACGTAATTTTCAGTAACTTAGAGTATCCTATGGAGGCTTGTTATGTCTGTCAACCGATCTTATACTTTCATCTCTCTGCATGCTTCTGTTACCTACTCTCCTATTCCTATGGATTTATTTGTATTGTGTTCATCTGAAACTCTTTTTTAGGGTTTTGAAACTTGGTCTTATAGTCATCACCTGCTTTTCCAGGCATGCTATTCAGCTGCTATCACCTGCCAGCATTGTGGCCAAGACGAATGGAAGGGATAAAATCTGCAAGGTACTCAGTCTCGGTATTTATTTGTTAAAATACTACTTTCTGTTTTGCTTGTGGAAAATGATTTACTTTGAATTGTCCTCCTTATAATACTCATATTTTAATAAATCATCTGCAGGCCGATCTCTAGGAAGTAACTGCTTTATATCTGGATGCAAAGTCTTCTGGAAGGCTTCTTCAGGAACAGCAAGAAAGATACATAACTTGATTGACAAGCTGTTTGCTAGGATCTTTATTGAAATGAGTTGAATAGCAGAGGCTCTTTCAGCACATTGGAGAATAAAACCCATAGAACCATACTGAGTTAGTGCCACCTGTATTCCTTGGAGTCTTTGTTTTAATGTATATCCAAAGCTCATTTGTGGCTCTTGTTTTCTTATTAGTGATTGTGGGAGCCATGAGAGTGTTTTTCAAATAAGGATTAGAAACTGTAGTTATTGGCGAGTTGGTTTTGAGAGAAGGGTGATGTCATGATCACGGATTTCAAAATGAGTAGCAGTTTGAGATGGTCACTTTTTTTGTTAACAATATGTTTCTCCCTTTTTGGTGCAATGGATAGTTGTGCCAGGAGTGCAAATGAATCAGGAGTATTTGTGAATGATGATATTGTTAAACAAATTGCACGCATGACCCATGTGGACCATTCTAGATTCAAATATTAGAAGGGTACCTATCTTTCTGTGTGCCACTTTTATCCACCGTACCAAGTCCAGATTCAAGTATTTCGTATCTTTCTGTATCCTATTTATAAATAAAAAAAACTACTGGGCTCAAAATGAGTCGAATACCCTTGGCATGATTCTTGCAGTTTACTGGCAGAATAATCTTCGATGATGATAACCTGGGCTGTCAGGTGTCCTGTTAGCAGCCTGTCATCAACCATGGCTCGGACGTGCAGCTGCCTGCATCAGCTAAGATGGGTTCCGATACGTAGTCCGCTATAATGACACCATGTATGACTTTCCCATCTTATATAATGAGCATGGTCAGCAAGAACTCAGTAGTTGTATTTAGGGGTCATGGTTGGATGTAAGACGAGGTGTGTTCGGTCAATCAGAATTACTCGTCGCCTTTTATATCAATATAAATAAGTTTCCACCATAAACGGATGCCAAAGGATAAATGGTCAAGCAGGTTCAAGCTCCAACCATTCACGAGACCGTGAATATATGATGGACAAAACATTGCGGATCCAAGTCTCTGTGCGACGTTCTGGTGTACTCCCTCCTCCTCAACTTGAATGTAAGATATGTTGGGATGTTTGATCAGGACATCATCTTTATAGGACTTTTTTGATATCATGCATCACAGTAAAAAAAAAATAAAAATAAAACAGAAACAATCAAATACGTGGATCAGCCAAAAAAGGCTCGCTTCTACGGGGCATGTAAGCTTCACTATGAGAAAAGAGAAAAAATTACACCCTCAATTTTTGTACACACAATCTCTCCCTCATAAGAAGCTCTCTCTCACAAAAACTCTCTCTAGAAAATTTCCTTTGAACCTTTGAAGCGACCGCTGTCCGCTACCTGAAACATCCTACTCTTGCTTTCTGTCGGTGCCTCGCCTTTGCTACTCTGGGTCCTCTACCGAACAACCAACCACCATTTTTTTTCTTCTCTCTGTTTACCCACAGAGCCTCTTAAAGGCCCTAAAACCCAGGCTATATCGGAATCAAACTCCTGATTGGACTTCTGTAACTTCTCGACCATCCGATCACACCTCAGATTGGAAATTGATCATTGGATTGCATCCCATCATGCTAGATCACGCCTCTGATCTCCTTGAGATGGCTCACAGCCATTCGATCATGACTGCAATCATCCTAGGCCACCTGATCACGCACTGATCCACGAGAACCCATCGTGGACAATGAGAATCGGCTCTGGAAATGCTTCGGTCCTCCATGAACCGGGAGAAACCTATGGGAAACGGGTGCCCGGTCCATGCGCCTGCTTATGCATTGCTCGATCAACCGTGGACTGGGATATCGCTGGACACCCGCGTGTGGTCATGCGTGCCAACTCCCGCACATGCCGCCTGGGCTCGGGCTACACCTGCACACCTGCCTGCCCGCATGTCCGCTTGCTAGGCCGTGCGTCGCCACGTGCGGTTGCGCCACCGTGGCCTTCGCCGTTTCGATTTTTGTGTCATCTTCTATCGAGCATATCTGCTTCATCCGATCTCCGTTTAGATTGATCTTAGGCTCATTGGACTCCATTCGTCGTCGCGGACCTCACTGTAGGCTCATTATGAATCGAATCTCAAGACGTCAAATCCTAACATCTCTACCTCGACTCAACATTCGACCTCCTTCCAACTCTGAGAGCTTCTGGATCTCCTCGCTCTCATGTCTTGGGACAATCGCCTGCTGATCATGGATGGACAGATATGAGAGTCGAACCAGACTGCTCGATCTCATTTTCGTCGTATGTTGTGCTTCTCCTGATCTGAGACTTACTCAGGATATCATTTTGTGGCAATAGGAATCTCACTCTACAATATCGCCTCTCATCCTCTCGAGTCTCGCTTCTCGTGCACGATCCATCTCCATCTGAAGCTCCACCTCGCTCTAAGCTTCTCCTAGCTTCTAAAGCTCCATCTTGCATTGGGCTCTCCATTAGGTAGTAATGTCCTCTCATCCTCTTCTTCCCCTCCAAAATAATCCTATCACCATGGAATACTTTCAGGATTCCTCCATCAGCTACCGTCCTGTAACCTCTCGAATCCAGTCTGCTCAGTGAGATAAGATTTCATCTGAAATTGGATATGTATCGGACCTCCCCCAATCTTCTCATTGCATCATCATGTGTCCTCCAGCTGACCATCCCGATGCCTTTGATCGCATAGTTCGATCCATCCGGCAGATAAATAGTGCCCTCATTGCTCTCCAAAAAATCAAACGACTCATCTCTGCAACATACATGATAGGTGCATATAGAATCTAAAATCCACTGCTAAAAAGAACTAGATACCTCGTCAGATATCTCCAAGGCATCACCCTCTGACTCGCTATTGGCCGTTGTTGCGGTAGCCCTCATCTGATCCCTGAGTTGAGAACAATCTCTAGCTAGATGCCCCAACTCGTCACACCGATAACATCTAGTCTTACTCAAGTCTCTTGTCCTGGACTTGGACCGTCCTCATCGCGATCTCCTGTCGTTCCGTCTATCGCCTCATACTCCTTCAGAAACCACCAAAGCTGAGCTACCACTTGAGCTCGAAGCTGGATTCTCCCTCCTGAGAATCTTGTTCTGAAGAATCATCGCAGTGATCTCGTCCATCTTGATGGTATTCTTTCCTACTAAAAGAGCAGTCACTAAGGATTCATACGAAAGGGGAAGCGACGCTAGTAAAACCAGCGCCCTGGTCTTCTCCTTAACTTTCTCGCTAATGCTGAGAAGGTCGGTGAGGATCTTCTGAAAGTGGCTGAGATGATGCTCTATTTCTTAGTCATCTGCAGCTGGTAGAACTACCTCCAAAGAAAGAGGATGTTGGTGAGAGATTTCACCATATACAACTTCTCAAGCTTCGACTACAGCATCGTTGGAGAAGTCTCGCCAAGCACATGAATCACCAACTCATTCGTTAGGTATAAGCGGATCGTACTCACCGTTTGCATCTAAAACCGCCTTCAATCCTGCACTTCCATGGTAGTTGGCTTCCCCTCGCATAAGAGAGCATCAATCAACCCTTGCTGGATGAGCATGTTCTTCACCCTTGCTTGCCATAAGGAGAAATTGTTCTTTCTATCAAACCGTTGATCTCCTTCTTGATTGATCCTATCTTCTCCATCTTCAATCTTGTTCACCATCGTCGCAATCTGCATTCTGGTACCGTCTCTCTCGGATACCACTTGTTGGGGATGTTTGGTCAGGATACTATCTCTACAGAACCTTTTCGATACCACGCGTTGCAACAGAAAGAAAGAAGAAATAAAACAAAAACAATCAAATATATGGATCAGCCAAAAAAAGCTCGTCTCCATAGGGCATGCGAGCTTCACTATGAGAAAAAAGAAAAATTATAAGAGGAGATCACATCCTCAATCCTCGTACACCCAATCTCTCCCTTACAAGAAGCTCTCCTCACAAAAGCTCTCTCTCTAGGAAGATCCCCTCTGAACCCTTGAAGCGATCGCTGTCCACTGCCTAATAGTCTGTCTGAAGTACCTTGCTCCTGCTCTCTGTCGGCGCCTCGCCTCTGCTGCTCTGGATCCTCTGTCGAACAACCAACCACCATTTTTTTCTTCTCACTGTTTACCCATAGAGCCTCTTAAAGCCCCTAAAACCCAAGCTATATTAGAATCAAACTCCTGGTTGAACTTCTGTAGCTTCTTGGTCATCCGATCGCATCTCAAATCGAAAATTGACTGTTGGATTGCATCCCATCATACCAGATCACGCCTTTGATTTCTTTAAAATGGCTCACAGCCATTCGATCGTGACCACGATCATCCTAAGCCACCTGATCATGCAACGGTTCATGAGAATCTGTCGTGGATCGCGAGAATCGGCTCTGAAAATGCTCCGGTCCACCATAGACCACGAGAAACCTATGGGAAATGGGCACCCGATCCATGCACCCACCTATGCACCGCTCGGTCCATCGTGGATCGAGATATCGTTGGACACCCGCGTGTGGTCGCGCGTGCCTGCTCCTACGCATGCTGCCTGGGCCCGTGTCGCACCTGTGTGCGTGCCCTCTCGAGCTTGGGCCGCGCACCACACGCATCCGCCCGTTCGCACACTAGGCCGCTTGCTCGCGATCGGACCGTGCACCGCCGCGTGCGGTCGCGCCACCATGGCCTCCGTCGGCCCACCGCCGGCCTCCACCTCTCCGATTTTTGTGCTATTTTTTATTGAGTGTATCTGCTTCATCCGATCTCCGTTTGGGTTGATCTTAGGCTCGTTGGACTCCATTCGTCGTCGCGGATCTCGTTGTGAGCTGTGTGGATCAAATCTCAAGATATCAAATCCTAACAAGATAGACCAGGTAAGACAAGGAACATATGTATAAGACTAATTATTTAACTTTGGGAACATCCTTTGAACTTGATATAGCATATGGCATGGTGTGAATAACATCGAGCTATAAATTGTTCCGTACTTTGGCCTGCAACAGTGATTGAAAATGCAAATTCATTATCGTGATCTAGAAATTAGTAGTTTGGTATAACAAGTATGATAGACAAAGAAATAGCGCATTAACTGTTACAAAAAAGCAGATATCAGCACTCATATCTGTTGATTCTTGTCATGTAGCGAAGTCCTTAAAGGTGGAGTTCACTTAGGTTCGGAAGGCTGTCGGAGAGGCCATCAGTGGCTTTGGCGGACCAAATCTGAAAAGGAGATGATTTTTAGTCCCATATCAGATAGCAAAAGAGTACTGGACACGCTGCGGTTCTACAAAAGAATTTTACAGACGGAGTAGCAACTCACACAGCTACGTGATGGGTACAGAACGAACTATTTTTTTGCCTTTTACTAAAGAATACCATGTGCCCGCCACAGAAAACAGCGTACGCCAATTTTTGGAGGGGCTTCTCCTTAGAGATTGCCCCTATAAATCAAAGTTAAATATTTTGATAAGAGTATTCTCATTGTTATTTGGGTAAAAATATTATTGTTGTTGTGTTTTAAATTTTACAAGATAATTTTAAATTAAATAATAAATTTTGTATTTAAGAGATTATTTTTGTTTTATTGCAGTATTTTTTGTGGTTTGGATGGGATCACTTTACGTTTTTTTTTTGTCTCCCATATAAATAAATTTTATGTTATTAAAAAAATTCGTCAAGGATTATATCAAAATGGGAAGTCTTTAGAGAGGACTAAAAAGTTATTCCTCGCCAAAATCAACCATCACTAGGAAAAAGTAATTTTTTGCATTCTAAACAATATTTTTAGTTGTACGCCAATTTTTGGAGGGTCTTCTCCTTGGAGATTAACTCTACAAAAGTAAACTTAAATATTTTGCTAAAAATATTCTCATCCTCATGTTTTAAATTTTAGATGATAATTTTAAATTATATAATAAAAATTGTATCTTTAAGATTATTTTTTGATTTTAGTGTGGTAATTTTTAAGGTTTGGATGGGATCACTTTATATTTTATTTTCTTTTTTTCCATATAAACAAACTTTATGTCGTTTATCAGAAAAATTCATCAATTAATCAAGGATTCTATCAAAATAGAAAGTCATTAAGAAGGCCAAAAAAAAATTATTCTCACGCACCAAAATTAACCATCACAATGAAAAAGCAAATTTTGCATTCTAAGCAAAATTTTTAGTTGCACCAAATTTTTTTTTTAAAGATAAAAAATTAAAAGAATCTGTATTTGACACAAATTCCTGGATAGATTCATAATATTTTATAATAACAAAAATAGCTACAATTTTTTATCCTTGCTCTTCCACGTAGAAATGAAAGGAATACTCTCATCATTCATGATCTAGCATTCAAACTGCATCCATGCACCAAGATCAAAAGTTTACATCAAGTTGGAAGATCTTGATGTATTTAAAAAAAAAAAATATTGGTTGGACTAGACTGGGTCCAACCACAAAAGAACATGGTTAAACACGAAGCAAGAAAAATAAAGGAAAAAAAAATTGGAGGTACATTTTTCTCCATGTTGGCTTATGGACTGATCCAACAACTCAGTAGTGAATCGAGTCCAACTAAAATTTCTCATATATTTGGAAGTTGCATGCATGTTCTTCTAATTGATGGTCCTGTATACCATTTGATAGAGCCCCATGGTGCCTTAGGTCAAGATAATATCATCAAAGCCATCCAACACTTGATCCAACAAAATCTGATCTAGGTGACCATGAATCCAAACTATTTGCTTCTACGATTACTTGTAGATCGGACTAGATATAAATGAGACATCCATGGTTATGGTCTGCATACTTCT
Organism: Elaeis guineensis; assembly: GCF_000442705.2. Classification (NCBI taxonomy): domain Eukaryota; kingdom Viridiplantae; phylum Streptophyta; class Magnoliopsida; order Arecales; family Arecaceae; genus Elaeis; species Elaeis guineensis. The sequence goes on from NC_026002.2 coordinate 71,239,296, forward strand.
TTACTTCCAAGGAGATAGAAGGGGCATTTAACTGTTTATTAAATTTAATCAATTTTTTTTTTAAATGATGTCAATCTCTTTCTGTTGGGTGGATGTCTGACCAGGACACCACCTTTCAAGATCTTTTCAGTACCACGCGATGCAGCAGGAAGAAAGAAGAAACAAAACAAAAGAAAAACAATCAAAATACGTGGATCAGCCACAAAAGGGCTCGCCTCCACGGGGCATGCAAACTTCACTATGAAAAAAAAATTTACAAGAGGAGACTTCAGCCTCAACCCTTGTACACCCAATTCTCTCTCACTAGAAGTTCCCATCACAAAAGCTCTCTCTCTCTTGAAGACCCCTTTGAACCCCTGAAGTGCCTGGCGACCGCTGTCCAGGAGCCTCCTGCTCCTTCTCTCTCAGAACTCTCGTCTCTCTCTCTTCTCGAGTTCGTACGGGCTTCGTACGGCACAAATCCGAACCACTTCTTTCTCTATTCGTCACAGAACCCTTTTTAAAGGGTTAAACAGGGTTTAAACCTAATTAGATTAGGTTTAAGAGTCCTAAACAAGCCAAAAATAGTGCCGTGGATCACGAGAAACACGTGGAAAATGCCCATGCGGTCCACAGGCCCCGCCATAGACCGCCTGGTCCATAGTGGACCGGGGCAAAGGGGCCAGCAGGCCGCTGGGCCTGGGCCGGCCCGCGCGGGTGGGCCTGCGCGCGGGCCTGCGTGCAGACTGGGCCGCGCGCCCGCCTGGGCCTCGCGCCCGCCTGGGCCGCGGGCCTGGGTCGCGCGTCCCTCGCACCGCCGCCTGTGGCCGCGCCGCTGCCGCCCGCCGCCGGTCGCCGGCGGTCCTCTGCCGCCTCGAATGTCGTACCGATTTCAAAAGCTCGTATCTCCTCCATCCGAGCTCCGTTTTGGGTGATCTTGATCTCGTTGGACTCCGTTTTTCGTCGCGAACCTTGCTGTGGGCTCAATATGGACTGAATCTCGAGGCGTCAAATTCTAACAATCTCCACCTCGACTCGATATTCGACCTCCTCCAAACTCCGAGAGCTTCTGGATCTCCTCGCCCCCATGCCCTGGGGCAATCGCCTGTTGATCATGGATGGGCAAACATGGGAGTCGAGCAAGGCTGCTCGATTCCATCTCCGTCATATGCTGTGCTCCTTCTGACCTGAGACCTGCTCGGGGCATCATCCTGCGGCAATAGGAATCTCACCTTGCGACGTCGCCTCTCGTCCTCCCGAGTCTCCTGTCTCGTGCCCGATCCGCCTCCTGGAGCTCCACCTCACTCTGGGCTCCACCTGGCTCCCGAAGCTCCACCTCGCACTGGGCTCCCTGCCAGGTAATAATGTCTTCTGCTCCCCTTCTTCCCCTCCAGCACAATCCTATCGCCGCGTAGCACCCTCAGGATTCCTCCACCAGCTACCGTCCTGTAGCCTCTCGAATCCAGTCTGCTAAGTGAGATAAGATTCCGCCTGAAATCGGGTATGTATCGGACCTCCCCCAATCTCCTTACTGCACCATCATGTGTCCTCCAGCTGACCGTCCCAATGCCTCTGATCGCACAGCTCGATCCATCCGACAGATATACAGTGCCCTCACTATTCTCCAGGGAGTCAAACTGCTCCTCTCTGCAACATACATGATAGGGGCATGCAGAATCTAATATCCACTGCTGGGAAGAAGTAGATACCTCGTCAGATATCTCCAGGACATCTCCATCTAAATCGCTACCGGCCGTCGCTACAGCAGCCACCGTCCGATTTTTCAGTTGAGGGCAATCTCTGGCTAGATGCCCTAACTCCTCACACCGGTAACACGTGGTTTTACTCAAGTCCCTCCTGGACTTGGATCGCCCTCGTTGCGATCTCCTGTCGCTCCGTCTATCGCCTCCTGCTCCTCCAGAAGCCACCAAAGCTGAGCTACCGCCACCTGAGCTCGAAGCTGGGTTCTCCCTCCTGAGAACCTTATTCTGGAGTATCGCCGCGGTGACCTCGTCCATCTTGATAGTACTTTTCCCCACTAGAAGAGCAGTCACTAAGGACTCGTACGAAGGGAGAAGCGACGCTAGAAAAACCAGCGCTCTGGTCTTCTCCTCAATGTTCTCGCCAATGCTGAGGAGGTCGGTGAGGATCTTCTGGAAGTGGCTCAGATGCTCCTGCACGCTTTATCCCTCAGTCATCCGCAGTTGGTAAAACTGCCTCCAGAGGAAAAGAGTGTTGGTGAGAGACTTCGCCATATACAACTCCTCGAGCTTCGACCACAGCACCATCGGAGAAGTCTCGCTCAGCACATGGATCACCACCTCATCCGCCAGGTACATACGGATGGTACTCACCGCCTGCATCTGTAGCCGTTTTCAATCCTGCACCTCCATGGTGGTCGGCTTCTCATCGCACAAGAGAGCATCGATCAACCCCTGTTGGATGAGCACGTCCTTCACCCTTGCCTGCCATAAAGAGAAATTGCTCTTACCATCGAACTTGTTGATTTCCATCTTGATTGTTCCTGTTTTCTCCATCTTCAGTCTTGCTTACCACCGCTGCAATCTGCGTCCTTGTACCGCCTTGCTCTGATACCACTTGTTGGGTGGATGTCTGGCCAGGACACCACCTCTCAAGATCTTTTTAGTACCACGCGATGCAGCAGGAAGAAAGAAGAAATAAACCAAAAGAAAAACAATCAAAATACGTGGATCGGCCACAAAAGGGCTCGCCTCCACGGGGCATGCAAACTTCACTATGAAAAAAAAAATTTACAAGAGGAGACCTCACCCTCAACCCTTGTACACCCAATTCTCTCTCACTAAAAGTTCCCCTCACAAAAACTCTCTCTCTCTTGAAGACTCCCCTGAACCCCTGAAGTGCCTGGCGACCGCTATCCAGGAGCCTCCTGCTCCTCTCTCAGCACTCTCACCTCTCTCTCTCTTCTCGAGTTTGTACGGGCTTCGTACGGTGCAAATCCGAACCACTTCTTCCTCTATTCATCACAGGACCCTTTTTAAAGGGTTAAACAGGGTTTAAACCTAATTAGATTAGGTTTAAGAGTCCTAAACAAGCCAAATCAACCTCCTGAACCGTCGGATCGTCATCGGAGATCACCTGGGCCCTCCGATCGCGCTCCAATCCATGAAATAGTGCCGTGGACTGCGAGAAACGTATGGAAAACACCCACGCGATCCACAGACCCCGTCGTGGACCGTCCGATCTACGGTGGACCGGGGCAAAGGGGCCAGCAAGCCGCTGGGCCTGGGCCGGCCCGCGCGCGCGGGCCTGGGCTGCACCTGCGTGCCGGCCTGCGCACGGACTGGGCCGCGCGCCCGGCTGGGCGGCATGCTCGCCTGGGTCGCCCGTTCTGCGCGCCGCCGCTGCCGCCTGCCGCTGGTCGCCGGCGGTCCTCCACCGCCTCGAATGTCGTGCCGACTTCAAAAGTTCGTATCTCCTCCATCCGAGCTCCGTTTCGGGTGATTTCGGTCTCGTTGGGCTCCGTTTTTCGCCGCGAACCTCGCTGTGGGCTCAATGTGGGCCGAATCTCGAGGCATCAAATCCTAACACTTTCTATGGGAGAAAAAAGATGAAAAGAACAGAGAGGCGGACAAGGGCATCTGCCTTGATGCATGCGTAGCCCGTCACCGCTCCTCTAGAGAGACATGTTAGAAAGATTCTGCCTTCCACCATTTGTGACCACGTGGCCTCAACCGCCTCCATGCTTGGGTGGATGTAGATGTTCTGCGCGCATTATTTACAATATAGATTTTATTAACCTATGTGCAAATAAATATAAATATTTAGATGACCATTTTATCCATTACTTCTCCTTCCAATTCATGTGTATATTGTTACCCAAACATCTACTACAAAAAGACTACTACTTGTTTTTATTTGGGGGGGGGGGGGGGGGGGGGGAACTACTTCTTGTTGACCTTATTGTCTTCAATTAGCCTATGAACATAAAAAAGGTTTACCAATGCTCTTAATCCACAAAAAGATGGAAGAGGTGCTTTGTTATTCGCACATAGCATGGAAACGAGAGGGTCACATGAACACATCCCTCTCCAAGTTAGTTTATGGCGAAGGAATAAAGGTAGTCAATTGCTCCATTATTTCGTTTTTGTTGAGAAAGATGCGTCAACAAATAATATACAACATTTTCAGTGGATGGGGGACCAAAAAAACAATGATGAGCGGAAAACCAAAAGGCATCGAGCACTCACCAAATGTCATTTGCAGCAGATTTGGACATCTGATTCCAGTGATGCAAATGCTCCAAGCATGGAAATGTTAAGTGCCAGCTTGAAATTTATACATAAAACGACAACCCATTGATGGCGTTACTTTGTACTCAATATCTAGTTAATCTTATCTCTTCGCCTCTCAAAGTGGCTTTATTTTTCCCCTCTTTCTTCTGGTGAGCAAAAGCTTCTATTCCATATACATCATAATGGTCATATTGTAACGAAACTTTATAAAAATTAAATCAAAATTTGACCGGTTCCACCAGGATAATACCGATCTCTATGCTGGTGATAGCTTACAACTGCTGCTTTTTTTTTTCTCCTCGAGGAAAAAAGTAAAAATTAATCGCTCCTTTTTAGTAGGAATTAACACAAATATTGAAATAAGAGAAATGCTACCAAGAAATTCAAACTCGTGAGAAATTAAGTAGTATTTCCAAAGGCTAGGTTAATCATGTGTTTAGGAGTAGATGAGCAAATTGGAGACAGCGCATCATGCTGTAGTATAACTGTAGAAGAGGACTTTTAGCGCATAAGAGGGATGGCAGCAATATGTAATGTAAGCATCATGAAGGTTTCATCTGATTTTCTAAGTATATTTGAGTAAGATGTTATACTTCACTTAATTTGTATTAGTAACAATGTGTTTCAAAAAAAATCGGTGAGACTTCACTTAGGGCATGTTTGGTTGGAGAGTTGGATCCTGAAATAGAAAAAGATAATGAATGAGTTCCATTCTAATTATTTTACTAGAAAGGATCACATTCTTATTATAATTGTGAGGAGGAATAGAAATGTCTCGATCATCTAAAATCTAATTTTCACTCTTTGCTAATATTCAAATTTCATTTGGATTTCAATTTTGATCGTGAACAAAATGTGTCGAAGGATATAATTATTTTGATTCTCATTCCAATCATGGATTAAATGCCCCTTTGACTTTGGTTTTAGTCATGAAAAAGGTGCACACGAGAGAGAGAGAGGTAGTCCCAGGAGTAGGACTGTCAAAATGGACTTGGCCCATAGGGCCGGTCCGACCCAACCCTATAAATAGGGTGGGCTGAGCTGCCATACGAATAGCCCAAATAACAATCGAGCTTGTTTGGCCTACCCCACATCAGCTCAAGGGCTAATATGGATTGAGCCGGATTAGTCAGGGTGGGCCATGAAAATTTTTAAAAAAAATCTTAAAAAAACTTATTTATTTTTTAATCTCTAACTCTCGAACCTCGCTGTCCCACATTATCACCGGCCACTGCTGCAGACCAGCAAGACGACCGCCTCCGTCGGTTCCTCTTCCTTTTGCCTTCTAGCTCTACAGATCCCTCTCCTCCCTATCGCTGGTGCCACCACCTCCGGCCTCTGAGTCCAATCACAAATCAAGATACGCCGGCTTCTTCCTCCCTTCCGTCAACGGACGCCCCTCCATCCAACCTCCGGGCGATCCCCCTCCTTCGAACCCCTCCTCCTCCTTTCTGCCGACAGACGCCCCTCCATCCAACCTTCGGGCAAACCCCTTCCTCCTTCTCGTTGCCAGTGCCGCCACCTCCAAGTCAAATCCGACCACGGCTCCTCCTCAAGCTCTCTCAGTCTCTCTCCACTCTCCAGACTCGACCGCTCGAAGTGCCGCCATCTTCTAGTCAAATCTGATCGTGGCTCCTCCTCCTCGAGCTCTCTCGGTCTCTCCATTTTTTGAGTTAGATCTGTACTGCCTCCGGCCTCTCCTCAGGCTCTCTTGATCTCTCTTCACTCTCCAAGCTCGACCACTCGAGGCTCTTCCCCTCTCGGGCTCTGTCTCTCATTTTTTTACTCTTCACTTTTCAATCATTTGAGGTTCAAGGTCCATGGACTGATTCGACTCAGCTCATGATCTTTGAAGGATTGAGCTAGACCAGCTATATTGTGTTCTATCTTTTGACTAGGTCAGATTTGATCTAGCTCATCAAATTTTAGGTTCTTATGGATCGGACTCGGCCAGTCCATTTTGACAGTGCTGCCCAGGAGTTGTGACCAGGCAATTCAGACTTTTGGCTAGGGATGGCAAAATTAATCCGACCCGATGGGTATACACCCTACCCGAACCCAGTTAAACCCGAAAAATAGGGTTTGACTGGGTTTGGATTCGGATTTGGGTAAAATCCGAAAACTATAGTACGGGTATGGGTAGGGTATGGGTAGTGCTATTTTCTACCCGAACCCGATCCGAACCTATGGGTATGGGTAATACCCGAACCCATATCCGAATATATATATATATATATATATATATATATATATATATACATATATATATATATATACATATCCGAATATATATATACATATACATATACATATATATACATATACATATACATATACATATACATATATATATATATATATACATACATATACATATATACACACACATACACACATATATATGATCTCTCTCTCTCTCTCTCTATATATATATATATATATAATTATATATATGTATGTATGTATATGTATGCATGCATATATATATATGTATGTATGCATGTGTGTGTGTTAAAAGTGTGTATGTGCGTATATATGTATGTATATATATATAATTGGTAATTCTATTTTCGATTGATAATATGCATAAAATTATTTTATTTTTTTTTTTGGATATAGAATAGACGGATATGGATTGGGTATGGGGTGGGTATGGATTGAGTATGAGGAAATGGGTTATCTATGGGTATTTCTGAATCCGTTGGGTATAGGGATGAATATCTCTTTTCTTATCTGATTAGGTATTGGGTAAAATTTGAATATAAAATATTAAATTTGGGTTTAGAGATGGATAGTATACGATCCAAACCGCCATCCCTACTTTTGGCGCCGCTCTGCTTATAAAATGCAACTCAAAGGTCGCTCATGGCGAAAGTCGGTCCCCAAACCTTGAAAGTTGAAAAAGAGCTCAGCGAGAAAGAGAAACCAGCACAGCGCTCCCGCCGTTTCCTTCCGCCACCGCTAATGGCTGCCGTCGCCTCCGTCGAAGTCTGCGTCAAGGCCGCCGTGGGTTCCCCCGATGTCCTCGGCGAATGTAACTCCTCATCTCCCTTCCCATGCTCCCTTCTCCTCTGTTCTTAGACTCCTCAACTAATTCCGCTTTTTTGTTTTGAAAAAAGGTCCTTTTAGCCAGAGGGTTCTTCTTACTTTGGAGGAGAAGAACATCCCCTATCACATGAAGCTGATCAACCTTGGTGATAAGCCAGAATGGTGACCCATTTTTCTGCTTTTTATTCCTTTTTTTCTTCTTTCTAGTGGTAAAAGCTCTTTACTTTTTGGAAAAAAAACAAAAAAAAGGGAAATTTTGGTTCAGGTTCTTGGAAATTAGCCCTGAGGGAAGGGTGCCGGTGATCAAATGCGAGGATGGCAACTGAACTCCAGATTCGGACGTGATCACTCAAGTGATCGACGAGCAATACCCAAATCCTTCGCTGGTGACTCCTCCAGAGTATTCAGTACTGTATGTTCTGCAATTGTCTTCTTTTTATGATTTCCTTTCTTTCCTCCCGTTATAATGTTGAAGTTATGTTTGATGTTTTCCTGTATCATTCGTATGTAGTGTGGATATGCTCTTTTACTATGTGATTATGGTCAAGTGTGGCACCACCCTAGCTTAATTTGCAAATACTGTTGAAAGGAATTGCAAGGATACATGCAGAGTAACTTAGAAAAAAGGGTTAGAATGGCCCAATCAATACAAGCTAAGTGAAGATGATGGAAACCAACCAAGAGTTCCTTTTGATTGCTTTAAAAATGTAATCCAAGAGAAGATAAAATTTATCATGTGAGGCCTTGGAATTTTTTTTTTTAATGCCTGATTAAAATTGCGGGCGGAGATTGTTCAGAAAAAGGTAACGTAAAAGAAGGAAAAGATTTTGAAAGTAGGAGTCTGGATGGTTTTAGAAGTTTTGTAGGAGAAACCATCTGTTGCTTACGTGTGTTTATGCTTTTGAGTTTCAGAAAATGTAAATGGTGAACAAACTTAGACTGTCTCATTAACCTCTTGGGCTAGCCCGCACCAATACTACACATGAATTTTAAAAATCAAATCAAAATTTTATACCCCACCCCACCCCACACAAAAAAAAAAAAAAATCAAACCAAGGAAGATTTGTAAAATCTTTGACCAAACTGATCTAGTAACCAAGCATAAAAAGAATATAAATAGCAAAACGTTAGCATGCCTAACTTAGGCAAACATTTCTGCATGCCGCATATCATTGCACATTGGTACTGTGCTTCTGAGAAGCACAAAAAGATGATAAACTTTTCAGATGTAATCTGGTACGAAAAAATTGGTTACTTTGAAACACGAGCAGGAGGGACTGCCAAAAACATGACATCAGCAGCCAAATTTCTAGAGGCAAAAAAAAAGAAGTGTAAAATATACTATTTTTAAATATATGTAATTAAATGATCTTTGATGCCCATTCCATTGTCTTTCATTCAAAATTTTCTTCTTCATATTTAGATTCTATAACTGCATGAATTCTCTACAAACACTAGCGTTTCATATCCTCAACTTTATACATAGACTTTCTTTATTTGGCTTGAGGACCTCACTTAATCACTGCTACGCATGATCGTGCTTTTTTCATTTCATCTGACTTCATTTGGCCTAGTTTGATGGTGCCTTCACCTCAACATTCACAGCATGCACCTGCTATGAACTGATGCAATGATGACTGTGTTTGTTTACAACTCCTTTTCATTTCTTGTGAAATCTCATAAAAAATTTTTGCCCAACTCTCACCACAGAGTGTAAACTGTATGATGAGGTTCGCATCATATGCTAAGAGCTGAATTGAGATGGTCTGACAATCGTCATATGAAGGCTTGTATAAACAAAGGTGATTTATTTTAGTGGTTTCTTTGGGCTATTTCAAATAGCTGGTATGCTGTCTTCATGCCTTTTCCATTTCTTCTTCCTTCAGTCGATATAGTTGGCCAACATTTCCATCTCAACATCACCAGGCCTCATCTATACCCATCAAGATAAGCATTATGATACATATATAGTACACAACAAGCATATAGGTGTATGTGTACTTATTTTTCATTTTTCCTATGTCTCATAGAGTTTCTGCTTTAGGCTCACTTGGGGTTTATAGTAAACTACTTGCTTTGGTTCTTGTCATGCATAAACAGTTGATTGGAGTAGACTCTTGATCCTCATATTGATATAAGTAAATTCTAATGCTCTCTTTTTTTTCTTTTGGTTCTTTGTTGTTGTGAGGACCCGTGCAGGTATGTGTTTAATCCCTCAACTATGCACTGGGTAGTTCTTGGGTACTTATACAGGGTCAAGGAACTCAAATTGCATCTTCTGACTTGCTCTTTGGGGTGGGGTCAACGAACTTAAATAGCCAATGTGCATTTAGTCCCATATCGGCTATGAATTGGATAGATCTTGGGTATTTATATAGGCCAAAGAACCTAAATAATACTTTCTAGCCAGTCGTTTTTAGGTGAGACACTAGATTGTTATATTTGCTAGCTAGTGTTCTGCCTTCATAAACTTTTTCATACAATCTAACTTCTTTCTGATTAGTTTGATGGCACTTCCACCTCACCATGGTCAGTATATAAATATATGTATGCATTAGACATCCTTGTAGACATGTATATACACATTTGTTCTTTTTCTGTTTTGCTTAATTCTCCCTGACTCTTGATCCTCAATTCTTGTTGGTACAGGTACGTTCCCATGCTTTCCTTTTTTTAGGTTCTTTTTGTTGCTAGCCAGTATTCTGCCTTCATAAACTTTTTCATATAATCTAACTTCAATTTACTTAGTAAGACAGCACTTCCACCTTGACATGGTCGGTATATAAATATACATAGGCATTAGACATACATATAGACATGTGCATAGACATTTCATTTTTTGGGGTTTGCCCAATCTTACTGCAGAGATTAAAGTAAATTTTTATGAAGGTTTTTTCTGCAGATAAGTAAAGGTGATATAATTTTAGTGGGTCTTTTTGTTTTTTCCAGCTAGCTAGTGTACTGTCTTCACAAAGTTTTATCTTCCCTGGCTCTCCTATTACGATAGCCATTTCCACTTGTCTGCTGCAAGAAACTAAGATCAGGCTCCAAGCTTTCACTGATGAAGTGCTAAAGATGGAGGAAAAAGGCATGAAGCTGCCCCTGATTTTTTTTATTTAAATGTTGGTGATGTCATACTGATTATCTCATGATGGCATCAAACTTCAATGGAGCAAATTACTACCAGTTCTATTAAATTGCATGATTCTTTTTTGAAATATATGTCATTATCGGTTGATCACACAAAACTTGTTGACTGCAATGGTAGTTAATATTGACAGATGCTTTAGGGACTTCTAGGTAATATATCATCTGTAGAGTGAAAACACTCTCCTATATAGGGTTCTTTCAGTCCACAGTAGTTTATGTTAGGATTCAATTGCACATGGCTTTCTCCTGGAAAGTCTTGGGTCTCTACCTGTGTATAATAACCATTCTTTTCATTCATTTTCTATTCTCTATTTTTTTATTTTGCTTCTAATATTTTTGGACTGCCTTTTTACCACTCAATATGTACAGCTCTAGTGTTCCAGTCTTTTTTTATTTTTTTTTCTTTTTGAAAGAGAATGGAGGAAGCAAGGTGCTTCCCCTTATTAATGAAAGGATAATGTCAACAGTCTCCTTTTGAGACTGCTTATTTGGCTATGGAGGTGCCTGAATTTTTTCTCTCTCAATTTTACCTTTTCAGCTATGAGGGTCAACTTGACTAGACAATCTTTCTTTCTTTTCCTTTTCCTCAACCAACAAGCTGTATAACCATGTTGATCTTTCTGTGCCCTACTGAAATTCTCTTGTTGTACCACGTTCTGTTTCTAAGATTCTTATTCTTCTCTGTGTAGCATGGTTCAACTGCATTTTGCATCCCACATTGTGCATGATGCATGCTTGCCGTAATAACAATTGCAAATGTTACATGCTTAATCTTTGTTGTTCCTAACATCACTGAAATGTCAAGGCATTTTCACCCCCCCAACAACATGCCACCAAAAAAAAAAAAAAAAAAAAAAAAAAAAAAAAAAGGGAAGAAGAAGAAAAGAAGATGGAAGCATACTTATTTGCAAAAGTATCATACTTGGCTTCCAATATCTGAAATATTAAATCAAGTGTTCTCTTAGATGGACTTACTGGATCTTCTCAGGGCTCTTGCAATAAGGGTGCAAAGACATGTAGGTTAAAATTAATTCTATTTTTATCTAATTTGATGTATAAGGAAACCCTTTGGAAAATGTATGCTGGTTGCACAAAATTTCATAGCAGTATCTTGTGTTCAGAGTATTTATTATTTAGTATTGCTTCATTTCCCAGAAAGAACAAAAATCTCTCAAACTTTTAGTATTGTGTTTCAGGGGATCAAAAATATTCTCTTCTTTCGTGACATTCTTGAAAAGCAAAGATCCAAGTGATGGTTCAGAGCAGGCATTGGTGAACGAATTGCTACTTTGGATGAGCATCCCAAAGATCATGTATGTACATAAGTAGGTCTTCACACTTGCAGGATTCTTAAGTAATGTTGGATTTGCTTGACAACTGTCACCAATTTTGTAAGTCATATCTATGTACGGTGATTGGAAAACAGTGGGCTATACATGCGTAACTTTTAATAAGAGCAATATAATTGTTGGCTTGCTTAATGTCTAAAGCCAATTGAATAGTCAACAGACACATGCACACATACGATGAAACCTCACACAATTAAAACTGTTTTGGCATCTCTTGTTGGGTCATGACCAGTTCTTCATTATTGGCAGGGCCCATTTATCAATGGAGAAAATATTTCTGCTGTTGATTTGAGTCTGGCACCAAAATTATTTCATCTTGAGGTTGCCCTTGGTCATTTTAAAAGCTGGATTGTCCCAGAAAATTTGACTCGTGTTCATGGTTACATGAAGGTATGCACCTTAATCTTGCCTAACTTAGTTCCATCAGTAGTTGACAGATTCTTGCACTTTCTCCAACCACAACTTTCGAGTTTAATGCATGACATGCTTCACCTATGCTACTCTCTTCAGTTTATCAGTTGAACTGCAAATACACCTGTAATTTGGTCATCAAAGATTTTGCTTTTGAGGGAGATTTTGATCATCAAAGATTGACAAGCAAAAAGCTTGTAGTGCATGTTGATATTGTCCCATTTCAAGGATTGTGAATCAAATAGGTCCAGATTTGACTAATTGTCTCCCTTCCCACTTGATATTACTGGAACATGAAACCTGAGAGATCTAGATTCCTTACAATGGTTTTGACACCACTTTTCATGCATTATATGTTTCTGAAGCATGGATCCATCTCTATCGCTTCTGCAACTTTTTAAGTAACTATTGAACTTTTTCAATTTCATGCAGTCACTTTTCAGTCGAGATTCATTCATAAAGACCATGCCTGCGGTGGAGCACTTGATTGAAGGGTGGGAGCCTAAAGTAAATGCCTAAAATTTCTTCCAAATACCTGTACAATACAATGTTTGGCAGCTGCTGTAAAGCAGTCTACGTAACTGATGCAGCCTCTTATTTGGCTTCATGAGCTGTGATGTTATTGTGCTGTCATCTTCTCCATCACGAGCAATTGGGCCTATCTAAATTTCTAGTTGTAATCCATCCTTCAAATTGTTTCAAGCAGTGTTTGCCATATTGTACCGGTAGTATCTCAGTATGCAGTACCATACCATACCGACATTATCGTACCGGTCCATATCGTGCATTGACACTGTAAAAGGATGTATCAATATAGGGTCCGGCACCAAGATAGCAAATCTTAGTTTCAAGTTTTATATATAAAAAGTGAGTACACATTGGATCTTTTTTATGTGTTTCCCTCTCTTTAATTACTATGCAGTATATACATATTTTCTCAGCTAATGTTGGCAGAGTGGTTTTGTCCTGCATCATAAGACATGTAGTTTGAATCTTATGTGCTGATTTTGTGTCTGAATTTACCCTATGAAAATCCTAAGGGTGCATTTGATTACACTTTTGATTTTAAAAAAATATTTTTTATTTTTTTTTTATTTTTGCTATTGAGTAAAAGCAAAAAAGTAAAAAGTATGTTTAATAACTATGTTGCTATAAAGAAATAAGCAACATTTGAGGATGGTAGGTGAAGAGCTCGACGAGGGAGAAGGGTTCGAGTTTTTTATTTTTTAGTTTGACGTTTTAGACGTAGGGAAGCAAAAAAAAAGCAGAAAAGTAAGGTTTGGAAAGCAAAAAATTTTTGCTTTACATATAAAGTAATTATTTTGATTTTTATTTTTTATTTTTTATGATGTTATCAAATATTATTTTTTAATTTTTATTTTTAAAAATTAAAAAAATAAAAAAATATTTTTTTACGGTAAGCCTGCTGACTCATAGGCATCAAACAAGGGTGGAAGAGGAATCTATCTGTGGTTTGAATGGAGGTTGTGAGACTGTTGCCTTTACCGTGAACCAATTTAATCTTGGCACTGGAAAAGAGATAAGGTTTTAGAGGGGACAAAAACCTTGGTTGGATGATTTGACATTAGAGTGGCTATCTCCAATTGTATAATTCTATTGCAGCAATAAGGGGGTGACACTTGACTATCAATTTAACAAAAAATTAAGATCCTGGACAATCAAGATCCTAAGGCCACTAACTGAAGAGGCTGATCCAGAATGCTCTCTACCGGACAATCTTTTAACTGATATCAATCCTTATAGTAATACGGACACTATATGTTGGAAGACAGCAAAAATCTATAAATTGTTAGATGGAGGTTTCAGATCGTCCTAGGCAAAATACCTTTACCAGGCTGCAGCTCTGGAGAAACCTAAAAGTTACATGCAGCTGGTAAATCAGTGATATGTTCAACATAAAAAAGAACACGATAAGAAAGGGTTTTAAGGTGGACTGTGATTTTGTTTCCTGTAATGCAAAGATAGAATCCATTAACCACCTCATGTTTCACTGTCCTGTTCAGAAAATTTGGCAGCAAATTTTTCAGATGCTGAGTATTATCAGTCACCCTTCGAATATGTAGTCACTTTGGACTACCTGGAGATGATGAAGAATTCAAAGCAAGTTCAAGCCAGCTTGCGATCAGCTAGTCATCGCCATTTGCTGTTAATATGGAAAGAGTAAAACCAGAACAATCCAGTGCAATCACAAACGTGCCACTAGTTTCTCCTTCATCTGGAGTGGACTCTCTCATGGACGTCTTACTCATATGATGCTCCATTTGATCTTGTTGTTTCTCTACTTTAAAATGCCGATTTTGGGGCGCACAGGGAGAGGTTAGACAGCGGCTGCTTACGGGCACGGTGCGGTCAGGCATCATCGAGGGTGCCTTTCTTTGTGGGCAGGTGGCAAAGCGTTGGAGCACCAATAAAGTGGCACTTGTCGTTGTGCACAGCACCGCTTTCGGCTAATAGCCACGACAAGAACGGCTTTACCCATGAGCACCCCCGTGATTCATCAACTCATTTGGTACGAAGTATTGGCATCATCGATAGGCCCAAAATTTCATCTTCAGACGAAGGACAGATCGTCCACCTCCGGCAATGCTACCTGCACGGCACCAGTACCTAATTTTTATACATACGGTTGATGTTCTCTCTCTACGTGCATGATGGAGTATTGCATAATTATAAATATTTATCATCAAAAAATAAATGGCCATCAGACAAGGTGGTCCTTAAATATATATTGTATCATATTCAATATGGATTGTTTGATGGCCGCGGAGACATGCACAGATTATACCACAGAGGATTTTGATTGAATTAAATTGGCCAAACTTGCTATACGATGGCCGGGTTTATCTTTGAAATTGAAAGGATTGATCGTGGGATAATCAAGTATATTTTGATCTATACATCACACAAATATAATGGAAAAAAAAAATATTTTATAAAAAAAAAATAACTAAAATAAATAAAATGTAAAATAGAGAAGATAATCAAGTAATAAAAAATAAGAGAAAAAAAAGTATATCAAATTTACGTGGTTCGAACTGATTGTTGGCCTACATCCACGGACAAGACTTCCTTAACATTCTTCTATTAATAATCCACACACAATGAAGTACAAAATTGAAGAAAAAAAATAAAAGACTTACACAGACTCTCTTTTATAAAAGAAAAATACTCTTTTATTTTTTCTCTCAAGAGAATCTCACGTCTCTCTTATTTTTTCTCTTCTCTTGGATTTTTTTATTGTTGTTTCACTGCTCTCAGACTACTATCAAACTCTTTCGAGGCCCTCCCTTTAAATAGAGCTCATCATCAGGTGAAATCTGATCCAAACCGCATAAAAAATGAACTTCATTTTGATGTAGAAATCAAACAAGTTTCCCTGCCATCCGATCTTCATCACACCATCTGGAAATGCCTGAAAACAATCACATAACAGCCCAAAACAAATCGGAGAACCATCCTTAGCCATCCGATCAAAACCAAGAAGAAGCAGAGCCATCCGATCGCGCCAATGAAGTGGGCCACCACCTATTTATATGGTAAGGAGGAACCTCGGGCATCCGATCGTGTGTATGGCGCTATCTCGACCATCTGATGGTGCTCAGATCTCATGGACCACTGGTGGACCGTGCCTGGTCCACAGAAAACCGCATACACCGATCATCTCGCACATCGCCTGAGCTTGGGCCGGCATTTTCATGCGCGCCGACGTGCATGGGCCTGGGCTGCTTTTCTGGGTCTGGGCCGGCTGAACATGGCTTCAACCTATCAATCCTCCCACTTGAAGATATGTGCCGAACTCACAAGAATGTCATCCCTAAAGGTCTTGCCAACCTCCCACTCCTCACATAGCTCCAAGACTGAGAGAAGTTTTACTCCAATTGAACTTCTCCCAAGTCACCAGCTTTGTCAACACATCTGCTGAAGTTGCATTAGTATGAATTTTTAACAATGAAACTAAACCATCATCAACCACATCTCTCAAAAAATGATAGCGAATGTCAATATGCTTCGTCCGAGAGTAAAACATCGGATTTTTCGTCAAGTGCAATGCGCTTTGACTATCATAATTCACCCTCATCATATCTTGTTTCATCTTGAAGTCTCTAAAAACCCTCTTGAGTCAGATAGCTTTTTTGCATACGTGTGTCATTGCAATATACTCTACTTCTGTCATTGATAATTAATGCCATCACTGATTGAAGCTTAGACTCCCAGCTAATAGTATCGCCGTCTATGGAGAACACATAGCTTGTAGTAGATCTTCTCTTATCCTGATCACTTGCAAAATCAGAATCAACATACCCAATGCACTCTAAACCTGCTAAACTATAACAGAGTGAATGATCAGTCGTCTCCCTCAGATATCGGAGGATCCACTTTACTGCAGTCCAATAGTCGCTACCTGGATTCATCATATACTGGCTCACAACTCCCATTACTTATGCAATATCTGGTCTTGTGCATACCATGGCAAACATAAGACTCCCTACTGTTGATGAATATGGTACCTAGGCCATGTCAGCCTTTTCTGCTTCTGTATTGAGTGATTGCTCTGGTGACAGTTTCAACTGAATAGAAAATGGGGTAGACACCGACTTTGCATTCTGCATATTGCACCGCAGAACTTTCTCCACATATCTTTTTTGTGAAAGCCAGACCTTCCTATCCTTCCTCTCCCGTAGCACCTTCATCCTGAGTATTTGGTTCATAGCTCCTAAGTCCTTCATCTCAAACTCTCCAGCCAACTGAATTTTCAGATCTGATATCCGACTCCTACTATTTTCTGTGACCACCATATCATCGACATATAATAGCAAGATACAGAAGCTCCGATCATTATAATTGCAGAAATATGCATAATGATCTGCCTCCAGTCGATCAAATCTCAAACTCACAATAAAAGAATCAAATTACTTGTACCAACACCTCGATGCCTGTTTGAGACCGTACAATAATTTGTTCAGCTGACAAACCAACTCCTCCTTGCTCTTTTCAATAAAATCTTTAGGTTGCGCCATATAAATCTCCTCCTCCAAGTCACCATATAAGAAAGCCATCTTTACATCCATCTGCTCGAGCTCTAAATCCATGACTGCCGCGATCGTCAAAACAATCCAAATTATAGTAAAACGAACCACTAGTGAGAAGATCTCATCAAAATCAATTCCTGACTTTTAAGCATAACCCTTCACCACCAACCACGTTTTGAATTTTTTCACATTTTCATCTGTATCCTTCTTCATTTTATAGACCCACCGACATTCGATCGGACTCCTCTCCTCGATAGAACTACAAGCTCCTATGTCTTGTTCTTCCGAAGTGACTCCATCTCCTCCTTCATAGCACAATGCCACTTTTTAGCATTGGTGGACTCACATGCTTCCCTCTATGAAGTCGGCTCATCCTCCTCCGCTAAAGCAACATAAGCACAAACATGGTTAGCAGAAGGAATGAAAGAAGTGACATAGTCATCATATCTCGCCGGAGGTCTAATGACCCTCCTAGGCCGCTCAGACTCTATTAATAGCTCTTCTAGTGAGATAGCATCCTCAGGAGATTGCGGAGACTCCGCACTTGATCCATCATCAACTACCTCATCGTTCACCTGTGCTTGCTCTGCTGCATCTCGTCACCTACATCAGAGAACTCAATAGAAGTAATGACTTTATCATCTTGCTTTTCCTTGATGTCTTGAAAAGATTCTTCATTAAAAACAATATCTCGGCTAAGAACGATCTTGTGGGTAGTAGGGTCCCACAATCGATACCCCTTTACTCCTTTAGTATAGCCAAGAAAAATGCACCTCCGAGAGTTTCTGTCTAATTTTATCCTCTTTTCTTTTGGAATCCATATATATACATCACATCTAAAGATATGGAGATGAAAATAATTTACTGACTTGCCACTCTAAAGTTCTTCTAGAATTTCCAACCCAAGAGATTTTGTCGGTGCTTAATTGATTAAGTAACAAGCCGTGCACGCAGTCTTTGCCCAAAATCTTTTGTCAAATTTTGCCGTGCTCATCATAATATGGACTCCTTCCATAAGTGTTCTATTAAATCTCTTTGCCACACCATTTTGCTGTGGTGTCCCAAAAATCGTAAGTTGTCGCTGAATTTCATGCTCACCATAAAATTCATCAAACTCTTTGGAGCAATATTCTCCTCCATTATCAGAATGTAGGCATTTAATTTTTAAATCTTTTTCATTTTTTACCAGTTTTGAATTTTTTGAAGGTTTCAAAAACATCGGATTTTCACTTCAGAATATATATCTAAGTCTTTCGAGAATAGTCATCAATGAAGAAAACGGAGTAGAAATACCCATCCAATGATCTATCAGATGATTTTCAAGTATCTAAATGGATTAGCTCAAAAAATTTTTTACTCTGTTGCTGTGATAAAAAGAAAAAGATCCTTCTTTGTTTACTATAGATACGATCTTCACAAAATTCCAGTGGCGCTGACTTGTACCTCGGAAGAAGCTCCTTATTTGATAATAATTGTAGCCCACGCTCGCTCATATGTCCCAAACATCGATGCTAAATCATCGAAGATACCATCTTTGAACTTGCTACTACCACCTCTCCTACTTGAGTCTCGCCCATCAATTTATAAAGACCGCATATTTGTACTCCCCTTATCACCACCAAACACCTTTTAGATACCTTCAATTAATCTCTCTCCGATAAACTTTAAACCTTGTTTACAAAACTTTTCAAGTGATAGTAGACTCTTGCACAGTGCAGGAACATACTGTACATTAGAACACCCAAATAGATAACTCCTCCATCCAATGATTTGTATGTATAAAATCACTCCTTAAAAGGAGTCAAGTGAAAAGATGCCTTCGAATCTAAAATCCAATAATGTGCGAGCTCAAATCTTTTCAATACCGTCAATGCATCCCCGTCATCTGAAGTAGCCGAACCAGTTTCACTTTCTGCTATATTGCCTTAAAAGTTTCTCGATTTAGATTTTGTATCAACTCCTTTAGTCCAGTAATTTTTTTTACATATTATATTTTTTCACAATTCCAATATTTCACCTTCTTCTTGCCCTTGAATTTAGATCTTGTCTTCCTTTGATCACTACATTCTCTTTCAAAAAGCCTGTCCCATGCTACCATGGCTTCTCCTGAAGAGCTTTTTTGGCTAAATTTTCATCTCATTTCTTCTGTAAGCAATGATGCAACAACTGACTCCATCTTAAAAATTTCAATGTGACTCAAGTTCATAATAAGATTATCCCAAAACTTCAACATAGAACAAAGTAGAATGTTAGTCTTCTCTTCATCATCAATTCTGACATCTAGGGCCACAAGCTTGCTCACAGTGGAATTGAATACACCCAAGTGCTCTTGAACTGATGTCCCATCCTTCATCTTTAGATTGTATAATTGTCGTCTTAAATAGATTTTATTTACCAAAGACTTTTCTTCATAGAAATTCTTCAATTTTTTTCAAATCCTTTTTGCAGTAGTTTCGGTCTCGATATTGAATAATACCGAATCATCCAACGCCAAATAGAGGTTCATCATTGCCAGCTTGTCTTTTTTCTTATATTGACCATCTGTCATCTCTTGAGGTTTGCATTTTTTTTCTTGCAAAGCAATTTTACAATCATTCTTGATCAATACTACCTGCATCTTCATCTTTCAAAGTACAAAGTTTGATACATCAAACCTCGGTATCTCATATTTTATTGTCGTCACCTTGTCCATTATTGTTTCAAATCAAACTGTCTACAAAAGAATCTCCACGCTTTGATACCAAACTGAAAGGACCGACTGTGGGGTAATCGAGCACACCTTTATCCATACAGCACATAAGCACAGTAGAAATAAGATCGTTTTGTAGAGGAAAGATAACTGAACAAATGTAGAATGCAAAATAGGAGAGATAATCAAGCAATAAAAAATAAGAGAAAAGAAAGCACACCAGATTTACATGGTTTGGCCTGATTGTTGTCCTACGTCCACGAGCAAGACCTCTTCAATATTCTTCTATTAATAATCTATGGCGCAACAAAGTATAAAATTGGAGAAGAAAAATAAAAGGCTCATACAAACTCTCTTTTATAAAAGAAAAATACTCTTTTATTTTTTTCTCTCAAAGGAATCTCACGTCTCTCTTATTCTTCCTCTTCTCTTGGACTTTTTTATTGTTATTTTCATTGCTCTCAGGCTGCTATTAAACTCGTCCGAGGCCCTCCCTTTAAATAGAGCTCGTCATTGGGTGAAATCTGGTCCAAACCACATAAAAAATGGACTCCGTTTCGATGTAGAAATCAAACAAGTTTTTCTGCTGTCCGATCTTCATCGCACCGTCTGGAAACACCTGAAAACAATCACGTAACAGCCCAAAACAAATCGGAGATCGTCCTCAACCATCCGATCAAAATCAGGAAGAAGCGAAGTTGTCCGATCACGCCAATGAAGTGGGCCACCACCAATTTATATAGTAAGGAGGAACCTCCGCTGTCTAATCGCGTGTATGGTGCGATCTCGACCGTCTGATGGTGCTCAAATCTCGTGGACCGCACTTGATCCACAGAAAACTACGTACACCGATCGTCTCGCACATTGCTTGGGCTTAGGCCGGTGTTTTCGTGCGCGCGCCCGCGTGCGTGGGTCTGGGATGCCTTTCTGGGTTTGGGCTGGCTGAACATGGCTTCAACCTATCAGGAACAAATTGAGAGCAATGAGTTGTGTAATTATAGGACAGTCTTTAACTAGGGTCTCAATTAGACGTCAGGTTGAGTATGGTCAGGGTCCCATTCCCTATGTTCCTGACTTGATCAACCTGATAACCGATCGGTTGCCACCAGTAGGCAGGCAGCTGAGATATGCTTTGCGAGACTACAGACGGTGGATCCAGTACTCGCGTTCCCTCTTAGTGGTGATCCCAACCAAAAGCTTTTCTTGGTAGGTTAATTAATAGCTGTCCTTTAGAAGAGATTATAAAGGCTAGCATATATAAAAGCAAGGTCTTGGTTTTCATTCTGCCAAGAGTTTTGCATGCAAGCTCGTAAAGCGAATTGGTTTGGATGACGATGATGATGTAAACACCTCCAATGATGAGAAAAAAGACATGTTTAGAGGGGAAAAGCCCACTAATATCCTTCAAGAAATTAAGGATCACCATCAACAATGGCTAACTTGTTGACAGCGCCACTTGTGCCCCTGGGATTTGTGATCATGGGTGAGCCTCAGCAATATTTAGCTAATGTGAGCTTGTGCTGGGACCAGATTATATATGTAGTAGAGGGTGGTGCATAAGCAAGGATATACAAGGTGCACGCTTATAGAAAAAAAGGTTTATTTACTCCATGCAACTCATGCTGTAGGACTTTCCTGCTGCCGTAAAAGGATATGAACAAAATGCTATCTTGCTAGGGCAATATTCTTGAGTTACTTATTGTGGATTTTCTAACAAGAAAACCACCCACTTTAATCTACCTCAAGGAGAAACTTCATTCAGAAATTCACTTTATGATTTATGCTATTAAGCAGTTATTTTATTGAGAAAAAACCGGAAAATTGTGGGAGTTAGAAAAGAGCTATAGTCTCATTCTATCTATTCATTAGAATCGTGAGCTTCATGCAATAAATAGCAGAAACATAATTAGGTTGGGCTACTCTCCCATGATAAGTTAGATCAATCGGTTTGAACTATCAGTGATTGATTGGTACAATCACCTTTTGGTATCTCTTAAAATTAAAAGTAGCAATCCACTTGAGTTTCCATCTATTAGAGATAAATTTTCATCTATACTTTCAACTTAAAAGTAGCTACCCACTTGAGTTTCAAGTAAAAATAGCTATCTATTTGAAATACAAATTAAAAGTAACTATCCATTTTAACTGAAATGATCCTTATATCCTTATATCTTTTAAAATATTGTCGCATTGTATTATCATAGTATTGTATTTCTGTACAATAAAGTAATATTATATTTTATTAGTGTAGTATTACTTTATAATAATACAGTGTTACTTTATTATATTATATTAGTATAGTATTTTTTTATAATAAGATAGTATTATATTATATTGGTATAGTATTTTTTTATAATAACACAGTGTTGTTTTATTATATTATACTAATATATTATTCCTTTATAATAAGGTAGTATTACATTATCATAGTATAGTATTCTTTTATTATAGTATTATTTTTCAACAATGCAGTGTTATTTTATAATAGTATAGTATAATTTTATAATAGTATAATAGTATTTTATAATAGTATGGTGTTGTTTTATAACTGCAAGGGCAATTGAGTCATTTCACTATCATTTAGATAGTTGCTTTTAAGTTATATTTCAAATAGGGAGCTGCTTTTATTTGAAATTCAAGTAGATAGTTACTTTTAAGTTTAAACTAAAGTAGATAATTTATCCTATATATATATATATATATAACTGGATCACCCATTATTCTCTTTTTCTTTTTTTTTTTGGCATCCATATATATAACTAGATCACCCATTATTCCAATTGATTAGCGCAAATGCTGCTTTTCCAACATTTGGGTTGCTAATAATTCACACAAAGAGGACTCTTTAAAAGCCCTAGGGCTGGTTTTGGAAAAATTAAATCCCATACCATGTACATTATGTGACAGTGCACCATGCCAATCACCGCTACTATATTTTTATAGTGGTGGGTCTGCAAAAATAAGTGACTATGATTAATATGACGCACCTCCATATGGTGCATCGTGTTGTAGGATATAATTTCTATTGATTTTTGGTGGTGTAGTATAGAGCGGCCTAGATGCTATATATATATATATAAGCGACCTCTGGCCAAAACATTCGTAAATTACAAGCGACCTATGGTGAAAACATTCGTGAATTCAAGATCCTGTTGGATTCTTTGCGAATGTATGCATATATCCGTGATGAAAAGATAGAGCAATAATAGAGAATATATGAAAAGAACAAAAGCTTCCTGATATTGCAACATACAGAAAATGACAGAAAAAAACTCGTCATTAGAAAACAAAACACTAGTCTCTTGCCTGTTCAGTGGGGCAGCAAAATTGTACAGATATTAAGTAGAGACCAAGAGTATGTGCCCTCCTAGAACCAATGCATTAGATATCACCAAGCTTATATCATTATCATCTCAACATCTTGCACATGAAACATGAACAAGTGTATGTACAATTTGAACAAGTATTATACACTCAGAATTTCTCGTCAGTTTACCAGAAAAAATTCTCATTCGAGTTTGAATACCGTGCATAGCTGGACGATCACAACCATCATGAAATAAGAGCAATAAAATTAGCGTTATGGAAAACCCTACGTGTAAGTTTGAAAGGCTTTTGATTATACACACACACACACACACACACACATACACACACATAGTGTTAAGACGAGAATCGCACAAGCATCGAGTAAAGGTAAGAGATGAGAAAAATTGGAAAAAGACAGCATGTGATGGATGAATCTTATTCTCAAAACTTTAGCTATGGAAAAAACATGCTTTAAAGTTTGAAAAAAGCATGCCAAGGCTTGTCTTATAGTAAATCAATCACATAAGCTAATATACTTTGCTTATAAACTAAGCTCATAACCTAATCTACCTTGCATTTTCAATTGCCAGCCTATACTAGTCTACCTCATGTAGTTCCATGTGCTACGAAACAATATGAAACAAGCGCACCCTTCGTTCTCCATTCTACAAAGACGTTCTCCTGTTAATTTCTTCAACATATACCCCCCCTATTATGCACTTCAGCTGGTTTGCAGAAAGTTATGGTTGGAGTATCTTTGTTATTTGTTTGTATATATTTGGATAGATTTGTGCATGACAGAGATGACTCTGTTCTTGTCCAGCCTGTGAGACCTATTTATAAATAAGAAGAGACATAACTCCTTGCATAATTTACACTTTCCTATGGATTAAACATGACAACAATGGTACTACACTTTTTCTCCTCTGACTTAATGTTGTTGAACAAAGTCTCCTATTCAAATTAAGAGAGAGAGAAATGCATGGATCGGCATCTAAAAGTCATCTTGTATCAATCTTAATCGCCAATCACTGCAGTGCATATGCGGCACCATAGGGTGTGGTGTGTTTGTGGATGTCGTCCATCATAGGATGGATGACTATCAAATAACACGACGTGCATCGTATATTCTGTACTTGTGTGTGCCATCCATCCAATGATGGGCTACAGCCATCCAAGGGATCGTGCTCCACTTCTAACTGTTCTTTGATGGATGATCACCCAATAATTAACATGTTAATTTTGTTTTCAGAAACCTAGCTTGCATATCAAGAAAAACAAAGCCTCTACATCAGTAGTTGTCACCATTAAGGAGGGTACATGCATGGGAGCTAAATTTGATCCACCACCATACAAACAGTATGAGGCTTATCTCACATCTATCACGTGACTTCCACGTGACTCTCTAGACATCCCCAGATGCCAGAACAATGTTGAACTTCCACCAACCCGTCTTTTGCCAACTTCGCTATTTTTTTTTTCGTAGGAAGAAAAAGGCAGTTCTCTCATTCTTGAAGCACTCATCAAGTCACGCGAGGAAAGAGAAAGCCACCGTTCACGTCTTAATCGAAAGCATGGAAAAAGTGGGAAGAAGAAAGGCGATCGCGATCCAACACGAACACCAGAGACCACCACGTGTCAATCCAAAGGAAAAAATATATATCAAGTTCCATAAAACTTACACGTCATGATGGACCCAAGAGTCCTCGTGCTGCCACCTGTACATATATAAAAGAACACCACCCCGTGCATTCCAACCCCAAGCCCTCCCCCAACATTGACTAGAATAATTTCGAAGCTTTATTTAATTACTTGTCCACCCTAGTCCTGTGGTGGAATTTACAAACTTGCTGCCACTATCTTCAGTAGTAGTAGACATTAATAGACTTGTTCGGAAGACTTTAATTGGAGGTCGATCATGAAGGGATGGTATCTGCTACTCTTCGTCGTTGGAGTCTCTGGCAGCGATCTCGGCCAGCATCTTTTGAATCCTTTGCATTGTCTCCATCTCCGACAACCACTCCTCCCTCTCTCGATTGTACGCCTCGAAGAACTCCTTGTTCTCCTTCACCAACTCCGTCCATACTGACACAGCACACAAGACGCACATCAGCCTCAAAAGATCATCTATAACGTACGTTGTAGACCTTTCTTTTCTTTACCCTTTTTCCCCCAGAATATTTATGCAAATATCATCAGCAAACACCCCACAAAGTTCAAACCAGAATCTTCTCCTAAATAGAGGAGTTATGTATGGTGGATCCACTAGACTATGACCTACTTCGTGTTAGGTACTAAACCTTATTTGTAATTTGTTTTGAGGAGAGGCGAGAGTAATGAAAATAGAAAGGTTACCTGTAGACGTGATGACAGGCTTAATGTTAGCATGCTTGGAGAGGGCATCCACGCACTCTTGCTTATTCATGTGGAAGAGAAGGCACTTCTCGATCAGATGTTGCACCTATGGTGAACGCACATACAGCCCATGAAATAATAAGAAAAGTTAATGATCAAAAGTCATAAAGTTTTCATCTCTTATATTACCATTCGGATGTAGGAAGCTGACGAGGAGTCACCCATGATCAGATTAAACCACCCGTGATCACCAGATAAACACTGGCTACTGAGACCAAGATAGGACAAGGATGGGGAAGGGGAGAGAGTTGCTTTGGGAGTGAATATTGAGGTCTGGAGTGGGGAGTATAAAGAAGGGAGTAGAAGGGGAAAGAAATAAACACGAGGAGATGCGGGCCAGGGGGTTCACGTGGGAGATGGGGAATGATTGGAGGAGAGGAGACGAGGGAGATACGCGCCGCCTACAGCTCTCTCGCAGCATGCGACATGACCACCGCCTCTCACGTGCTGGTGGGACCCAATCCACATGAAGGCCTCGAGGCCAGCACGCAAGATGGGCGAGGCGGCGAGCCCACCACACGTGCCGGGCGCTAAACGACACGCCAGCCGACCGCCCAACGCGCCGCCGTCCACCGCCCCTCCACAAACATACGCTATGTACAGTAGATAGAGGTATCCGTACAATTGAGCCGAGCCAAGCCGGCTGACTTAAGGCACAAATTTGATCGGATATGAAAAAAATAATAACCGAGAACGATTTAACTCGTACTCGAATTCAATTCTTAATTATTATAAAAAAATAATATTTGAAAAAAAATTATTTTTTTTTTTATTTTTTCAACTCCATAAATATAGATCTATAAATACATCAAAGTGAAAAAGCTACTATGGTAACTTTACAATTATATCCGATCATGATGCGATTATATAACTCATGATAATATTCATAAATTAATCTTTTTTTTATTTCTTTCTTCTACACTCCCTCAATCTGTGCATAGATATTTGCCATGCATAGCTTGTGAAAAGCTTGTAAGTACTCAAACTTGGATAGTCCTTTTGTAAGAATATCCACCACTTGATTAGATGATTTGACATATGAAAGACAACTCTCCACTGTCCATCTTTTCTTGAATAAAATGACGATCAATTTCAACATACTTGGTCCTATCATGTTAGACGGGATTGTTTGCAAAGTTGATCGCCATCATTATTGTCGTAATACAACTTCATAAGAGACTCCACTACAATACCAATGTCCTTTAGGAGAATTCATATCCATAGAAGTTTAGCAACCCTATGGGTCATAGCACAATACTCAGCCTCTACACTGGAGCGAGCAATTGTGGATTGCTTCTTGCTTCTCCAAGCTAGTAAATTTTCTTCAAGAAACACACAATAGCTTGTAGTAGAGCATCCGTCGACATCAACCGATCTAGTCCAATCAGCATTAGTATATTCTTCCAGAGTGAGATGATCATGTTTCCTATATATCAATCCTTTTTTTGGAGATTTCTAAATATACCTTAGAATTCTATCAACAGCTTTTATGTAAGTAGTGGTAGGGACGTGCATGAATTGGCTAATCACACTTATTGCATAAGTAATGTCAAGTCTTGTAAGGGTGAGATATAAGAGTTTACCTACAAGACGTTGATATTGTTCCTTTTCTTCGCGATAGAGTTGGATCCCATTTGTGATGGATAAGTGATGATTAGTCTTTATGGGAGTGTTGATTGGCTTACTCCCAAGCTTTTTGGTTTCCCAAAGAAGATTGAGTGCATACTTTCTCTAACACAAATTGATGCACCCATTTGATCTCGCTACTTCTATTCCCAAGAAGTACTTCATGTGACCAAAATCTTTAATTTCAAATTCAGAACTCAACCTATCTTCCAAGATTGAATTTCAACCTCATATTTTTATTGATAAGCGTGTTATCAACATTAACAATTAGGATAACCACCTTATTTTCATTTTTTCTCACAAAGAGAGTATGATCAGCATTACCTTGAGTGTAGTCAAATCTCTTCATGGTAATCCGCAATCTATCAAACCAAGCTCGAAAAGATTGTTTCGGTCCATACAATGCTTTCCTCAGTCTACAATATTTTTTTTCAATATTAAAATCCAATGGTGGTTGCATGTAAACCTCTTCCTTCAAATTTTCATTGAGGAATGTATTTTTGACGTCCATCTAGTATAGATTCCATAAGTATTGAGTAGCCATGGATAAGATCATTTGGACAGACTTCAACTTTGCAACCGGAGCAAAGGTCTCTTTGTAGTCATTGCCGTATGTCTGGGTGAAGCTTTTTGCAACAAGCCTCACCTTGTATCTTGCAATAGTGCCATCAGAGTTATACTTAATAGTATACACCCATTTAGAACCCACCATATGCTTTCCTGTAGGAATATCAACAACCTCTCCCAAGTATTGTTATTTTCAAGGGCTCTCATTTCTTCTTCCATAGCTTGATCCCATTTTGAGTCCTTCCTAGCCTCTACAAAACAACTAGCTAGGAATTGGGCAAATAGAGATAGTAGATAGGAAAGCAAGATGGGTGAAACATGAGTATAGTTGACATATTGATCAATAAGATATTTAGAATGAGGACATTTAGTGCATTCTCTAGCTCCTTTTCTCAAGGTGATAGGTATGTTAAGTTCAACATCAAGATTATCTTGAGTAAAGACATCAGCTGCAGGTGGAAAATAAGGATCGTGCAACTTAGCAACCTCTTGAGAGTGGTCGGTAGTATGACTTCCTTCATTAGTAGCCTCTATATCTCCTCCATTCTCCCCCTGACCTTCATCTCTATGGATGTCTCCAAAAGAAGTGGGGATAGAAATAGGAGTGGGAATAGAAATAAGAAAGCTTTCTTCCACCATACTATGAGTCTCTCCCTAAAGATAGTTCCCACAATGTACAAATGATTCATGTTCAAAGAATGTAATATCCTTAGTAACAAACCTACGCCTAGTAGTAGAATCAAGACACTTATAACCTTTCTAAGTAGGAGAGTACCCAAGAAAGATTCCCGAGATAGCACGAGGGTCAAGTTTAGATCTTTCTCGAGCAAAATTATGGATGAAACAAAGACACCCAAACATGTGAAGAGGTAAAGAGAAAAGAGGTCTATCAAAATTCAAGAAAAGATAAGAAATTTAAGTATCAAGAATTTGAGAAGGCATACGATTGATGACATATGTAGCAATGAGAATGGCATCGTCCTAATACTATTTTGGAAGATTGTGGGTAAACAAGAGCGTGCGAGCCGTATCCAGTAGATGACGATTTTTTCTTTCAGCAATGCCATTTTGTTGAGGAGTGTAGGCTCATGAAGTTTCATGGAGAATACCTTCATCTTGAAAAAAAGTAAGAAAGGAATTAGCAAGATACTCCCAAGCATTATCAGAGCGAAAAACCTTGATTCTCTTTCCAAATTGGGTGAGAATCATTTTGCAAAAAATTTGAACAATACGAAGGATTTCTTCTCGAGACCTTAGTAAATATGTCTAGATATAATATGCATAACCATCAATGAAGATAACATAGTATTTGTGACCATCCAAAGATTCAACAGTTGCAGGTCTCCATACATCAGAATGAATTAAGTCAAACAAGCCAGAAATAGTATGCGTAGAATATGAAAATGAAGTTCGACAATGCTTAGATAACTAACAAACTTTGTAATTTAAGAGTTCATGACTAACCCCATAAAATAAGTTGGAAAAAAGAAAATGAAGCGACTAAAAATAATAGTCGAGAATGATTTAACTCGTACTCGAATTCAATTCTTAATTATTATAGAAAAAAAATGATGTTTGGAAAGAAAGATTATTTTGTATTTCTTATTTTTTCAACTCCATAAATATAGATCTATAAATACATCAAAGTGGAACAGCTACTATGGTAGCTTTACAATTATATCTGACCATGTATGGTATCTAAACAAATATGTTTAATAATCATAAAAAAATATGGTAAGTATGACCCCTGTAATCCTTATAGTGATGCAACCATATAATTCATGATCATGACAACTCATGATAATATTCACAAGTTAGTCCTTTTTTATTTCTTCCTTCTACGCTCCTTCTCAATCTGTGCATAGATATTTGCCATGCATAGCTTGTCAAGAGCTTGTGAGTACTCAAACTTGGATAGTCCTTTTGTAAGAACATCCATCACTTGATTAGATGATTTGACATATGGAAGACACAAATCTCCACTGTCTATCTTTTCTCGAATAAAATGATAATTAATTTCAACATGCTTGGTCCTATCATGTTGGACGGGATTGTTTGTAAAGTTGATCGCCGCCATTATTATCACAATACAACTTCATAAGAGACTCCACTACAATACCAATGTCCTTTAGGAGAATTCATGTCCACAGAAGTTTAGCAACCCTATGGGTCATAGTGCGATACTCAGCCTCTACACTGGAGCGAGCACCTGTGGATTGCTTCTTGCTTCTCCAAGCTAGCAAATTTTCTCCAAGAAACACACAATAGCTTGTAGTAGAATATCCGTCATCAACTGATCTAGTCCAATCAGCATCAGTATATCCTTCCAGGGTGAGATGATCATGTTTCTTGTATATCAACCCTTTTTCTGGAGATCTCTTAATATACCTTAGAATTCTATCAACAACTTTTATGTGAGCAGTGGTAGGGATGTGCATGAATTGGCTAACCACACTTATTGCATAAGTAATGTCAGGTCTTGTAAGGGTGAGATATGAGAGTTTACCTACAACATGTTGATATTGTTCCTTTCCTTTACGACAGAGTTGGATCCCATTTGTGATGGATAAGTGATGATTAGTCTATATGGGAGTGTCGATTGGGTTACTCCCAAGCTTTTTAGTTGCTCAAAGAAGATCGAGTGCATACTTCCTCTAACACAAATGGATGCACCCATTTGATCTCACTACTTCTATTCCCAAGAAGTACTTTATGTGACCAAGATCTTTAATTTCAAATTCAGAACTCAACCTATCTTTAAAGATTGGATTTCAACCTCATCTTTCTGATGATAAGCATGTCATCAACATTAACAATTAGGACAACCACCTTATTTTCATTTTTGCTCACAAAGAGAATATGATCAGCATTACCTTGAGTGTAATCAAATCTCTTCATGATAATCTGCAATCTATCAAACCAAGCTCGAGAAGATTGTTTCAGTTCATACAATGCTTTCCTCAGTCTACAATATTTTTCTTCAATATTAAAATCTGGTGGTGGTTGCATGTAAACCTCTTCCTTCAAATTGCATTGAGGAATGCATTTTTGACGTTCATCTGGTATAGATTCCATGAGTATTGAGTAGCCATGCACAAGAACATTTGGACAGACTTTAACTTTGCAATCGGAGCAAAGGTCTCTTTGTAGTCAATGCCGTATATTTGGGTGAAGCCTTTTGCAACAAGCCTTACCTTGTATCTTGCAATAGTGCCATCAGAGTTATACTTGATAATATACACCCATTTAGAGCCCACCATATGCTTTTCTATAGGAATATCAACAACCTTCCAAGTATTGTTATTTTCAAGGGCTCTCATTTCTTCTTCCATAGCTTGATTTCATTTCAAGTCCTTTCTAGCCTCTACAAAACAACTAGCTAGGAATTGGGCAAATAGAGATAGTAGATAGGAAAGCAAGATGTGAGGGTGAAACATGAGCATAGTTGACATATTGATCAATAGGATACTTAGAATGAGGACATTTAGTGCATTCTCTAGCTCCTTTTCTCAAGGTGATAGGTATGTTAAGTTCAACATCAAGATTATCTTGAGTAGAGACATCAGCTGTAGGTGGAAGATAAGGATCCTACAACTCAGCAACCTCTTGAGAGTGGTCGGTAGTATGACTTCCTTCATTAGTAGCCCCTATATCTCCTCCATTCTCCCCCTGACCTTCATCTCTATGGATGTTTCCAAAAGAAGTGGGGATAGAAATAGGAGTGGGAATAGAAATAGAAAAGCTCTTTTCCACCATAATATGTCTCCCCCTGAAGATAGTTCCCACAACATACAAATGATTCATGTTCAAAGAATGTAACATCCTTAGTAACAAACCTACGCCCAGTAGTAGAATCAAGAAACTTATAACCTTTCTGAGTAGGAGAGTACCCAAGAAAGATTTTTGAGATAGCACGAGGGTCAAGTTTAGATCTTTCTGGAGCAAAATTATGGATGAAACAAAGACACCCAAAGATGTGAAGAGGTAAAGAGAAAAGGGGTCTATCAGGATGCAAGAAAAGATAAGAAATTTTGTTATCAAAAATACGAGAAGGCATACGATTGATGACATATGTAGCAATGAGAATGGCATCATCTTAATGCCATTTTGGAAGATCATGGGTAAACAAAAGCGTACGAGCTGTATTCAGTAGATGACGATTTTTTCTTTCAGCAATGCCATTTTGTTGAGGAGTGTAGGCACATGAAGTTTCATGGAGAATACCTTCACCTTGGAAAAAAGTAAAAAAAGAATGAGCAAGATACTCCCAAGTATTATCAGAGCGAAAAACCTTGATTCTCTTTCCAAATTGGGTGAGAATCATTTTGCAAAAAAATTGAACAATATGAAGGATTTCTTCTCTAGACCTAAGTAAATATGTCTAGATATAATATGCATAACTATGAATAAAGATAACATAGTATTTGTGACCATCCAAAGATTCAATAGTTGTAGGTCCTCACACATTAGAATGAATTAAGTCAAACAAGCCAGACACGTTATGCGTAGAATATGGAAATGAAGTTCGACAATGCTTATATTACTGACAAACTTTGTAATTTAAGAGTTCATGACTAACCCCATAAAAAAAGTTGGAAAAAAAAAATGAAGCGACTAAAAATAATAGTCTGAACGTAATAAAGACGACCAATCTTACGACCACTCCCAATTGTTTGCCTCATTTGCAGATCCGGAAAGACACAATAATGAGGAAAAAATGTCATGGCATAATTGAGATCTTCGATAATAGTATCAATAGAAAGTAGGTTTAAAGACATGTCAGGAACATTAAAAGTAGAATGAAGTATAAGATTGTTTGTTAACTAACTACCCCCTTTCCAGCAATTGTGGATTAAGACCCATCAGCAATGGTAACTTTCTCTTGCCCTGATCCAAGGATATAGGAAGAAAAAAGATAAGAGTTATCCGTCACATATGTGGTCTGTAGCACTGAAATCTAACACCCAATTTGGAAAGGAGCGAGAGGTAGCATTGAGAGCCATACCACCTGTACTACCACCAAAGAAATTGTTCACATAAGCCATGGAAGCACTAGGAGATGTGGATGAAGAGGTGTGCATTTGAGACAGAATGTGCTGAAGACAAGTTAAGTCACTGATAGAGAGATTCACTATCTCACTCTTTGTCCCCCCATCTGGTCGATTAGGATTGATTCTTCTAACTGCTGCTGCATTACTACTTGTGGGTTGGCTTGTCTTATTATTTTTGAACTTTGCAGGTTTTTTTTAGGATGAAGCTCCCAGCAGAAATCTACAAAATGATTCTCCCTACCACAGTGGCCCCAAATCTTGGTTCTCTAGTACTTTCACACCCTTTGCTAAGATGACCTCCCTTGGAAGTAGAAGCCAGAGCAGAATGATCTCCAACAATATGAGTAGAAGATATGATGGGTGAAGGAGTCATCGCCTTTTTTCGCACCTCTTCATCCAAAATTTTGTAATAAACTTGTTCAAGTGAAGGGAGGGAGTCGAGGCTAAGAATCTTGCTCTTCAAGCCCTCATATTTGGAGTCTGGCTAAGAATTTGAAGATTCGATTTCACTGCTCATGGTTCCATTTTTTTTTTTGATCAGCTAGATATGCCCAATCATCAATAGTGTAGCAGCAATCAAATTCTTCCCATTTGGTGCACAGAGTACCAAAGTAGTCAGTAACGATCAAGCTCCCCTGCTGAAGCTGATGAATCTCGTAGGTCAGTTGAAAGATGCAAACAGTGTCCTGCTTATGTCCAAACATCTCTTCTAGAAGCACCCACATCTCTTGAGCAATCTTCTTCCGAAGGATCATTCTATGGATATCTTTACTAATAGAATTAATGATCCATGTCATTAGTAAATTGTTTTCCATCAACCAAGTATCATATCGCAAATCAGTTGTCGGAGGTTTGACAACTTGTCCATTGATGTAGCCGACCTTATCACGACCTACAATATACATCTTGGCAGTCACTGACCACACCATATAATTCAATTTAATCAATTTTATTGGGACAATTGAGAGATTAATGCTATCATTACTAGTTGGAATATTGCTGGCCAGAGATGTATTAATCATAGGGGATGAGTTCGGAGAGTCTATAGTAGTCGACATTAGATAGCAAACCACAAACACAATCACAAACAGATCACAAACAGAATTGTCACGCCCCCGACCCGAGATTTGAATCGAGGGTCATGGCAACCGCCGCATACTTATAGAATACTTTTTCCATAAGCATGCAAGGCATCTCATCATGATATCTTCACAAATAGTTAAATAAATTTTTCTTCATTCAATAATCAAACCTTGGTTCAAATAACAAATCAAAACTAAGTGTTCAAAAGAAAGTAACTGTCTGACAATGTCAATACTAAAAGCAAAACTAAAGGTCTTGAATCAATTCTGAGAAAATCCTAAATCAATGAGTTAACTCCATCTCTAATCGCTCTCCCAACCGAAATCCCGCATCATGCTAATTTTCTGGATCTGTAAGAAAAACATAAAACTTATCATGAGCTAAATAGCCCAGTAAGCAGTGTATACCTTTAACCGAATAATCAGGCAAATAATACTATGCATAACAAATCAATATGTAATTTCATGAATTCATAATCATACTGTCAATCATATATAAAAGTCAATTCATCATAATTTTCAGTTATGCCTTTCTTCTTAAATTCATCAATTTCTTAAATTCTTCTTACCAACCATGACTATGACCACATTATCCCTGTAGCAGGGTCATAATACCGCGTATCTGCTTGCGGTGGGCTGCGAATCATCTGGCAGCCAAGTCCTTTGGAACCGCTGGTCTAACTGGCGGTTTTGTCGCTGGTCTATCTGGCGATATGTCGCTGGTCTTACTGGCGATGTAAATCCTCAGGACAGTCAATTGCCAACGTATATGCCCCCGTTGGCGGGGTCCTCAACACAGTCAGGTTGTCAATTTCATATTGTCTTTCAATTCATATATTATTTTCAAAATAATATAAATAAATGATATTCGAGTCAAATCAATCATGTCATTTTTTGTGATCATACATCATCATAATAATTATTCAACAAATAACTTTAATCATAAATAATTTCTACAATTAACTTTCATCATAAATAATTTTCAATAATTATTTCAATAAATAATTACAATCGCAAGCATGCATAAATTTATTTAATTCATAATTTACCAGATAAATTCAGTAAAAGTAAACACTACTTACCTCTTTCATCTTAGATCTTTAGACTTCGTTAGAAGAATCAGCTAATCCTATTTAAAATATTCAAATCATTATCAAATTCTATTTCATAAATATAACAATATTAAATCATAAGGAAAGAGGACTGTTGTCCGGATGTGTCGAACCATCCAGATATCAGGGCAAATTCAGGATCTCTGATCTGAGGGTCAGATTCAAGTGACTTGATCAAGAAATCATGAGGCACAGATCGAATTAAAGTCAAGATCAATCAATAGGGTTCTTTAATAATAAATTTGAAAGATCTTTGATACGATCAGATGAGGTTGACATACAGCATGAATATCAAAGCAACTTCAGATCATCTTGATAGAGTCAATATAAGCTTTTAAAAGATGAAGGCATGACTCGATACAGGATTCATAGATCTTTTTTTTTTAGAGAGAGAAAGTCGATCATGAGAGAGAAAGTAGAGAGAGAAAGTGGAGAGAGAATCTTCGTATCCTTTAAAAGTGGCAATCATGATTGAGATCGTCAGAGATCATATCAAGGTGACTTAATATAGATTGACCATGATTGATTTTATCAATTTCGAAAAAAAATTGGATCAGAATCCGATCTACTGCACGAATTTCGGAGCAGTCTCAGATCATCATATTTTCATCTCAAGTTTATCCTAGGGTCTGTGATGTAATCAGAGAGAGAAAATGACCCTAGAGAGATGAAATCCATAATGAGAGAGAAAGATCTAGAGAGAGAAAATATGAAGAAAATCTAGAGAGAGAAAATATAGAGAGAAGGTAGAGAGAGAAAGTCTAATTCTAGAGAGAGAAAGACTTAAGAGAGAGATGAGAAAAACTTTTTCTCACATGTATTTTTTTTTATTATTATATTTTTCTTTTCTCTTCTTTCTTTTTTTTTTTTTCTTTTTCTTTTTCTTTTTCTTTTTCTTTTTAGAGAGAGACAATAGAGAGAGAGAAATAGGGAGAAAGAGGGAAAAGAGGGAATTTTTTCTCTTTTCTTATTATTATTTTTTTTTCTATTTTATTATTTTTCTATTTTGCATTTTCTTTTCTTTTCTTTTTTTTTTCCTTTTCTTTTCTTTTTCTTTTTTTTTCCCCGTGGCCTTCTTTGGCCGGAACAGGGGAGGACTAGAGGGACGTTGCTCGTGGTCCGGCGAGCTGTGGCGGCACGACCGGTGGTTCGGCAGCGGCGACCGACGGTGATGGAGCCGGAGATGGCCGGCGGTGAGGTTCGGCCAGTGGGAAGTTAGAAAAAAATGGAAAAACAGGGGACCGCCCCTTTCCTTGAATTTTCTCCGGTCATTGGCCGATCACCGGCGGCCATGACCTTCGGGGAAGATAGGTAGAGGGGTGGGGTTCCAAACCTAGGGGTGCGGCGCCATGGACGGCGGCGCTGGTGGCCGGAAAAGGGAGGGAGATGGCTCGGCCGAACAGAGCAAAACATGATCTTGGCTCTTTGTGGATTTTTCGACGAACCTGACGGCCGGCGAGGGTGCACGAAGCCATGGGAAGGAGGGGAAGGAAGAGAGGAAGGAGGGCCGGGGCTTACCTTCGACTTCGGTGAGGTTTCCGGCGAGAAATCGCGGCGAGCACAGGTCGAGGGGTCGCGGCTTCAAACGAAAAAATCGGAGAAAAATCTCCGGCAATCGGCGGCGACTGAAGGGTCTACCCATAGAGGAGAGGGGAAGGGTTCTTATAGAGCTCGTCCTAGGGTCTTTCAATGGCCCTAGACTCCGATTCTTGATCGGAGAAGAGGAAGACTCCGATCGGGAGTCTTCCTGCTCTATTTTTCTTTTTCTTTTTTTTTTTTTTTTGTTTAATGGGCTTAGTGGGCTTTATGAGCTGGTTTTGGGCCCAGTTGGGCCAGATTATCACATTCTACCCTCCTAAAAAAAATTTCGTCCTCGAAATTTACATACCTGTAGTCTCGAAGAGCTGGGGATATTTTTTGCTTGAGTCTTCATAGTTTCTTACTTGAATCTCATCCTCAATTATTTCAAAATTCTAATTCTTAATACTAATTCATTCTTAAATCATTTCATAAGAAAAAAGTCAATACATTAATATCAATCTGATACGGAACTATTCATTTTCTTATTCATCAAGATCAACATCTCAAAGATTTTCAATATTTCAAGATTTCAAAATTATGATCTCATTTCCTGTAAAAATTAATGTTCAATATCTCATGACTCAAATTAAAATCAAATCTATCTCTTGTGAATAGAAGAGGATCAATGTCTCTATTCTTGCATAAGAACTTCATTCATCATCATCATTCATTTTTTTTTTTTCAAAATATTAACCACTCTTAATTTCAACCCATCATAAAATAGAAAAAACATACTTCTTATGAATCATATGATGACATCCTAACCAATCAAAATTCAACAAAATATTTTCTCTTATTCATACTTTCAAAGGTTGAAGATTTATCATTTCAATCTCATTCTCGAGCTTTTGATATTTTAATTCTCGATACAACTTCATCATTAAGTTATTTCATAAAGATCAATATCACCATTGTTGATTGAATCAATATCACTATTTCTAGTCATCGAAATTTTCTTACTCAAACCCTCAAACTCTTTAAATATTCTAATTCTTGAAGCAAATTTTATCATTAAGTCATTCTATAATAAAGATCAATAACTCAAAAATTGATCTAAATCAAAACTATATTTTTCTTATAATCAAAATCAATGTCTCTATTCTAAGTAAGTATATCAATTTTCTTTATCTAAATATTAACAACTCTTAATTAATCAATTTATTATCAAATTAAATTATAAATAACTCTAATCCATCTTTTGTAGAACAATCGTCAATATCAATAGATAACCTCAATCTTTTCCATTCAGTCAGAGAAATAATAATGATCAAAAGAATTCTAACTTCAAATTTCATTATACCCTAGAGATAAATATTTGAGTATAATAATCTAAGATCAAAATCATCATTCGATAAACAATCTCAAGTTCTTCCTAGTAATTAGAGAATTATAAAATTTAATTCTAGGATAGAAAAAAATTTATCTCTAAATATTCTAAAATCAAAGGTCCACTCATCCTAGAATTAGGATGCTAATTATTTTTGTAGCATAGTAGATGGAAGCTCTACTTTTAAAAATCACATTAGGATATCTAAAATAATTCAAAATTTTAAACTATTATTCTTTCTAATATCAATAAATTTCTTGTATCAAACCATATCATTTATCATAATTCTTTGACTCAAAGAATCAACATTCTTGACTTACTCAAAGTAGTACAGATTACCATGCTTCCGCTGCGCACTCTGATCTAACAATCAAAATTTCTTAGCTTCACCGAAAAAATTTTGATCAAATTATTTCTTTATCTTATCAATAGAAAAGATCTAAAATTTTAAATTTCAATTGAAGTCAAAGATTAACTTTCGATTCTCATTCATACTTTTACTGGTGTACAATAATCTTGATTAACCCTTGAGTCCAATATCATATTTAAACCATCATATAGATTTACTATAATCAATATGAATCAAATCTTAATTCTCATATCACTTCAATTCGATAAATTTTCAAACCAAAAATCTTTATAAGTCAAATCAACGAGAAAAATCCTTCGATGCTCCACCAAATTTGGACATAATCTGAATATATATAAATTTCAAATCATTAATATTTTTTTTTTCTAAAATTTCTATCATCAGGATCTTCAATATCTATTAAATATCCTTTCATAACAATCATACAAGCTTCAAACAAATCAAATTTCCATTTAATAGTAGATTCAAATAGGGACCTCATTAACAAAAGCAAAGGAACTCCATATCAATTCCTAAATCCAAAATTTTTTTTTTTTTAAAATTCTAAATTCACATGGATCTCTTAATCTGAGATAAATATAAATCAGATCTTTTATCTTAATCTGAAGATATCAATTTTTTCATTAACGACCTCAACAATAATATCAGAAAATCTCTTGATCAACTTAGATACGAAGTCTTTAAATTAAAATTTTATACACATCATGTAGTCTCTAAGAGACATAATAAGATCCATTATTTAGATCTAAGGATGATGATTAAAGATTCCAGTACGATGAATATTCTACAACCTCATAATCGATTTCATCAATAAGAAATAGGTTTCTTTGCAATATCCTCAAATATACATTCATCCTAATATGCCACTTTATATATAATCCACATATCAAATTCAATTTCGATAAATATTCTAATCAAGCATCATAAAAAAAACTTTCTTAGCCCATTCTGGAATAACATTTTATCGTCAAGTCTTTATCTTGCTAATAATAGTCAACTTCTCAACTAGAAGTAATATCATAGTGTTATTCTCACATCGAATTTGAACTTACGATTCACTTGAATAACCAATGATCAATTTAATAACCACAATGCATAATATAATTTTATATCAATCCTTTTGGGATTACTTTCGATCAAGATCTAACTAATCATATCATGATCAATAGATCATCCATCATATTTCAAACTCCATATGTCATAATCTCTTATGATCCTTTTATACATAATCTCAATATTTAATCAAAATTTTTAAATATTTCTCTCACAACAATCATTAAAGATCTACACTATAATGTCCCTGGTGTCTATCCACTTACACCCATTCTATATCTGATTCTATGTTTCATAATTCATCTACTTATGCTCTGATACCATATTAATTGTCACGCCCCCGACCCGAGATTTGAATCGAGGGTCATGGCAACCGCCGCATACTTATAGAATACTTTTTCCATAAGCATGCAAGGCATCTCATCATGATATCTTCACAAACAGTTAAATAAATTTTTCTTCATTCAATAATCAAACCTTGGTTCAAATAACAAATCAAAACTAAGTGTTCAAAAGAAAGTAACTGTCTGACAATGTCAATACTAAAAGCAAAACTAAAGGTCTTGAATCAATTCTGAGAAAATCCTAAATCAATGAGTTAACTCCATCTCTAATCGCTCTCCCAACCGAAATCCCGCATCATGCTAATTTTCTGGATCTGTAAGAAAAACATAAAACTTATCATGAGCTAAATAGCCCAGTAAGCAGTGTATACCTTTAACCGAATAATCAGGCAAATAATACTATGCATAACAAATCAATATGTAATTTCATGAATTCATAATCATACTGTCAATCATATATAAAAGTCAATTCATCATAATTTCCAATTATGCCTTTCTTCTTAAATTCATCAATTTCTTAAATTCTTCTTATCAACCATGACTATGACCACATTATCCCTGTGGCAGGGTCATAATACCGCATATCTGCTTGCGGTGGGCTGCGAATCATCTGGCAGCCAAGTCCTTTGGAACCGTTGGTCTAACTGGCGGTTTTGTCGCTGGTCTATCTGGCGACATGTCGCTGGTCTTACTGGCGACGTAAATCCTCAGGACAGTCAATTGCCAACGTATATGCCCCCGTTGGCGGGATCCTCAACACAGTCAGATTGTCAATTTCATATTGTCTTTCAATTCATATATTATTTTCAAAATAATATAAATAAATGATATTCGAGTCAAATCAACCATGTCATTTTTTGTGATCATACATCATCATAATAATTATTCAACAAATAACTTTAATCATAAATAATTTTTACAATTAACTTTCATCATAAATAATTTTCAATAATTATTTCAATAAATAATTACAATCGCAAGCATGCATAAATTTATTTAATTCATAATTTACCAGATAAATTCAGTAAAAGTAAACACTACTTACCTCTTTCATCTTAGATCTTTAGACTTCGTTAGAAGAATCAGCTAATCCTATTTAAAATATTCAAATCATTATCAAATTCTATTCCATAAATATAACAAGATTAAATCATAAGGAAAGAGGACTGTTGTCCGGATGTGTCGAACCATCCAGATACCAGGGCAAATTCAGGATCTCTGATCTGAGGGTCAGATTCAAGTGACTTGATCAAGAAATCATGAGGCACAGATCGAATTAAAGTCAAGATCAATCAATAGGGTTCTTTAATAATAAATTTGAAAGATCTTTGATACGATCAGATGAGGTTGACATACAGCACGAATATCAAAGCAACTTCAGATCATCTTGATAGAGTCAATATAAGCTTTTAAAAGATGAAGGCATGACTCGATACAGGATTCATAGATCTTTTTTTTTTTAGAGAGAGAAAGTCGATCATGAGAGAGAAAGTAGAGAGAGAAAGTGGAGAGAGAATCTTCGTATCCTTTAAAAGTGGCAATCATGATTGAGATCATCAGAGATCATATCAAGGTGACTTAATATAGATTGACCATGATTGATTTTATCAATTTCGAAAAAGAATCGGATCAGAATCTAATCTACTGCACGAATTTCGGAGCAGTCCCAGATCATCATATTTTCATCTCAAGTTTATCCTAGGGTCTGTGATGTAATCAGAGAGAGAAAATGACCCTAGAGAGATGAAATCCATAATGAGAGAGAAAGATCTAGAGAGAGAAAATACGAAGAAAATCTAGAGAGAGAAAATATAGAGAGAAGATAGAGAGAGAAAGTCTAATTCTAGAGAGAGAAAGACTTAAGAGAGAGATGAGAAAAACTTTTTCTCACATGTATTTTTTTTTATTATTATATTTTTCTTTTCTCTTCTTTCTTTTTTTTTTTCTTTTTCTTTTTCTTTTTCTTTTTAGAGAGAGACAATAGAGAGAGAGAAATAGGGAGAAAGAGGGAAAAGAGGGAATTTTTTCTCTTTTCTTATTATTATTATTTTTTTATTTTATTATTTTTCTATTTTGCATTTTCTTTTCTTTTTTTTTTTCCTTTTCTTTTCTTTTTCTTTTTTTTTCCCCGTGGCCTTCTTTGGCCGGAACAG
>NC_026002.2:71298736-71451236 GCF_000442705.2 Elaeis guineensis
CGTGCCAAGGATGACCCATTAGAAGGGGCCGGGCCGGACTAGGTTGGAAATTTGCAGCCCATGGCCTAGGGCCGGCACAGCCCATAAGAGCCTAGGCTGGCACAGCCCATAAGAGCCTGTGGGCCAGGGACAACATGGCCCATGCCAGCCATGGTCCGGTCCGGTCTAAGCCTGGCACGACCCACGTGGGGGTTTTTTTTAGAGATTTTTTTGGTAAAAATAGATGTGAATTTTGTTTTATAAAAATAAAAAACCATCTTGTAATGGTGGAGGGTTTGGCATGGACCGTTATCGGTTTATTAATATCAATCAAAATGGTACAAAGGATGGAGGGGGGCTAGGCTTGACCTCCAAATATAATGAGGAAGAAAGAAAAAATTGAGATGACTCACCTTAATAATTAAAAAATAAAACTAAAAAATTATAAATATAAAAAATTAATAATTAAAAATCTTATTGATCATCATGCATCATCAGTAGTGTTTGTATCATCATCATTATCGAAATTTGTATTATGTCTACCTTTATCTTGAAGTTTCATCTCGGCATCTAATTAATTTTTGAAGTAGAGCAGCATCTCAATTATTTTGCTGGTCATCCTGCTTCTCTTTTCATCTAGAATTTATCGACCTGTACTAAAAGTAGATTTCGATGCTATTGTGGATATCGGTACAACTAAGATATCATGTGCAATGACGGATATTATATGATATTGATTTTGGATACTTTTGACCATGCTAACACATCAAGATTTTCTATTTGATTTTCATCATATGCAGATTGAAGATCATTTCGTAAATAAAATTTAAGTTCACTACTTAAAGATGAAGATAAAGATGAACTTGAAGAAGCATTTGTATATCTCCTATGTACAATGAATGAGAAAATAGATGATGAATGAGAAGTACTAGAAAAAAAGTGGAGGTCTGTGAACGAGAGCACTAGATCTATGAATCTTATCATCATATAAAGCATAAATATTATGAAGAAGTTGGTTTACTTCAACTTTAGCGGGTTTAAGATCTAGATTTATATTTTCACAATATGCATCAAGTAAAATCAAAACAACATGTGGATCAAATACGGTAGCTAAGTTATGCATAGGACATATCCTGTCCCAATACTCATTCCGTTTAGATTTTATTTCATAAATAATAGGCTTTAAAATATTATCATATCTATATTGTATAAATTTTTGACTAATAAGATATGCTTATTGTAAAAATAAATAAAAAATTAGATAATAAACATCAAAAAAAATTTCAGTGGCATTATAAAAACTAACTAAATTTTTTTTAAAAATTTTATTATTGTTTCAATCAGTTTCAATTTATATAAAATCTAATCTACAATCATTAATATATACACTTAATAAATTTTTATATAGATATGCATCATGTATCATTGTATATTTTAAGTTCTAATGAGTAACAATATCAAGTTTAAATTTTTTAAAATATTTATCATGATCTATACATATTTACTTAAATTTTAGAAGTCTTGCCCTTGAAGCTTGAATAAAAAAAATTATATTTCTAATTTTTATAATAACATCTTGAATCGTACCAATGCCAAATTAAACAAAGATATTTAAAATATAACATGCACATCTAATATGTGATAAATTTTCATTTAGAATAGGATGGAAAGAGTTTTTTAATAATCTAACAGTAGAATTATTATTAGATATATTATCAAAAATAATAGATATAATTTTATCATTAATACCATATGTATATATAGTTTGATAAATAGTATTAGAAATTTATTATCTAAAATATAAAAAATCAAAAGTATGAAAAGCAAGAATATATTTATTTAATAGCCAATCATATCAATATAATGAGTAGTAACAAAAATAAAATAATAACTACCAACAGATACTGTCTAAATATCATAAGTTAATGATACTTTTGAATTTAGGATAGAGAGAGATTAGATCAAATTTTATTTCATTGCTAAAAAATTAGTTATAGCTACTCTTCTAAATATACATCTACTAGTTTTTCTGTAAGCAGATTATAGAGTTAGCTGAACATATTCTTCAAAATTAAAATATTTACATAAACTAAAAGATAATTCATCCTTAACTATCTATTTGACCAATATTTTTCTTTGATTTTCATGATTATATGCAAAACTACCTATAAGACTACCTCCTTGTATATTAAGGATGCTTTAAAAATGAGCATCACTTATAATATGGCTCTCTTAATATCTTTTCAAATGGTCAGTTCTCCCACTACTAGTACAACTATACAATTTGACATATTTTTTATATTTTACTTTCAAAACTTCATCTACCATAACTCCTTTAAAGTCATTCCATATGGCACTAGTCTTCTTATGGAAAGAAGAGACAGAGCCTTGACCTTTAGTATTGGTT
Organism: Elaeis guineensis; assembly: GCF_000442705.2. NCBI lineage: Eukaryota > Viridiplantae > Streptophyta > Magnoliopsida > Arecales > Arecaceae > Elaeis > Elaeis guineensis. The sequence goes on from NC_026002.2 coordinate 71,301,123, forward strand.
TCAAAAAGATGAGAAATAGTAGTTTCTTCTCTTTTTGAAATCGAAAGAATGCTAAAATGACTCTCATCATAAGATGTCATATCTAAATATGAGTCATGTAAATAAAAAAAATTTACCAAACAAAGAAACTAAGTAGAGGTAGGCCGTAGGTGGAGACTTATGAGCTTTCTCTTATGCTTCGTACTCCTCCTTAGGACCTCAATAAAAATATCTAAGGCTCCAGTAGATGGACTAATCCTCCTCTTGTATAGCACTTGAATACTTATTAATTGCTATTGCTAATTGAACACTTGCTAAATATTGCTAGAAGAGGAGTAGTAGTAGAGAAGGAGAGAAGAGTTGATTTGGTATGATAAAAATGAAAGAGCAGGAGAATATTTATAGAAATCTAATATTTTTATTTTTTTAAAATACTCCTCAAATTAGCCATTTTATGACTGTTGGAAGGGTTAAAATGGTCATTTTCTAAAAAATAGCCGTTATAATCCAAAAAAAAAAAAATTTAGCCATTATGGGCCAAGCCAGGCTCGTAACGACAATAAATGGATCGTGCCTGGCATGGCCCGTAACAGTGCTAAATAGGCCATGCTAGGCACGGCTCATAATGGGCTTAAACGAGCTATGCCTGGCATGGTCCGTTTGGACTGATTTTTTTAAAAAAAATAAAAAGATCACCCATTAGGCCCGCAGGCCTGATGGGCCATGAGCCATGCCTAGCATGGCCCATCAGACCCCAAGCCTAGGGCTGTGCCAGGTTAGGGCTTGGGGTAAAATAGTCGTGCTAGGCATGGTCTGTTTGGACTGTGGCCCGATGGGCTTGAGCCAGGCCATGCCAAACATGGCCCAGTGCCCATGTCTACTTACACTTCTTCCCCATCAAGAATCACCTCAACAAAATGAAGGTAATGACTCTTTGCTTGTTGTAGGTCCCTCAGGTGAGGGAGTTGAGACAAGAGATGGATCATTTTCTTCCATTTCTTTGAAATGAAGATTCTAATGTGGAATTATGGAGGGGCTGCAAAGCCTTCTTTTGCTAACTATGCTAAGATGCTTTTACGTACTAAAAGATCGGATATAGCTTGTTTTCTTGAAACTCAATTAAATAATGATGCTTATTAAAGGATTAACAAATTTTTAGGTCAAAGATGGGGCATTTATTTGATTTCTACTGTTGGGCTATCCGGGGGTATTGTTGTTGCTTGGCATAAGTCTATAGGGGACATATCTTTTATGCATGTTAATAGGCAGATAGCTTTAAGGGTTATTTCCATTCCCGAGGAACCTACTTGGATGCTCGGTGTTGTTTATGCGAGTACTTCTTACATTGAGCAGCATAAACTTTGGGATCAGGTCTAATCTATAGTATCTATGGATATTCCCTTCCTTCTAGCTGGGGATATTAATTGCATTTTGAATCCAGAAGATAAGAGAGGAGGTAAGCAGTTTAGGGTTGACTGGGAAATTAGGGAGTCTAGGGCTTGTTTAAGATAGACTGGGCTTCTAGATTTAGCTTACACTAGACCTAACTACACATGGTGCAATAACCATCTAGGTATGGGTAGAGTTTGGGAGAGAATAGACCGTGCTTTTGCTTCTCCTAATTGGCTGAATCTGTTTCCTGAATCATTGGTTACTCATCTAACTCGATTTGCTTTTGATCATTGCCCTTTATCCATTTCGGTGTCAAATCATCTTATATGTGACCAGGCTCCATTTAGATTTGAAAAATTCTGGCTATCATATCATATGTTGAATGATATTGTTCATAAAGCTTGGCATGTCGATGATCATATTAATCCAGCTCTTCGCCTCTCTGAGTTGCTGCAATATGTACGTACTACTGTTCAAAACTGGAAAAGTAGGTTGGGTAATCTATTTAGGAAAGATAAATATTTAAATTTGTAAATTTATAAATTACAAAAGCAAGAAGCAAATTTGGGTGGACTTACTCCTAAGTTGTACAAATGAATGTTAGATTTGTTGGCTGATTATAATGCTAATTTGAATAGATAAGAACTATTGTGGTGTCAAAAATCCAGGCAAACTTGGTTACAGGAAGGTGATACAAATACTCATTATTTTCATCTTTCTACAATTATGCGTAGATGAAAAAATAGGATTTTAAAAATATCTGATGCTAATGGTCATTGTTTAACGAATCTTGAAGACATATACCATCTATTACTTGAACATTTTATGAATCGCTGGAAGCAGGAAGATAATATTCCACAATTAGATTATCTGTTACTGTCACCTATGATTTCTTATGATCAAAATAGGGAGTTGATTCATTGTGTTTTGGATAAAGAAATTGAATAGGCTATGATGAGTATTTAGTGTGATAAAGCTGTTAGACCTGATGGATTTTTCGCATTCTTTTTTTAGCATTTTTGGTCATTGATTAAATCTGATGTTCGGGCAGCTGTTCATTACTTCTTTTCTACTAATACTTTTCCAGAGTCTTGGAATCGAACTTTTATTGTTCTTGTACCAAAAAAGCTTAATCCTCAAATATCTAATAATTACAGATCTATTAGTTTATACAACACTTTTTATAAGATTTTGACAAAAATTTTGGTTAATTGGATCAGGCCTATTCTTTCGAATCTGATTTCTGAGGAACGAGGTACTTTTATACTTGGTCATCATATTTATACTAATATTTTAATTGCTCAAGAGCTTATGCATTCCTTAGCTAGGGCTGCTGGAGGTCGAGGACTTATGATGATAAAATTGGATAGGGAGAAGGCTTATGATCGGGTTCACCGACAGTATTTGTTCAAAATTTAACAACCGTTTGGCTTTCATCAATAGTTCATCACATGGATTAAAGCTTGTACTCAATATCCCTAGTATGTACTTCTCATTAATGGTTCACCCACTCATTGATTTACTGGTACTCATAGTCTCAGACAAGGCTGCCCGCTCTCTCCTTATCTTTTTATTCTTGTAGTTCAAACCTTCTCAAATCTATTATATACAGCTGTTCAAAATAAATTGTTGCATGTTTATCATCCGAGAGGGGGCCCTTTCATTTCGTATATTTTCTATATGGATGATTGTCTTCTTGTTGCTCGGGCCACTGTCAGGATGCTATTGTTATAGCTACTGTAATTGATGCTTATTATCAACATTCAAGCCAGAGTGTTAACATAACAAATTCTCAATTTGTTTTATTCCTTCCATTTCAACCAATGTGCAGAATTCAATTTTGCATCTTTTACAGGTTCCTTGTCGACCCCTTCCTTGGAATTGTACCTTTGTCTCACATACTTTACGTAATAATCAATGCAAATGCTTTATAAACAAGATTTCATCAAAAATTATGAATTGGAAGTGGCGTACGTTATTTTTTGCTAGTAGAGCTATGCTTATTCAATCCATGTTATTAGCTTTACCGCTTATGCACTAAGTGTGATGCATATTATTGTCACTATTTTAAATCAAATGGAAAAGAAATTTTGGGCTTTTTTATGGTATCATTCCTCTGATACTTGAGGATTTCATCGTATAGCTTGGGAGAAGATCTGCCTTCCTAAATCAAATGGGAGCTTGGGTTTCAAAACTCTAGTTCAATGCAAACAGCAATGTCTTAGTCGATTGGCTGCTTATTTAATCTTACATCCTACATCCCTTTGAGTTAAGCTAATTAGAGCTAAATATCATTTTTCGGGATCATGGTTAAACTATTCCATTCCTAGATCTAGTTCAATCATGGGAAAAAAAAAATTGCACTGCTGGTATAAATGTTCAGTTCTATTTTTAGTATATGGTGGGGTCTGGAAATCATGTTAATCTTTATAGTGACCCCTGGATTTCCAATTGCCTTTTGAAATGGTGGCCTATTTTGATAAATATGGACTTCGATGTTTCTCAGTCTACCATTTCAGATTATATTGGTAACTCTCACCAATGGATTTTTGGCCCATTTGTTTTCAATTGACTTTTTGCATCAGATCCAAGAATCCCTCTCCCCTTTTCAAAGGATGATGATATTTTAGTTTGGGGTTCATTTAAACTTCCTCATGTGTCTCTTAAATATATGCCTTCTTCCTCTCTTGAACTTGTTTTGTATGATCATGCTCATTTATTTAATCTGATTTGGAAACTTTCCCTTTCGCCTTGAATTCAATATTTTTGGTGGCAATTAATTTGGAAATGACTGCCTACAAAGCATTACCTTACACATTGCAATATTACTCCTTTTAATCGACACTTTTGTGATCTTTGCCCAACTTCTATTGAAGACTGTGATCATATTTTTACCACATGTTCCTTTGCAAATCAATGTTTTTTTTATATTCATCACATGCAGCAAATATCATGTTCATTCGTCTTGCTGGTAAGTTTGTTGGATTTTATAGACAATCATAATATTAATAAAGAATGAAAAATTATTGTTGCTTGTGCTACTTGGGCTATTTGGCAAGAGAGGAATAGCCATATCTTTAATCATACATCATCGACACTGGCCCAAGTATATTGCAGAGCCATGGTATTTATTAATGATTCATCTGGATATCCATCTAGGTCCTGGGGTAGTACCAATCTCAACTCTGCTTAATAGAGCGGATACTTTTTTTGTATTTTGGCTACCCCCTCTCTATGGATATATTAAAATAAATTTTGATGGCTTTCTTGATTCCAATCAGGCTTCGGCTGCTTATATACTTAGAGACCATTTAGCTCATTTCTTGCAAGCTGGAGGAAAAAAATTATTTAATGTGACAGTTCCTTTTGTTGAATGATTGCTGCTTGGTTAAGTATATGCATTGCTATAAACAAATTTCATGCTACTTATATAATTTTGGAAGGAGATTCAATTACTGTCATACATTGGATTAAAGATTTTCAAAGTCAAAAGTATAAACATTCTCATTTTTTGAAGGACATCTGGAATTGGAAGACCTCAGTTGAAGAGTTTAGAACACATCATATATATCAGGAGGGCAACCAGGCAGTGGATTATTTGGCGAACAAGTCTAGGGCTGATGATTTTCAGTGGAATAATATACCTGATATTGATTCACATTGCTTGTATCTTCTTCAAGCTGATAGCTATGGATTATCGTTCCAAAGGAAGGATTAAGCATAACATACTTTTTTTAGTCAACACATGTACATTTCTGAGATTGTGGTGTCACCTCAAACTAACGCTTCTTTTTTGTAGGAATATGTGTCCATACTCATGGAGTTATATCACACAACCCTCTCAAGCTATTGGAAGATCAAACTTAACCTGCTCATCATTTTTTACTGTTATGTTCTTTTCAGATGAGGATCAATATCTATGGCTCAAGCAGAAGTATTGGTGTCACTCTAATATTTTATTCTCAACTTGGTCTATCCAACCTAAAACTACTCTTCTTTTCATTCCAGTTATCAATCAAAACTTCTATCACAGAGTGGAAATGAAATTGTATTGTTATAGTGTTCTTATTATGGTAGTAAAAAGAAAAGATTATCATCAAGAGTGTGGTGAGTATGTCAAGAATCATAGACTTATAGAAAAAAAAAAAAAGAAGAGTGGAAAAATAAGACATTGTGAAGTCATACAAAGGTAAAAAAGAAACAGTTGGGTTGAGGAGCATTGTAAACAGGTGACAAATTGTTTCTCTTCAGCAAATCAGGTAACTACTATTTCTCTTTTTAAATTGAGCCTGGAACTGATTTCAAGTCAATGGAATTTTCAATTCCCACTGAGCTCAACTGCCAAGAGTCAAATTATCATATCATTAGATCTTCAATCATCTTTTCTGGAAGCCAATATAAGTTTCAATCTAAAAGATTCTAACAGATTTGGAAGATTTTATTTATAGATCACAACCGAGGCATTTCGTTCAAGATACTCATTTTATAGCCTGCTTGTACTACCATATAATCCTAAGATGAGGGATGCCTGGTTATCTCTATGGGAAGCTAATTGCATCATTGAATTACTGGCGGGTTCTCTTTATATGAGTTATTCATATGTCATCATCTGCTTTAAAAAGTCAAGGGATCAAATCTTACTGCAAGCTTTGTATATATTTGTATTGGTGTGGAATTAGAAGGCAGGCCAAAATCAGATCCTGCATATGTCTCAAGCATGTATGACAAACAGCTTTTCAAAAGTGAAACAAAAAACAAAAAAAGAAGGAAGGAGAGAAAGAAAGAAAAAGGAAAAGAAAAGAAAAAAAAAAAGAAAAAAAGAAAAAAAAAGAAAAGAATTCACAAAAAGATACAGATCATGAAATGTTTTACTCTAACATTTTTTGTCTTCATTTTTGCAGACTCTAATAGTGTGATGTACTGAATCAGTCTATCGGTACAATGTGGGATATCATATATCTTATGTTGTATTCAATGGAAGGTGTATATTTCAATTACAACAATCTGTACACTCCGGTTCAACTGGTTCTCTTCCAAATATAAGAAGATAGGCACTGAAATATACATTAAGAGGATGTTTGGTTCGCAACCAGAATCAAAATGAGAATAAAAATCGGAATGACTTGGAATCGAAATCAAAATGGCCAAATCTCTTGAAGCGTTTGGTTCGTAATCGGAATCGAAATCAGAATTGGAATGAAAATTTGAATCCGTAGAGGAGAGTAAGGATTGAGTTCTATATAGATTGAGCCATTTTCATTCCATTTTAAAATCGGAATCGAAATGGGACTCTTTCCAACCAAACGGTTGGAATGTGAGTCATCCATTCTGATTTCGATTTCAGACCTCCACTTCCTCCAATCAAATACCTTTTAAAGGTAATATCACTGAAATATCCAATTAGCTGTTCTATATACTTGATTATACATATGTTTCTTTATGTTTTATCTTTGCATATGGGTTGCTCCTTTGTGTATGCAGCAACCCGCTTTTGTTACTTTTATATAAAAGCTAAAAGATTCTAACCATCAAATTACATTCAACGTTTAACAGACACGTGTTGATTTTGATCGTAAGGCACGTAACCGATGAAACTGATAGTCAGAAAATTCAAGAGACACGTGTAGAAATTAGCGAGTACAAATAATTCATGGGAAGTAGCATATATCATCACGGTGGTATCCAGCTCCCTATCGTCCTCAGATCCAAATAAGTTAAGCAAAGCGAACAGTTTTCCTCCAGGCCCGTTTAGATGCTTCCGGGCTGATTGTCCTATTCTTCCATCATCGATTATTATGAAGGTAGAAATCTAGGAGGCAGTTTGGTTCATAACTAAAATCAGAATAGAGATAAAAATTGAAATTATTTAGAATCAGAATCAAAATAATCGAATCTTCCGAAGCATTTGGTTCGTAACTGAAATCAGAATCGAAATCGAAATTGGAATAAAAAATTAAATTCATAGAGGATAGTAGAGATTGAAGGAGTGTTTGGTTGGAGAGAGTTCGGGTCTGGAATCGCAATCGAAATGGATGACTCCCATTCTAATCGTTTGGTTGGGAGGAGTCCCATTTCGATTCCGATTTCAGGATGGTATGGGAATGGCTCAATCTATATAAAACTCAGGGGGTGTTTGGTTCGTAACTGAAAGCAGAATGGAAATGAGAATCGGAATGGCTTGGAATTGGAATCGGAATGGCTAAATCCCCCGAAGCGTTTGATTCGTGATCGGAATCAGAATCGGAATCGGAATCGGAATGAAAAATTGAATCTATAGAGGAGAGTAAGGATTGAGTTCTATATAGATTGATCCATTCCCATTCCACCCTGAAATCGGAATCGAAATGGGACTCCTCCCAACCAAATGGTTGGAATGGGAGTCATCTATTCCAATATTGATTCTAGAGTCTCACTCTCTCCAACCAAATACCCCTTCAATCCCTATTCTCCTCTATGGATTCAAATTTTTATTCCAATTCCGATTCCAATTTTGATTCCGGTCAAGAGCCAAATGCTTCGAAGGATTTAGCTATTCCGATTCCAAGCTATTCCGATTTTCATTCCCATTCCGATTTCAGTTACGAACCAAATATCCTCTGAGTTCTGTATAGATTGATCCATTCTCATTCCATTCTGAAATCAGAATCAGAATGGGATTCTTTCCAACAAAATAGTTAGAATGGGAGTCATCAATTTCTATTCTGATTTTAGACCCCCATTCCCTCCAACCAAATATCTTCCTAATGAATTCGCTTCAGAGTCTACCTTGGAAGGTAAAATTATTGGCTGTACTCAGTCTATAGTAGACTGCATATGATTAATATTCTTTTCCTCCTTAATAACATGAGCTATCATATATTTAATATTTTTTCTCTTAACAACACACATTATTATGTATTTAATATTGTTTTCTTTCTTCCAACTAATAAGTTAACGATGGTCCACCGCGAACGAGGTCGAACCAATGACTTCTGCCCCGGAAGGCCACTTTAGTTTGCTGCTCTCTTACATCACATCGCTGGAACCCTGGTGCCAAGGGCAAAAGCGCCCAGTACCTTTCAAGGTCCCCATCGCTGCTACCGGATTTCAAAAAATATTCTTGAAGAAAATATAAATTATTGATTGAACTAGATCTGAATCAGTCCAACCAGTGATTGACACGTCCATAATTATCATGGAGGTGGAAAAAATTACCAATGAAACTTTTGCCTCTCCTCTTACTCCATCGGATCCGTCCATTTTAACCATGAAGTTAGAGAAATTCAACATAATGATGATAACAATAACAATAAACTAACTTATAATTTCATGCGATATATGAAATACAATGATCAAATAAGAACTATAAAATATTTGATTGATGTTTCATTTTTTTAGAGTAGAGACATCTCAAAACAACAAATAAAGAGCCGTATACTTAGCTCACTTGAACAACTAAAAAATCCGATAGCAGTCCACCCTCTTCTCTAGATCTTCGAATTTTACCATTCCTTGTCCCTCTTTCAAATCCTCTTTTATTCCATTTGCAACTTAAAAATTTATCTCACTACCATACATGCTACCATTCTCTAAGAAGTGCACTCTACTCTTTTTACCTCACATAACATCATCCACATATCCCACCCTTTCATACGCATCCTAAGATTCATTTGTTGCCCTCCCCTCCATTCTTTTTTCCAATTTGTGGTAGTAGAGAAGCCATGGCAATGGTAGCGATGGTGATAGCCCTGTGCAGCCTCAGAAGGTGGGGCACTACGAGATTTGTTATCTTTGGGAGTAATAAATCTCCTCTAACTACAAAAAAAATCTAAAACTGTTTCTGTTAATTTTTTGCAATACCATTACCATTACGAAAAAATCTAATTTTTCTAAAAAAATTTAGACATAACCACAGTTCTTTCTTTTATATTTTTTAAAGATAACTTATAACTACAATTTTTTTATTTTATTTTATTTTTTAAAAAATTAAAATATTTATATAATCTCAAGATATTTTGCCACTTCAAACCTCCAACATAATTGAGACTCTCGAAAATGAAAAGAAGAAAAATAATATCCAAAAAAATTCTTTATGCACTACTGGCGATGCAGAATCACATGCGTCACTTGTAGTGATTAGCTCACATGCAGGGTTATTATTTTTTTTTTTAATGTATCGTACCATGATCCTGTGTGATCACCATGGGCACTGCTGGCGGTGCACGTATTATGCACCACCTACGGTGCACAAAGAATTTTTCAAATACCCAATACAAAAGCCCAGCCACCTTCTAAGCTTCTTTGTTCGGCCACTTCAAGCCTCGCTTCAAGCCTCCCACAAGATTGAGATCCCCGAGAATGAAAAATAGAAAGAAAATACACAGCACAAAAGCCCAGCCATCGTCTAAGCTTCCTATTCGACCACTCCAAGCCTCCCAATCGATTAGACTCCTAAAAATCGAAAAATAGAGGAAAAATGGAGAAACAAAGGAAAAATTAACCAAAACGAAGGAAAGACAAAATAAAAATTCACAATGAGACCAATCTCTTCTTCTTCTCCAAATACAACCCCATTCCTCTCATCCTCTCATCTTCCTGTGATAGCCCAAGCCCAGCCCAGCAGACCAAAGCCCAAAACGAAAAAAAAAAAAAAAACAGAGTAAAAATCGGGAAGAAGACTCCCGGTAGGAGTCTTCTTCTCCGGCGAGACCCAAGCACATTAGGAGTCCTAGGACCCCTCGAAATCCTAGGACCCTCTATAAGAAGGTCTCCCCTCCCCCTTGAGACCGAAGATCGGCCTCCTCCCTCTCTCTTTCTCTCCGTTTTTCTCAATCGAAGCTACGGATATCGTTCGGGTTCTCGTCGTGATTGCACGCCGGCGAGGTCACCGGAGGTAAGGTAAGTTTCCCTCTTCTTCCTCTCTTTCTTCTCCTTCCTCCCCGTGCATTGTGCGCGGCTGCCGGCGACCGTGGCCCGAACGGCCGGTCAAGGTCGGAGGACGCCGGTCCTCTGTTCCGGCACGGGAAGAACTAAGAAAAAGAAGAAAAGAAGAAAAAGAAGAAAAAGAAAAAGAAGAAAAAGAAAAGAGAAAGAAGGAAAAAGAGAAAAAGAAAAGGAAAGAAAAAGAAGAAAAAGAAGAAAAAGAAAAGAAGAAAAAGAAAAGAAAAGAAAAGAAAAGAAATAATAATAATAATAATAATAAATATATATATATATATAAGTAAGTAAATAAATAAATAAATAAAAAATTAAAATTGATGAGAGAGAGAGTTTCTCTCTCTTCTCTCTCTTCTTTCAGTCTGAACCCTGACTTTTTCTCTCTGGAATTGGACTTTTTCTCTCTACTTTCTATCTCTAGAATTTTCTCTCTCTAGCTTGTTTCTCTCTCTTGATGGATTTCTCTCTCTCTAAGTTTTCCTCTAAGATTAGCGAAGTGGAAGGTTTCATCTGATGTTTTGATCGAGTTTAGGAAAGAGTCGATTTTAAGTGAGGTTTTGAATTGGAATTTGTTTAGATTTAATTTTGAATTAAAATTAATGTAAAAATATAATTTTGGATAATAGGCACAGAAGAATCTCCTAGAAGTTAGTTGATCTATTCATTCAGTGCTCCGTGAAAGGTAAATAATGAATCATCTTCTCGAGATATTCCATATTTATTCTGAAAATAAATAATTATTCTCTGAAATTATGCATGATTTATGAAATTATGTTTTGAAAGAAAAGTGCTTTTGAAATGTTATGGTATATCGATTTATGCACATGTTTAGTGAAAGATTATGATATATATTGTGGTACTAAGTGTTTTGATATAGATCGGATTTATGCTCTCAGCCTAACTATGTTTCAGTGGGCCCCGTCAATGGGAATTATACGTTGGTACTTTGTGGACCCTGCAAGTGGGGGTTGTGCGCTGGTATTTGTGGACCCTGCCAGTGGGGGTTGTGCGCTGGTATTTCTGGACCCTGTCAGTGGGGGTTGTGCGCTGGTATTCTGTGGACCCCGTCAATGGGGTTTAAACGTTGGTCATTATCAAGGCTGTTGAGTTACGAGTGTTTTGAAATCGAATCGAATTTATAATTATATTATATGTGAATATTTGAAAATATTTGATTTATATTAAATCAGCATGAAATATATTTTTATGTTTAATTGCAGTATTATTCTTAAAAATTATATAATATCTGAAATATCTGATTGAGATATTTGTTACTTACTGGGCTGTTTAGCTCATTACCTTTCTTTCTATGTTTCAGATTCAGACAATTAATTTCGAGCGTGGGAAAAAATATTGGGACAGAGCTTTTAGAGGCGAGATTTAGCATTGTCAACTTCATTGAACTTAGATCTATTGTTTTATTGTTAGCAAAAATTTTATTGGATGTAAGACATTTGATTTAATTACTTGAATTACAGTTGAATAATAATTATTTGAATTTATTCCGCTGCGATGCATTGATATCGTGATGAGATGCCTTGCATGCTTATGGAGAGAGTTCTTCATGAGTATGCGGCGGTTGCCGCGACCCTCGATTCACAATCTCAGGTCGGGGGCGTGACAATTAATATGGTATCAGAGCATAAGTGGATAAATTATGACACATAGAATTTGACATAGTATGAGTGTAGGTGGGTAAACATTAGGAATATTGGGACGTTAAAGTATGAGCATCATAAAAAAAAAATCCAGGGAAGAGTTTATGCGCTTACTCAACCGAATCCACAGGCTTCCAATACAATGGTGATAGGTATGAAAAATTTCGAGGAAAAAATTTCTTTTTAGGGGTGAAGAATGTGATAGCCCAAGCCCAGCCCAGCAGACCAAAGCCCAAAACGAAAAAAAAAAAAAACAGAGTAAAAACCGGGAAGAAGACTCCCGGTAGGAGTCTTCTTCTCCGGCGAGACCCAAGCACATTAGGAGTCCTAGGACCCCTCGAAATCCTAGGACCCTCTATAAGAAGGTCTCCCCTCCCCCTTGAGATCGAAGATCGGCCTTCTCCCTCTCTCTTTCTCTCCGTTTTTCTCAATCGAAGCCACGGATATCGTTCGGGTTCTCGCCGTGATTGCACACCGGCGAGGTCACCGGAGGTCAAGGTAAGTTTCCCTCTTCTTCCCCTCTTCCTTCTCCTTCCTCCCCGTGCATTGTGCGCGGCTGCCGGTGATGAAAGTCGCCGATTTTCGATCGGGAAAGGGACCTCTGTTTTGGTCTCCTTTCCGTGAACTTTTCCGGCGCCGGCGATCAAAATTGACCGCCGGCCACACTCCTCCGTGATCGTGGGAGTGGCCCCCGTCGGCCGCCGGCCTCCGCCACGGCGGCCGTGGCCCGAACGGCCGGTCAAGGCCGGAGGACGCCGGTCCTCTGTTCCGGCACGGGAAGAACTAAGAAAAAGAAGAAAAGAAGAAAAAGAAGAAAAAGAAAAAGAAGAAAAAGAAAAGAGAAAGAAGGAAAAAGAGAAAAAGAAAAGGAAAGAAAAAGAAGAAAAAGAAGAAAAAGAAAAGAAAAAAAAGAAAAGAAAAGAAAAGAAAAGAAAAGAAAAAAAAAATATATATATATAAAAGTAAGTAAATAAATAAATAAATAAATAAATAAAAAATTGAAATTGATGAGAGAGAGAGTTTCTCTCTCTTCTCTCTCTTCTTTCAGTCTGAACCCTGACTTTTTTTCTCTGGAATTAGACTTTCTCTCTCTACTTTCTCTCTCTAGAATTTTCTCTCTCTAGCTTGTTTCTCTCTCTTGATGGATTTCTCTCTCTCTAAGTTTTCCTCTAAGATTAGAGAAGTGGAAGGTTTCATCTGATGTTTTGATCGAGTTTAGGAAAGAGTCGATTTTAAGTGAGGTTTTGAATTGGGATTTGTTTAGATTTAATTTTGAATTATAATTAATGTAAAAATATAATTTTGGATAATAGGCACGGAAGAATCTCCTAGAAGTTAGTTGATCTATTCATTCAGTGCTCCGTGAAAGGTAAGTAATGAATCATCTTCTCGAGATATTCCATATTTATTCTGAAAATAAATAATTATTCTCTGAAATTATGCATGATTTATGAAATTATGTTTTGAAAGAAAAGTGCTTTTGAAATGTTATGGTATATCGATTTATGCACATGTTTAGTGAAAGATTATGATATATATTGTGGTACAAGTGTTTTGATATAGATCAGATTTATGCTCTCAACCTAACTATGTTTCAGTGGGCCCCGCCAATGGGGATTATACGTTGGTACTTTGTGGATCCTGCCAGTGGGGGTTGTGCGCTGGTATTTGTGGACCCTGCCAGTGGGGGTTGTGCGCTGGTATTTCTGGACCCTGCCAGTGGGGGTTGTGCGCTGGTATTCTGTGGACCCCGCCAATGGGGGTTAAACGTTGGTCATAGTCAAGGCTGTTGAGTTACGAGTGTTTTGAAATCGAATCGAATTTATAATTATATTATATGTGAATATTTGAAAATATTTGATTTGTATTAAATCAGCATGAAATATATTTTTATGTTTAATCGCAGCATTATTCTTGAAAATTATATAATATCTGAAATATCTGGTTGAGATATTTGTTACTTACTGGGCTGTCTAGCTCATTACCTTTCTTTCTATGTTTCAGATTCAGACAATTAATTTCGAGCGTGAGAAGAAATATTGGGACAGAGCTTTTAGAGGCGAGATTTAGCATTGTCAACTTCATTGAACTTAGATCTATTATTTTATTGTTAGCAAAAATTTTATTGGATGTAAGACATTTGATTTAATTACTTGAATTACAGTTGAATAATAATTATTTGAATTTATTCCGTTGCGATGCATTGATATCGTGATGAGATGCCTTGCATGCTTATGGAGAGAGTTCTTCATGAGTATGCGGCGGTTGCCGCGACCCTCGATTCACAATCTCGGGTCGGGGGCGTGACACTTCCTCTCCCAACATAACCTCCATCCTTGTCAAAAGACTCACCCCCCTTCGTTGATCCGCATCAATCGTTGCTGTAGAAGCCCTCGAGACCTCCTCTGATGCCGACCAATCAGAAGCTAAAAAAATATATTTTTTTATCTGATCCTTTTCTCTTTGCCCTCCGTCACTCCCTTGCCCTCCCCCTATCCGGTGATGACCCCCCATCCGCCATCTCCGTTGCCCCCTCAGGCTCCCTCTTCACAGCCCATGGTAGTAAGATCCCACTCCCCATCTCTCGCCGCCATTGGCACCACTAACTTTCTCAGCCTCCACCTCCTCGATTTCTCAGATACTGGCTCCGTCGTCCATGCCCTCCACTGGTCCCACTCTCTACCACTGTGAGCCTCTGTTGATCCATCCACTTTCGAGCTCTACAATGTGGCAGGCGGAGGCCTCCGCCTAAGCTTAGGACCGGCATCACCATCCAAGACGGAGAAATATCCACGAAGCGGGCGAATAGGAAAACTTAGACGCTGTGAATAGTGCTCAAGAGCGAGCAAACAGGGAAGCTTAAATGAAGCGGGCGAACAGAAGCTTAGGCATCTATGTGGCTCTCTCTCCCTCTCCCAATATCCCATGTGTCAAACAGAAGTTTTTTCATTGAGAACCCTCCCCATATATATATATATATATATACACACACCCGCACACACACATACATATACACATATACACACATACATACATACATACATACATACATATATATATATATATATATATATATATATATATAGTGTATGTGTGTATGTGTGTGTATATATGTGTGTGTGTGTATATATATATATATATATATATATATATATATATATATGTATCTATGTATGTATGTATGTATGTATGTATGTATGTATGTATCTATGTATGTATATATATATATGTGTGAGTGTGCGTGTGTGTACGTACACACACACATATATATATACATATATATATATTTATTTATTATGTATTATACATATTTTATTTATTTATGTATGTATATATATATATATATATATATATATATATATATATATGTATATATATATATATATATATATATATATATATATATATATATATATATGTATGTATGTATATATATATATATATATATATATATATATATATATATGTATGTATGTATATATATATATATGTATGTATATATATGCATATTTATGTATATATGTATATATACATATATATATATATATATATATATACATATATATATATATATATACATATATATATATATATACATATATATATGTCTATATGCATTTATATGTATATATATATATATATATAGAGAGAGAGAGAGAGAGAGAGAGAGAGAGAGAGAGAGACCTCGTTAAAGGTGGGGGCGGCAGCGAGGTAGACGGCGGCCGACTAGTCCGGCCATTGTTCCACTCTCCCAGTCCTATTGATAGGAGAAGGAAGAGAGTTAGAAGAGAGTGAGAGACTACCACGAAGACCTCGCCGGAGGCGGGGGTGGTGGCTTGTGGGACGGTGGCGGAGGAGCCGCGGCCGATGGTCCGGCCTCTGTTCCACTCGCAGAGGCCCATTGGTAGGAGAAGAAAGGGAGAGAAGGGAAATGGAGTTTGTCTGTCATGGCTTGTTTGGGATAAATGTTGTTGGGGTCGGGAAGGAGCTTGGAAGGGATCTTTGGGGGAACTTTAGGAGTCCAAATAAAATATGAACTAAAGATAGGAATAGCCTGCACTGAATAGGGCCGGCCGTCCCATCGTTCCTATCTCCTCTTCCGTCGTCTGGTTCGCTGACGGCACAGGCTCCGGTGGCCTCCCTCTCCGTGCAGAGATTTCTGTTTTGGGCTGAGGGAGAGAGGGAGCAGGATTTGGGTACCGGACGGTGATGCTGGGTTTGTAATATTTCCACAAACGGTTCTGATCGACCAAAATTTTCGTCGGCGATTTTTGTCCGTCCAATCACTGGTTGAATTGGTCCCGAGCAATCTGGTTTCAACCAATAATTTTTCCTCGAATCGGGCGTACTGTTGGTTTGCCTCGAACCATCAAAAAACGATCAATAACTGGAAGACCATGGCTTAAAAATAAAGTAGGATTTTGTACAATAATAGACATTTTGTGAGAATCCGTATATTAGTTTGGTTTATATATTGAGTAGATGAGTTTTTTTCTCAAATAATATTAAAAAAAAATTATAAAAATAATGCATCTTTCAATTTATTTACAAAGTAATGTAAAATCACAAAATATCATTTGGAATGACATTTATTGGATAGTAAATGTTATTTAAAATGATGTTTTTTCACTATATGTCCTCACTCTTGTGGCAGTTCGGTATGCTCTCGTTATATGCCCCCGTTATATCCTGTGGCACTTCGGTACATGTCATTTTGGTAGAAAAAATTGAAAGTGCCATTTGAAATGACATTTTTAAATTAATTTTAAAAAAGTAATCCACCACCATCCTGTTAAATTTAATTTTTTACTGATTTATTATTAATTTTAAAATAATTTATGAAATAATTTTAAAATAAATTATGAAAATAATCCACCTCTGATCGAAACAGGTCATCCTCCAATTTGATTTTGCTAGCTCTCATCTTCTCGGATCTGGATCCTCCCAACTCTCGTTATCTTCAATCATCCTTTGATTAGATCCTCCAGCTCTTATCCTCCACTCGGAACGGTCGAATCCTCTTAGCTCTTATCCTCCGATCGGATCTGATCATCCTCTAGTCGGATCCTACCGGCTCTTATCTGATGGATCTGGATCCTCCCAACTCTCATCCTTCGGTCAAATCCGATCGATCAATCCTCCCAGCTCTCATCCTCCAGTCAGATCCGATCGTCTTTGGATCCTCCCAGCTTTTATCCTCCGATCGGATCCGATCCTCCCAGCTCTCATCGGATCCGATCGTCCTCTAGTAGGATCCAGATCTTTCCAACTCTCATCCTCCGATCTGAATTGATAGGATCCTCCCAGCTCTCATCAGAGGTTATGGTTTGATGATCAATCAGGAGATGATCTCCAAGCCATCATCATCATCATGGATGTGTATGGATGCTGACTAGTCTAAACTCTAAACCCTAAACCTTAAACCCAAACCCAAACCCTAAACCCTAAACCCAAACCCTAAATCTTAAACCTTAAACCCTAAATCGGAGGTCGCTAATATCCAACGATGTGCAGTGATGTGGACAGAACACTGTAATCTAATCTGACCTGAAGTTCAGTATGATCTGACCTGACCTAACCTAAAGCACCATATGACCTAACTGACCGACCCGTGACCCTGAGCCACCCGTGACCCAACAGGACTAACCAGATGTAGGTGCCTACATGGTTAGATTGTAGGCACCTACAATCCAATTTTGACAAAAATTTAAAAAAATTAAGTACCCATGTAGGCGCCTACATTTGGATTAGCATATGTAGGTGCCTACAATCCAGGCACCTAATTTTTTTTTAATTTTTTTAATTAAATATGAATAATAATATTTTATTAAAAAAATAGATGTTTGCGCCTACAATCCAAATGTAGGTGCCTACATCTGGATTGTAGGCGCCTAATCCAGGTTAGGCATTTAATTTTTTTTTAAATTTTTTAATTAAATATAGAATAATAATATTTTATTTAAAAAATAAAAAAATAAGTGTATAATTATTTGTTGGATTATACAACCTCGGACTAGAAGATTTGATATTGTAATTGAGAGAGATTTAGCAATTATGTATCATGTAGTGAAATTCGTTCCACTCAACCTTTCAAGAATGATAATCAATGTTATGCGAGATGCTGTCGCTAGGGTACAGACATCTCTGCCTTATGCAATGATGTTAATACATATTTTTAAACATTATGGAGTAAGATTTCAGGGTGAACAATCAACAAAATTAAGTAGAGATAGCAAAATTAATGAAAGAGCCTGGCACAGAATGTATTGGTTTAAAATTGATGGTGAGTAGATTAAAAAGGATGGAAGGAGAGAAGACGGAGATATTTCAGGTGAGGAAAGAGTTAGGAGTGAAGCAGGATCTTCTAGGAGGAGTGAAGCAGGATCTTCTTGATCTATAGAGGGTATGGAACCTGTTCAACTAATGAGGATGGCTCCAGATATGGTCAGTGTAATTGTTCGAGAAATTGTATCTATTCTTCAATCATCATCTTCAGGAGAGAGCACTGCACGTATGGATGCTAGTGGGATACATAGTTCTTCCTTGTTTGAGCAAAAAGTGGATAATCTTATTTCAGTAGTGTAAAATATCAGACAAGATATTCGTAATTTAGTTTGTCATATCGAAGAATTAGAGAGATGTTTACCTCAGATAGATATGCAACATCAATTAGGCGAGATTATCTACACTCTTAGAGTGCTTCAGACTACAATACAGAGAGAATCAGATGGAATAAAAAGGCAAAATATTCTCTCTACTAGATTGACTACAGTTTTACAGAATATTGTCCGAATCGATCAGCAGATGAATATTCTTATTTTAAATCTTTCAAGTGATCAATCTATTCAGCTTTCCAGTCAGCCTCCTCCTAGTCAGCCATCCTCAGCTCATCCATCCTCATCTGCTCGTCGCTATCGCTCTACTGTTCAAGCTGATATGAAAGATTAGATTTTGAAAATTTTATGTATTCTATTGTGTATATATATTGTATGGTGTGCTGATGTGTATTTTCTTACAGCTGGTCTTTGATTTATGGTATGAATATATCTTTTAATTTATGGTATAAAAATGATATAGAGTAATATAAAGTACAATAGAATAAAAATATAATAAAAAAATATCAAAATAAAGTACAATAAAAATTTAAAAAATACTAAGTATAAATCCAAAAAATATTAAGTCTCACAAAGACGTTGAGGTCGTCGTGGTCGCTTGGATCTTTCCAGCGGCCACTCTTGCTCCTGTATCTGCTGCTCTTGTATCTGCTATGATGGCTCCTCCCCCATATCATCATCATGCTGCTCAGGAATAACATCATCATGCTGTTTAGGAATAATCGATGCTGTCGGAGCATCCACGGGCTGAGTGACCCTGACCCCCTCGACCCCTTCATCTGGACATAAGGATGGGCTTGGAAAAAAAGTGTCATACTCATGTGGCCAACTAGGACTCGATGATGTTATCTGGGGCATGTAGGAAGAAGAAGGCCCTGTCATCTATGATCAAACAGTGATAGCATTTGTGCAACCTATAATAATGACATCTGTGGAATATGCAATGATGGCATTTGTGGAATATATGGTGATGGCGTATATATCATATCGGGTGCATCGGCTGCTCCATGCCAAGGTGCACACCTATTTGGATCAACGCCAATTGCCACCAATATTCTCAAACATGATCTCTCCATCTCACGTACTATCTGAATCCACTCGTCCTCATCAGTCATAGATAAAATACGACGACAGTCCAACATAAGATCTAACATAAAATCAGTCTACATAATAAAAATAAAATTAATAATATACCGTAAAACTGAGAACAAATGGGACTATAAAAAATATTTTGTAATCTTAAATTATTAGAAGTAAAGACAATGATATAAAGTAAAATTTTTATGGTCTTACCAAAAGACGCACAGCAGAACTCTCACCCTCGTATTCTGGAATTGCATACCGAGGCTGTCCAATGACTCGCACTGTAATGCGAAAAAATCAAGCCATGTAGTCCTCAGTATATGCACGACCTCTCAAAATATGATCGTCATGAACTATGTGATCTCAACGTGCATTCCAAATGATGATGTACTCTGCATGTCTGATACATTAGTCAACACGAGCTCTCTCTCGATGATCAATACGATGAAGTCTCTGGCTGATATCAAATTGCTGTGAGATATCCTGAATCTGGCTAAACTATTGCAGTACATAATCGGAAAGATGCCATTCCACCATATCAAAATAAATAAGTGACACCCTAGCAGACCATATGTCATGTCTAACTGTACACATCTGTGCCAATATAGCTAATATCTCATCTGTATATGGCTCCCATAAAAATTGATAGAGTTAAAATAAAAAAATAAATTAGTAAGCTAAATTTTTAATAGATTATGAATATTATAAAATGATATTTATAAATAAATCAAATTTATCCGTCTATGTGTATCAACTAATATATCCAGCTGGCACTTATAAATTTATGCTACTCTCGTCGATACGTGGTGAACGTTGAATGCAACATTCCATCTGCGTGACAGTGTATTCATATTAAATAAATTTTATCGAATTTAAAATAGTACTAAATATCAAGTAGAGGAAGCAATATTTTGATACCTATATCCCAACGGTCTGTCTAGTCTGAATGAGACATCACGGTCATGCTACTCTGGTGGCATCTCGAGCAACTATCATTATAATGGACTGATAGTTGACATCCTCTTCCAAACCTGAATCTATAAATTTTAAAAAAATATAAATAATATATCCAATCAAAGCTAAAATAGAATATTAAAAATATAAATTTTTAATTCACATATCTGTAGTAATACAAGATAACCACCTATCTCGCTCTGGTCAATATAAGAACCCCGACACATAATCTTGTACAGGCAAGCTAGTACTACACTACCCCAACTGAGCCTACGAGCAAACTCTAAATCTTTCAATAATGACAAAAATATCAACTTCATATTGTTCAATGAAGTATCAGGTAATAGAATACCACCTAATAATCAGAGTACCTGACCCCTAACATACTGCTGTACCATCTCATCTGGTGCATCATCTCCAATATAAAAATATCGATAATAATCATCCAAACACTCTATCTTGAGTCATGAATGATCAAAAAACTAGACATTAGGCTCAAACCGTAGCAATCGTAAGCATAAAGCCTGCCACTCCAGAATGGTAAGCATGGAATCAACTCCGGTAACTGGATTACCATCAACTGGTAGTCCAGTAAGGATGCTGACATCCTGTAATGTAATGGTCATCTTGTCGAATGGAAGATGAAATATATGTGTCTCTAGATGCCATCTCTCAAGCAAGACAGTAATAAGATCAATATCCATCTGTATGCGACCAATCTGATACACTTCATAAAATCCCATATATCGTAAATAATCTAGCACTCTAGCTGGAATGTGCTCTGTCCTCCAGAAGTCAGCATCGGATCATCGTAGTCGACGGTGTCTGGACTCCTGAAATAAGAAACAATAATTAGATAATGTATAGGACTTTAACAATATTTTTTTATAAAAAATATAAATATGTAAGAGTAGGTATGAAATGCTTACACCACCATCTAAAATAGTTTGTGATCGATGGTGCTCCTGCAATATAAGAATACTCCTGTCTCGAGGGTCTGGATGTTGTGGATCATACGCCATAACACGCTAATATATCTAAAATAATGATATATATATCCCAAGTGTATTAGAGCATAAGAAATATAATTTTCAATGTATGAAAATGATGATGTGACTATTTCATTACTAGTAAATATCTGGTAGCACAACATTGTCACATAATACATTTTTGGATATAAAATAATATTTAAAATATAATCCCACAAAAAGATATAAAATAATATGAAAAATATATCTCCGCAGCCTTTAATTTCTTCCACTACTTGAAGTTAAAGTATGTTGAAGTATCCTAGGACAGCGACGGCGATTGTGACCTTGTTTTTTATAAATACCACAATGAT
Organism: Elaeis guineensis; assembly: GCF_000442705.2. Taxonomy (NCBI): domain Eukaryota; kingdom Viridiplantae; phylum Streptophyta; class Magnoliopsida; order Arecales; family Arecaceae; genus Elaeis; species Elaeis guineensis. The sequence continues at coordinate 71,323,061 of NC_026002.2, forward strand.
TCTTGCTTCTTATTTGCCTATCATCCATCTCATTTTGCAATCTTGTTGACTTTGGTCTGCCTTTTTGCTTGGGTCTCAAATGATGATGATCAGGAATACATTTGAACATACTTGGATGTATCCAATAATCTTCATATGGTAATAGATTAAAATCATCACTCCAAGCATTCATATATGCTATAATTGTATATGCATCATCCACAAATTTACTAAAATATACAGTAATTTCTTGGCATACAGCTAAAACGTGTGAACATGGATATTTGTACATGCTTCACTGTTCACAAGAATATTTTTTTCACTTAAAATAATAGCATGTGAATTTTTTCCACCTCGTAACCCTGCACTTTCTCTCCTCGTCAGTACTTTATATATACCTCTTGAAAAGTTGAATGTCGTTACTCGATGCTGATTAGCTTTAGCTTGATCTTCAGTAATCTTAATTACGACATGAGGAGTAAAAATATTATTTAGATTCTCCTGTACATATCTTAAGGCTTGGACATGTCTCGTATTAAAGTATTTCACAAGATGATAAAATATCATTTGAACACAAGCTGTAATTGGCATATTCCTAACTCCTTGTGAAATACTGTTAAAAATCTCAGACAAATTTGTAGTTAACACACCATAGCGCAGAACATCATCATGTGTCAATGTCCACTTCTTTTTTTCTAACTCAGACAACCAACTTCAAGCCTCTTCATTCATTATTCTGATCCTACCCATGATAAAATTGAACTTGCGAACTTGATGAGTGCTTCCTGCTTGCCATACTGCTCTTTTAAGCTGTATATTTTTAAAATGAGTATTGAAATTATTGTAGATATATCGTAAGCAGTATCGGTGATAGGCACGTGGTGGACACCATCCAATAGATTCATCTGCAATGGCATTTAATATACCTGAATGCCTGTTAGAAATTAAGAATACTCCATTTTTGTCTTTGACGACATGTGTTCTAAACTGAAAAAGAAATCAATTCCAACTGACAGTCATCTCTTCATCCATAATTACATATGCTAAAGAAAAAATCTCATTCTTTGCATCAATTTCTATTGCAATTAACATCTTACCTTTAAACTTTTCATACAAGTATGTGCCATCAATGCTGATTACAGGATGACAGTGCTTAAAACCCTGGATGGTTGGTTTGAAAGCCCAAAAAATATAATTTAAAATCTAAATATCAAAATTTGCAGCTTGAAAAATATCCGATGAAACAACAGTATCGGGGTTTGCATGTTAGAGTGCAGCTATATAATAAGATAATTTTCTATAAGACAGCTTCCATTCTCCATAAATATCAATTAATGCCTTTTGCTTTCTACACCATGCTTTCCTGTAAGATACTGTATACTGAAATTGATCATTAATGGTTGCCACAATAGCTTTAACTCTAACACTGGGATCCTTCTCAATAATATGTCGAACTAGTGTGCCAATCATCCTTCCACTGATATGTTTGTGGTCTCAACTCAACCCCATAAACAAACAAGTATGAGGATCCTCATATTTTGTAATTTGAAAATATCCATGCTTTTTCAACAATGCAGCATGAAGCCTCCATTTATAATTTTGTATGTTACCTGATGATGCACATCGTACGGATCACAACTTTGAATGTGACTGCACTATATTGTATGTTCGATACTTCATAATGTGATAAAGATCAACAGCTCTCTTTAGATAATCTTTACTCTCAAACATTAGATCTTTCAAAAATTCAGTCATCGAAGAGTCCCAAAACTGATAGTCAGAATTCAATTTTCGATCAGCAATAATACAACCACCATCATCTAAATTTATATTGTTAAAAAATTATGGAGGTTCGTGCAAACGAGATTGAGATTCTCCCACATTGATATCATCTTCATCACCATTTTCATCTTCATCATCATCACCGCTACTGTCCTCATTCATCCAATAGTCTTTATCCTCACTTTCAGTTAATTCAAAATCTAGATTATTAGAATTTATTCCATCGCCTACCCAATCATCATCTCCTATATGAGTCTCGTATCCTGCACTTACTACTACTTCCTCCATAGGAGAAGTTATTATAGCAGAAGATATCACAGAAAATGTCACCATAGGACTTTAAATAATTAGACAACTAAGACCAGCAGTAGTAGAATATTGTTCTGCAAATATGGTCTCAATACTATCTGTTTGCACCATTAGAGTCACTGAAGGAGAGAAAGGCCCAAGAATATTGTCGTCTTGGGTTAAAAGCCGACTATAGTACCAAAAACTCGGTACATCTTTTTTTTTAATATATAATTTCAAAAATTAATATTATGAATATTTCAAAAAAAATATCAACATTTTTTGAACATCTTCATCGTCATCAATTGATACTAGGATATATTTGCTCTACATTAACTACCCCAATGATTAGAAGATCTTCATTTCAATTTGAGTTCATATTTTTCTTTGTCTACAGGAATACTACTGTATCAATGATCCAATAATTCTTGACATGATAATGATGAAGATACCCTAATCATTTAGTTTACAGGGTGACTGTACTGTACGTCAACTTCGTCATTCTATATTATGCCATCATAATACAATAGTAGACGAACCCGAGTAGTGTCCATTTTCTCACAAAAATCTATGACAATATCAAAATCAAAAAATTTATATTAATAATTATTTTATTATTTCAAATGACTTACATGATAAATATGCATCTTATCATCAGCTAATAGGCAAAGATAGATCCTATCCCATTCAGAAATTGCATCAATTCTATAAGTTAATCACAGTAATCAAACGATACATAATAGGGATAGAAAAAATTTCGATAGTATTTTCTCTTAGTTCTCCCCACACAGCTGAAATTGTGTGAGAAGAACTAAAGAAAAATACTATCCAAAATTTCTTTCGAACCCTCTGTATATCGTTTGATTACTGTAATTACTTATAAAATTAAATATAATTCTCAAACTGGACAATCAATTGATCAATATATATATTTTACGGCATCCGTATAATAATACATAATTAAATTATAAAAATCTTTCTTGAGTTTAGATCGAGATTATACTTAAGTCCAATATTTTGAAAAATATACACTTACAGCGCAACATTTACGAAAAACCTACAATTTAATCCCTATCTTAGGGAGTTAACGTGTAGATTTTTCGTAGATATTAGATATGTAGGTGTACGTTTGAACTTATATGGTAATTTCGATCTAACCTCAATCAAAAAATTTTTTATAATTTAATCATATTTTTGAAATGTCGTAGAATATTCTATATTGCTCAACTGATGGGTCTATGCTCAACTGACGGATCTATGGATGTCGGATGTCGTGGAATATTTAAAAATTTTAAATTAATCAAAAAAATAAAAAATAAAAAATAAAAAAATATGGTAGTGGTGGGATAGGGGGTTGGTTGAAGGGTCTGGGCAAAGGCACGAGGGGTGGAAGGGGAGGGTCCCACGACGGAGATGGATCGGACCGTCAGAGGGGGTGAGGGGGGCAAAGGGCAGCTGCTGCCGCTACCAGGGGGTGAGGGAGGCGGGTGGGGAAGGGGGTGGGTGCCGGGGGCGGGGCTGCCACCGGTTAGAGGGAGTGAGGGGAGGCAGGAGGGGAGGGGTGGCGGTTGCCACCGCCAGGGGGTGAGGCTGCTGTCAGCCCACTGTCGCCAGTGGGGGTGAGGGGAGGCGGGTGGGGAGGGAGCGCGACCGCTGCCGGGGACAGGGCTGCCATCGAGCCACTGCCGTCGGGGATAGAGAGGAGGTGGGTGGGGAAGGGGGCGATCACAGTCGGGGGCCGGGGCTGCTGCCAGGGGGTGAGGGGAGGCTGGACGATGGTCGCCGCCAGGGGCGGGGCTGCCGTTGAGCCAAAGGGGGGCGGGGACTAAAGGGGGGCGGGTGTGGCCACCGCCCCAGGCCAAAGGGGGGGTGGAGCTGCCTGGGCCGAGGGGGTGGGGGTGGCTGGAGGGGTTCCGAGTGGCTGCCGTCGGCAGTGGCAGAGGGAGAGAAGAGGGAGAGGGAGAGAAGAAGAGGAAGAGAGAAGAAGGGGAAGAGGAGTTTATCGGCACGGATGAGGAGGAGGAGGAGAGATCAGTCACCGTCAGAGAGGGGAAAGTCATCGGAGAGGGGGAAGTTGCTGTCGGAGAGGAGGAAGAGGTATGATTTTTTTTATATATACAGGAGAAACGGAGTTTGAAATGGCGTTTTTGAAAATGCTATAGTGAATGGTGCTTTCAAAAACACTATTTTACATGGCGCTTCTCTTTTTTTTTTAATTTTTTGCCTGTGTCCTGATAGAATGATTTTTTTCTATTTTCTATCTTTTTTTTTTTTTCTTGTATTGTCCTTTTTTTTTATTTTTTTTCTAATTTTTTTAATTTTTTTTTATGTATTCTGATGGGATGGTTTTTTTTTTTGTGTTGTTTTTTTCTATGGCTGACTTTATTATTTTTTTTTAGAGCATGAGGATTGAAAATGCCATTTGATTCGGCGTTTTTGAGCATTGGGGGATGTGATATGAACCGAAGAATCATCGTTTCAAATGGTGTTTTCTATCAAAAAAATACCATCCCAACTGATATTTTATAATTTTATATTAATTTGATAAATAAATTAAAATATATATTATTTTTATAATTTTTTTAATATTATTTAGATAATAAACTTTTGAGTACATCTTGGATGCTTATATATAAAATTAAAAGATCTAAATAATACTTTCTCAATAATATTCGGATGAGGCCCAGAGATTCCTGCCTATCCATAACGGCGATAGGAGCAGCTTTCATCGTCCTTTCTCGGTGCAGTCCTTTCGGTTTGCCAGCTGTCCCAAGAAAAAAAAAACAAAAGAAAAAAAAAAAAAAGCCTAGGAATGATGGGTCCTTACCCGCACATCCAAACAAAAGGAACGGAATCGGCTGGGCATCCTGTGCAAGATATTTCCCTCTCGTCTGGAATTGGGAAGAAGCCCTCTGCCCTCTAGCAGTTCTTAGCCAGCTTCAACAGTGGATCAAAAATTATGCAGCCCGACCAGAAGCCTGTGGCCAGGATATTAACATTCAAAAAAGGGTCCGAAAAAGCGACAAACATAACAAGTGGAATGCAGTAATCTTTCAATATGATCTAAAGTTCTAGATTGTGTTTGTAGCGAGAAATGATTAGCTACAGAAGAAATGATTAGTAGCCTACTTGACAGCCACTAGAATGAGATTTGCACACCAATGGGAGATTAGCCTAAGTTGGACCACAACAGACAAAATTGACAACTGATCCAAGGACCAACACATGGAACTTGTTCCTCTCCTATCCAATTTTTGTGGCAGTTACTAGTTGGCAAAGACATCCCAGAGGATTGGCACGCTCGTGCCTTATCGATGATAGGGCGGGTCATCCTGATGAAGTTTGTTCTCAACTCCATATATATTTACTTGCTCTCGAACACGATACTTCCCAAATTTCTAGGGACAAAGCCAAAGTAGTTGTTTTAGAGTTTTTTGTGGGGGTCTAGCTCAGAAAGAGGGGGAGGTGTGCATTTGTTTGCTTGGAAGATGGTCTGTTAGTCTTTGAGGGATGATGATCTGGATGTCTAATCCTTAGCCACAAGGAGGGAGGTCTTGATTGCACAGCACGTTGTCCGGATTCTCCTCAATCCTGATACCCTTTAAAGTATGATTATGATGGCTAGGTACGATCTGTGGTCTGCATGCAGTGAGATCCGGCCCAACCATAGTACTTCATTCTTATGGAGGGAGATGTGTGCCTGAGCCTTCGATGTATTTCCCTAGATGCATTGGGTGGTGGGCAATGGACATTTTGCGAGCATTCTGCATGATCGTGAATTGGAGACTTGTCCTTGACCCGGTGGCCGATCTTTAACAGTTTTGAGATGTCGAATATCATAAGAGTTGCTGATCTTCTTCATGCCGATGGTAGGGGGTGGAATCAGATAGTGGTAGCCCATCTATTTGGGGAGCAGTTGGGGGAGTGGATGTTATCTCTTATGACTCCCATCTACAGTAGTCCAAACATTAGGATTTGGGGACACTCCTGCACTTTGAGGGTTGTGACGACTAACATCTACCAGCTTTATAGGAGAGAACCTACTAGGCACATTGATGTTGGGTGGGTCTGGAGAATCGAGATGCATCCAAGAGTGAGTCTTTTCCTTTGAAACATGGCTTAGGGCCGGCTCCTGACTAGATCTCTTCTATGAGCTCAAGGTATGGACATTCAGCTAGCTTGCCTTTGTTGCAATTTTGAGGAGGAGACCATGGAGCACATTCTTTTTCAGTGCCCGAGGGTGAAAAATATTTGGTCCTTGATGGGGATGCACTTACAGATAGCCCAGGTGGAGAACCCAACCTAGGTCTTTCTAGAGCTATTGGAGCATAGTTTTGGAGGTGGCACTCTTAGGGTGGTGGGCATCCATGTAGCTTATGTGGCCCTTCACATTTATTTAGCTAGGAATAGCCTGGTGTTTGAGTCTACATAGTTTCAGTGAGGTTTATTATAGAGAGAGCCTTGGCCATAGCAGCAGAAATAATTGATGTGACATCCTGATCACTAAAGATCTAGAGATCCCATCTTACTCAGAGCTTTGTGTGGCTTAGGCAGGGATTATATTTCTCAGGAGGACACTAGAGACTAGTCAGCTCATTGTTGAGGGTGACTCTATCATAGTGGTGTCCTAGCTGCAGAGCTATATCCACGATGGGACCACTCACACCCTACTACATGATGTCTCGATTTTGCTGGAAAGATGCACTACTCTGATTATTAGGTATATCTTCTGAGAGATGAATACTACAGCAGATTGGATGGTAAGTCTTTGTAGCTAACCATACTATGACATCTTATGGACGGACATTCTTGGAGAAATTTGGGATCTTTTATTTTCTGATTCTCTTGATTGTATTCATTCAAAAATTATATGAATGAACCGTTTTATCAAAAAAAAAGACATCTTGAATAAGCCTTGTTGGGAATAATATGTCCTCCAAGCTGAAGACACAAGCAAGTGGAAGACTTGGATAACTTTGGATCATACCGATCCTCACTTTGTAACTGATCTATCCGAGATGAACCTTCTTGATGAAAAATCCTACCGATCCTAGCTTCGATCATCTATCTTGATTTTGATCGTCGATCTCATGCCTCTTTTCAAATTCAAAGCAACTGCAATATAATAGCTAGCTTCGAGGCAAATAAAGCAGGCATAACTATCACATCCTAAAAATTTCAGCCCTAAATCTCACCACGCCGCATCCAAATCAGTTGGGTTGATCCAAAAATATTGCCTTCCAAATGGTCCTCACCTCTATCTTTAAATAAAGGCCTAAAAGGGATCTTCACAGTATACATACTCTCTCTCTGGCGCTCCTTCTCTTCTGTTCCAATTTTCTGACTTGAGCGTCGAAGAATTTTCATTGGAGCCATCCTCGACGTGGACTTATTTTACAAGTTCCGCAACACCTCCAGTCTCAGTCCAACTCTAGCCACTCCTGACTAGGGGCAAGAATCTATCACAATAGATTGGTGCCAGAGGAAAGATCTTGCCTATTTTCTTGAGGAGTGCACCATTTATCACCATGCCACCACGAAAAGCATCCTCGGGACGTTCCGATCCGCCATAATGATTTTCCACACAATCAAGGATCCGAATGAAAATCATGTCTTGACACCCTAGTTAGTACCACCCCCACAACCATTGTAGCTAGCTCTTGGAGTAAGTCAAGACCAATTTGCCATATTGGTCGCTCAAGTGTAGGCACTGATAGTGACAGTCGATGCCATGTGGCACTATGGCCTGACATAGCCAGCGCCCCTACACCAACCTCCTCAATCTCCACCACAAAGCCCAGATCGAGGAAGATAAACTAGGCTCAATCAGCCCCAAAGTCCCAAGCACAGGAGGCATTCACCTACTCCTAATTCTAGAAAGGGCTCCACCTCGGGACGGTCACTGACCCATCATGCAAAGATCTGTATGGTTCATGACGTCGACATGGATCAGAGACTCCAAAAGATGAACTAGAAGATTGAGGCATTGCAACATCGGGCTGTCGGGCAGGAGGATCAGGCTAGCTTCCGTATTGACCCACCATTCTCTGAAAGGATCAAGTGGGAACCACTACCCCCTGGCTTCAAAGCCCCATAGTTGGAAAGTTATAATGAATCAACCAATCCGATCCATCACTTAGAGAGCTTTAAGACTCTCATGCTCCTCCACAAGGCCAGCGATGCAATCCTGTGCCGAGTCTTCCCTTCTACTTTAAAAAGGGTAACTCAAAATTGGTATTTAGGGTTGAAGCCTAGCTCCATCCATTCATTTGAATAGACGAGCCAAATGTTCGTTTCTCACTTCGCGATCAGTAAAGGGCCGGCTATTGGCCTCCCTAGTGCATTTCAAGAAAAGGGAGGGAGAATCAATTTGGAAATACATAACTTCTTTCAACATGGCTGTTTTAGAGATGCGCAATTTGGATCAGTTGGTTGCTATGACCACCTTTTAAGATAGGCTTCAGAAGAATCCTCTCCTCTATTCATTGGAGAAAAAGTATCCGCAAGACTTCACAGAAATATTAGAATAGGTAGAGAAATATGCTCGGGCGAACGATGTTTTTGAGAAGCATGGGGTCTCGATCAAACCCTCAGTAGAAGAAAATGGAGATTAGAAGCCTGTGCTGATGTCAGAAGGACCCCCATGGAGTATGCTGCGACCAAAGACCCCTCCATAGCATAGGAGATCTAGGACACCACCTCAGGCTGCAAGACATAGAAGCCCCCCAAGGTAGCATCGTTGCTCATCGAGGCATCGATCCCTTCAGAAATAATTTACCAATTACAACCCTCTGAATACTTTCAAGGTGCAAGTACTCATGAAAATTTGGGAGTAGCTTCCTAGGCCGACTAATATCTTACCCTAAGAATCATAGCCAAAGAAAGTATTGCCTCTACCACCAAGACCAGGGCATGATATGGAAGACTGTATCCAGCTTCTGCATGAGATTGAGGAGCTTATTTAAAGGGGCAGACAAGATCGCTTCATCCATCAAATAAGGGAGGGCCCGGCACACCCCCCAAGGGCACCTCGGTGATAGGAATAGCCCCATCAAGAACCCTCCTGGAGAACTGACCTACGGTAGGTGCTATTAACACCATCACTGGGGGGCATAGAGAGGTGGGGCCGGAAAGCTCGGCTAAGAGGCATAGAACTGAAGAAGCAATTACATTCTCTAAAAAGGAAGCAGAAAGAGTCCAATTTCTGCATAATGATGCAATGGTTGTATCTATGAGAATTGCTAATTATAATGCATGTGGTGTTTGAATTGATAATGGAAGCTTGGCTGATATTTTATTTTACGACAGATTCTCCAAAATGGGCATTGACTTAGATCGACTGGGCAAACTTAATTCGCTCCTAGTGGGCTTTACGGGAGACTCTGTACTGGTTGAAGGGGTCATTACTCTTTTGGTCATAGCTGGACAATCACCTCGACAAGCTTCTGTAAATATTAATTTTTTAGATGTGAAGGCCCCTTCAGCCTACAACACCATCTTAGGGCATTCGAGGTTGAATACTCTTAGGGCTGTTGTATCAACCTATCACCTAGTAATAAAGTTTTCCACTAAGTATGGCACGGGAGTAGTTCAAGGAGATCAAAAACTAGCTCACCACTATTATGCGATCGCCCTTCAGGGAGCAGCTACCATAAGTCCACTCCTAATTGAAGGACTCGAGACCCGTGATGAGTTGACCGAGGAGTAGGGGAACCTGTGGAAGATCTCATGATGATCTCCCTAAATGACGGACATGAGAAGCACATGGTTCGAATAGGATCAAACCTAGACGAGGTAACTCATGACCAACTAATGATTTTTTTGCAAGAGAATGCTGACGTCTTTACTTGGTCTGCTTCGAACATACTGTTTGTCCAAAAATGTAGCAACCTAAGAGGGTGGGGTGAATTGGGTTCTAAAAATTTGAAACTAAATATGAGTTTAAACAAATATGTGCTTCAATTTAAATCTAACTAGAGTGATTGTGAAGTGTATGTTATGTGTAGTAGCAGAATTCAAAGCAATGATACAATACAAAAATATAAAGAAAATAAGTAAAGTAAAAAAATAAATAAAGTAATCACACTACAAAGATAAAAAATTTATAGTGGTTCGGTATAAATCCGCACCTACATCTACTCTCCAAGAAGCCCTTGAAAATTTTACTATAATCTCCTTAATTATAGTATATTTGTTTTACTCAGTTTCACAAACAAACTCAATTAATTTTTCAGAATCACCAATCAAAATCTTACACAATTATTTTCTTAGTATCGCAATTAAATCCAGTTAATTTTATGGGCTAACCAACCAAAATCTACACTTATCCAATTTCAGGTTTGGACGGGCCTATCCCCAAATTTTTTTCTCCAAACAAACTTGTAAAGAAAATAAAATACAAGATATAATTTTTAGTTTAAAATAAAATAAAAAAAATAAAACTCTTTTATGCACGAAGAAGAGGCTGAAATGTTACTCTTTTAAAGCTTGATCACTCTTCTTTAATGCTAGAGAGAATGTTTGAGATGTTGTGAAAAATTGCTCTTGAATGTCCTCTGAATTCAGTATTTGATTCCTCTCTTTTTTTCTTTTATAATGATGTACAATGAAGTTCTCAAAAAATTTGAAGTTTTCTCTTTTTGATCCCTTAATCTTACTTTCCAAAAGTTTCTCTAAACTTTAATAGTCTTGGAGTAGGCTGGAGGATGAGATTGGATCATTGGAAGTCTTGAAGCAGTCATTGAAGTAGAGAAATGACTGTTAGAAAGGTTGCAGAAAATTAGCCGTTGAGCTCATCCTGTACTTGGGGTCGACTCCAATTCTTCTGAGATTGACTCCATCTGCTCTAGGGTCGACTCCAATTCTTCAAGGATTGACTCCATTAGGGATTTGAAAAAATAATTCTCTGTCTGTGCCTATTGCTTAGCAAGGGTCAGCCCATGGATCGTCCCCTCTGCATGCCAGTTCCACTTCAGCATGTCGGGGTCGACTCCTAGTCTTTTGGGGTCGACTCACTGCTTTGCTTGAAACTCAAAAATTTACTATTTTCAGCTTAATACGGTCCAGGGGTCGACTTCTAGCCTTTTGGGGTCAACTTCATTAGGTCTGAAACTTGAATTTTTTTTTCTAAAGTTCTTGACCTAGTTTCTTTTGAGAAGATCTTTTTTATAGGTTATTTCTTCAATTTGAACATCTAAAAAAATCTACGTTCGTTCTTGAAATATATGATTAGATTAATAATTACTCAAAGTCTGACAATCATCAAAATTAATCATATCCCTCCGTTCGAATGAAATGAATAAGAATAGATAAATAGGGGCATGAGTCCCTTCATTTAAAAACCCTATCCCGACATAGGGGTCGACTCTGATTTGACTCCAGTAAGACTGGGTCGACTCCTCACAAAACTTTTCAAATCAAGAAAATATGATCAAATTGATTGAAAATTAATTTGCAATCAAGTTGAGGGTCAAGATTGACATTCAAATTAAGTTGGAGGATCAAAAATTAATCAATTGGGATTTTATAATTAACCAAATCAAATGAAGGATAAGTCAGGGGGAAACTAGATAATGGTTCTAAGGATTAAGTTCAACTAGGGGATTCTCAAAACTCTAAAGATCGAGCTAAGATGCAAAAATGCAAAACAATGATATCAGGCATTTGATCTTTTATGGATTGATGACTTATCTTAAAGTTCTTAAGCCATGCAATTTTTTAGGATATTTCAATTGTTAGACTTCTTATGAGAATGGCAAAATTTAACTTATATAATTTGCATAAAAGTGATTTGTTATTTAATTAAGCTCATTTTTAATTTAAGTTTCTTAAGGCAATATGATGTGGGGAACTAAGGTACCTAGCTGAATTTAAAATGAAAACTCATGTTCATAAAAATTAAGTTGATACTAAGACTAATGAGAACATAAAGATCAATGCATCAAATACTCAAGTTATGAAAAATGATCATTATGAGCATAGATAAATCATCAAAATCAATCATACACTCAATAAATTTAGTATATATTGATAGCATGATGTGTGAAATGTTTAACTTTTACCAAACATCATTATCCATCCTTTTCATCCCACAGCATCCATTCTTGAAGGTTTTTCTCTTTTCATTATATTGGATGCTTGGTACATCTACAAAAATTAATTAATAATTTTTGGTACCCAAGCCATCTTCGATCCATTAGGGTTAGCACACATGGTTTTCTTTGGAATCTAAATTTTTTTTATCAAAATACGATCAATTCTCTTAATATTACATTCAAAAATTTTATGGCCCACTTGGTTGTGTCTAAAATAAATAATATGATGGTTTTCATGTAAAGCTTTTGTAATCATATTTTTAATAGGTTGCTATTTTCTTAAAGAATTAAAAATGATTTCAGCTTTATTACAAATAGCCCTTTTGTTATTTAATGTTGGTTGAAAATTTTGAAAACTAAGGATAAACTTTTCTGCTATATATTTTAAAATCTTAATCTCTTTTCTTAATTTTTTATTTTCTGCAATAAGCTCTTTCCTTTCTTTTAGAAAATTTTCTTTTACTTTAGGAGAAGGTTTCAAATTTTCAAATTTTTCTTTCACCTTAATATTTTCTTCAACTAAAGATTTTTCATATTTTAACCATTCTTCTTTTTCTTTAGCCAAAGAATTCTTTTCTTCTACTAAAGAGAGATTGGACTTTTTGAGCTCCTTATTTTTCAAGCTTATGTTCTTGTATTCGTTCATTAAGTCATTAAAGGCTTTAAACAATTCATCAAAAATAAAATTAAAAGAGTCTTTAATATTTACTTTATTGTCATTGGCCATGAGGCAAAGATTTATAATTCCAACTTTCTTTTCTTCTTCATCGGAGTTTGAAGTATCGCTATCTTCCCATATGCCCATCATAGCTATCCTTTTGCTCTTTTGGGTTTTTTTTTTAAGTAGGGGATAATTCAGTTTATAGTGTCCCCTTTTGCTGTAATTGTAACAAGTGACACTTCCTTTTTTTTCTTCTCCTCCATCTTCTTATTTCTTTAAGCTTTTCTTCATAATGAACCTTTTGAATTTTCTTGTTAGCAGCCCCATGTCCTCAGCTTCTTCTTCACTTTCATCCTCTTGACTCATAACTTTCTTTAGATGTGGTGGTTGACTTAAATGTGATGGTCTTCCTTTTTGGCTCTTCTTCTTTATCCTTTAGGTGTATGTTCAACTCATGAGTCATGAATAAACCGATTAGCTCTTCTAAGGATAGCTTAGTAAAATCTTTAGCTTGTTGTATGCCTATCACTTTAGCTTCTCAAATCTTTGGCAAACTTCTTAAAATTTTGCAAACAAGTTTATGGTTAGTATATATTTTGTCAAGACCATTTAAACTATTAATAATATCTATAAAATTTGAGAACATATTAGAAATAGACTCATGTGGTTCTATTTTGAACATTTCATATTTGTGAATAAGTAAACTAATTTTAGATTCCTTAACTTAGCTTATTCTCTCATGAGTTACTTCTAATCTATCCCAAATCTCTTTAACTAATGTGCAAGTTGATATTCTATTAAATTTATGTATATTTAAGGAACAATAAAGTATATTGATGGCTTTTGCATTTATCATTCTCATTCCAATCCTTTTCTAGTTTGAGATGAGATACTCCATTTACTTCAATAGTGGGTGTGTAGTCCTCTAGTTATGACTGCCTACATATCATAATCTAGAGTTTGTATAAAATTTTTATTTTAATTTTTCAAAAAGAATAGTTTGTTCCATTAAAAAGTGATGGCCTAGAAGTAGATTGTTCTTTGATAAATAAAAAACTACTTAGGGTTACCATGATCTTTCACTCAAGATCGCTAAGTCAGCAAATAATATTAGAGCACCTGATCTGATACCACTTGTTGCCCAAAAATGTAGCAATCCAAGAGGAGGAGAGGTGAATTGGGTTTTAAAAATTTAAAACTAAATCTAAGTTTAAACAAATACGTACTTCAATTTAAACCTAATTAAAATGATTGTGAAGTGTATGTTATGTGTAGTAGTGGAATTCAAAGCAATGATACAATGCAAGAATATAAAGCAAATAAGTAAAGCAAAAAGATAAATAAAGCAGTCACACCATAAAGACAAGAAATTTATAATAATTTGGTACAACCCCACATCTACATCGACTCTCCAATAAGTCCTTGGGAATCCCATTATAATCTTCTTGATTATAGTGTATTTATTTTATTCAGACTTACAAACAAATCTAGTTGATTTTTCAAAATTACCAACCAAAATCATACACGATTATTTTTTTGAGATCACAATTAAATCTAGTTGATTTTATGGGCTAACTAACCAAAACCTACACTTGTCCAATTTTGAGCTTGGACGGGCCTATCCCCAAGTTTTTTTCTCCAAAAAAATTTATAAAAAAAATAAAATATAAGAGATAATTTTTAGTTTAAAATAAAATAGAAAAAATGAAACTCTTTTATGCATGAAGAAGAGACTAAAATGTTACTCTTTTGAAGCTTGATCACTCTTCTTTAATGCTATAGAGGATGTTGGAGATGTTGTAGAAGATTGCTCCTGAATGCTCTTTGAATTCAGTGCTTGATTTCTCTCTTTCTCTTTTTTAATGATGTGCAATGTAGCTCTCACAAAAATCTAAAGTTTTCACTTTTTGATCCCCTAATCTTACTTCTCAAAAGTTTCTCTAACTTTTAATAGTCTTGGAGTTGGCTGGAGGATGAAATTTGATTGTTGGAAGTCTTAGAGTAGCTGTTGGAGTGGAGAAATGAACGTTAGAAAGGTTACAAAAAATTAATCGTTGAGCTCATCCCATGCTTGGAGTCGACTATAATTCCTCTAGGGTTGATTTCATCTGCTCTGGGGTCGACTCCAATTCTTCATGGGTCAACCCCATCAAGGGTCCGAAAAAATAGTTCTTTGTCTGTACCTATTGCTCAATAGGGGTCGACCCATGGTCTCCCCTCTGTATGCTAGTATCACTTCAGCATATTAGGGTCGACTTCTAGCCTTTTGGGGTCGACTCTATTAGGTTTGAAATTTAAAAATTCTTCTTTAAAGTCCTTGACCTTTTTTGTTTTGAGGAGATCTTTTCCATGGGTTATTTCTTCAATTTGAACCTTTGAAAAAATCTATATTCATTCTTGAAACACATGATTAGATTCATAATTACTCAAAATTTGACAATCATTAAAATCAATCATAGAATCAATACATACCTGAGATTGACCCCGAAGTCATAGCCCATCGCCTGAATGCAGATCCTCTTTGTCATCCTATCAAATAGAAAAAGTGACCCTTCGTTTGGAGCACCAAAAAGCTATTGCCAAGGAGGTTGATAAATTGATCTATGCCAATTTTATTAAAGAAGTGACTTTTTTTGATTGGCTGGTGAATGTGGTCTTCGTGAAAAAAGTGAATGAGAAATGGTAGATCTGCATTGACTTCACCGATCTAAATCAAGCCTGCCCAAAAGATAATTATCCCTTGCCTTAGATTGATCTAGTAGTAGATGCCACTTCGGGCTATGAGCTCCTCACCTTCATGGATGCCTTCTTCAACTATAACTAAATCCAAATGGTACCTGAGGATGAGGAGAAAACTACATTTATTGCTGATTGGGGTCTTTATTATTATAGGGTTATACCCTTTGGTCTAAAAAATGTAGAAGCAACTTATCAACTACTGGTGGACAAAATCTTCAAAGGATAGATTGATTAAAATATGGAGGTGTATGTAGATGATGTGCTGGTTAAAAGTTGAGCATCGGATAACCATGTCAACGATCTCAAGGAGACCTTCGACACCCTCCAAAGATATCAGATAAAGCTGAATCCATCAAAAGCTGAATCCATCAAAATGCGCTTTCGAAGTCACCTTAGAAAGATTTCTTAGATTCATGATCTCGCAAAGAGACATCGAAGCAAATCTAGAGAAGATACAAGCCATTCAAAAAATGAATCCTCTAAAGACTATAAAAGAAGTTCAATGCCTGACAGGGAGGATAGTAGCTCTCAGCTGCTTCATCCTTTGATTGACAGAGCACTGCCTACCCTTCTTCAAAACTTTGAAACAACCAACAAGCTTCAGGTGGATCAAAAAATGTCAACAGGTGTTTGAAGAGCTAAAAGCTTATCTCAGCTCATCCCCACTTCTTGTTAAGGAGGAGACAAATTGTACCTTTATCTAGTGGTTTTCCTAATGGCGATAAGTTCAATGCTGGTGCAAAAAGATGGAAAGATTCAAAGATCGATCTATTACACAAGCAAAACCTTTCATAATGCCAAAATCAGGTATACAAGGCTCGAAAAACTGATCTATGCTCTCATTATCATAGTCCAAAAGCTCTGATCCTATTTGCAAGTGCATACCATTAAAGTCTTAATTGACCAACCCCTCAAATGGTTCTACATCGGCCGGACATGGCTAGTCAGTTGGCAAAATGGGCTATTAAGCTCATAGAATTTGATATGAAGTTTCGACCTCATCCCTCCATCAAAGCATAGGTCCTGGCTGACTTCGTAGTAGAGTGCACAATCTTGGAGAACCACGAACCAGAGGAGAATCATGAGGAGACTAAATCAAACAAGGGGGATTTGTCAAAAGTCAGATCTGAGTTCTGGACCATGCATGTGGATGGATCATCTAACTCTACAGGATCGGGAGCAGGTTTGTTGCTTGTCGAACCAGAGGGGCTTGTTGTAGAGTACGTCTTGCAGTTCGATTTTTCAGCCACCAACAATAAAGCCAAATATAAAGCTCTTGCCACTGAACTAAAGTTTGCCAAAGAGCTTGGCGTGCAAAAGCTAAAAGTCTGCAGCACATCCCACTTGGTGGTAGGACAAGTGAATGGCGATTGCAAAGCACGGAAGGAGAACATGAAGAAGTACCTGCAAAAGGTGAGAAGCCTGATCTCATCATTTACTAACTTCGATATTCAGTAGGTACTCAGGATGGAGAATTTAGGGGCTGACTTGGTATTAAAATTGACAAGTTTGGCACCACGAGACCTCCCCAGAGGATCCTTTTTTGAAGTCTTGAAGAGACCCAATATCGAAGAACCATCCTCGATCTTGCAGATCAATAGTGAGCCAAGTTGGATGGATCCCTTCATCCAATTTCTCAGAGATGGAATGCTACCACCGGACTCCAAAAAGGCTTGAAAAATCAAGTACCAGGCACCCTACTACGTCCTTTACGAAGGTAAGCTGTATAAAAGATTCTTCTCTCTATCTCTTTTCAAATGCTTAGGATCCTCTAAAGCTGATTATGCCTCGCAAAAAAATCATGAAAGAATATATGGGAACCACCTGGGGGGTAGATCACTAGCTTATAAAATATTGTGACAGAGGTATTATCGGCCTACGATGCAGAAAGATGCGATCGATATGACTAAATGATGTGACCGATGCCAACATAACACTAACATCCAATGACAACCAACCATACCACTGTCTCTAATTAGCACCCCTTGGCCCTTTGCACAATGGGAAATGGGCATTCTTGGTCCATTCCCCCCAGCATTAGGGTAGTGAAAGTTTCTATTGGTCATTATCAATTACTTCACTAAGTAGGTAGAAGTCGACCCACTAGCTCAAATTACAAAAACTCAAGTAAAAGACTTCATCTGGAAGTATATCATATGCTGCTTCAGTCTTTCCTGAGCTTTGATCATAGATAATGGCCGTTAGTTCATGGGGCACAATTTGTTGAATTCTGCCACAAACATGGCATCTCCCATCACTTTGCCTCAGTAGGACATCTACAACCTAATGGAGAAGCTGAAGTAACCAACCAAACTCTCTTGCAAGGGTTGAAAGCCAAGATAGACCATGCCAAGGGGTCATGGGCAGATGAACTGCATTATGTATTGTGGGCCTACAGAACTATTCAAAGGATTCCAACTAGAGAGACCCCTTTCAGCCTCTCCTTCGGGATTGAAGTAGTAATCCTGATGGAAATAGGGTTGTCTTCCTTGTGGGTAGAAAGTTTTGACGAGCTGAAGAATGTAGAGTCACTTTGGCGAACTTGGACCTACTCAAGAAAAATCAAGAGAAGGCATGAGTTAGAATGGCAGCTTATCAACACCGAGTGGCTCGCTACTACAATTTATGTGTCCGGAGTAAAGAGTTCGGAGTCGACGATCTGATCCTACAATATGCTGAAGTATCCCAACCCAATAAACAAGGAGAACTCTCTCCTAGGTGGAAAGGCTCTTACCGGATTGATGAGATTGTCAGGCCAGGGACCTACCACATAAAATAACTAGACAGGATCCCACTGCAGCATCCTTGGAACTCGGATAACCTACAGATGTATTGTCAATAGAATTTTCTCTAATAAAATTTTTTTTGATCCATAATTTTTGTGGATACTTAAAGGTTACTCATAGATTGCACTTCACCCAATCGAAGCTAGCTCATTGCATGTTGTCACCATGATGAAGCCAGCTTAATGTACTTTGCTCCGATGAAGCCAGCTAATTACACTTCATTGATCAAATGAAGTCTACTAAATGTACTTTGAACAAAATCCACCCTAACTAAGGTGCTCTGTCGCCTCCAAAGCATCCTAAGATAATACTTATATCACAAATGAACTAGAGTACTCGAGACATCCGAATGATGAGAAAAGAAGCATAGATAAAACAAAAAAAAATATCCAACTTTAAAGATAGACATTTCATTCCAACAAATTCCATTACAACATCGATATCACGAAAAGCGAGCAACTTTACAAAAAAAAAAAAAACAAAAGGGAAGAGAAAAAAAAATATGGTATTCATCTTAAAGGGGGCCACCTTTGTCTCATGAGTCCCTAGTGCGTCGCAATTCCAATGCATCCTCAGCCGCCGAAGCTACCTGAGCATTGTCGTTGGCTTTAGGCATCACTTGGGACTTCAAGAAGAGATATGCTGACATCGGGGAAGAGCCTCTCGATTGAAGCTCTACACTCTAAAACCAGCCTCGAAAGCCATGATAGATGTTCTTATAGTTCAGAGAGCCATTTCAAGCTAGGTTGTGACAAGCTAGGATTCCTTGTGTTTGGCCTTGTTTTCAGCAAATCTACCTACAGCTGCATTCTCCACTAACTTGATGTAAAGCTCAGCCATTGCAGACCTCTCTTTATTCAAAGTTTGAAGGAGCTGATCAATAGCCTTCTAAGTCAAAGTCAATTCACTTCAAAGCTCGATAACCACTGACCTCTCTTTATTCACTGACTGGCTAAAGTTACTCATCATTCTTCATGCCAAATGAAGTTCACCCTAAAGCCAACTTATTCTAGCAGTCGAACCCCATCTGGCTTCCTCAATAGCTTTGGTTGATGCTATCGTGTATTCCAGCTCGGTGAACTTTTCTTGTGCCAAGTGAAGTTCATCACGACAATGAGCCACCTTCATAGTAGCACTCCAAGTTGCTTCTCCCATCACATTAGCAAACTTGTTGTGCTCCACAATTAACCTGGATCTTTCTGTCAAGTATGCTTTGTCGGTCTGCTTAAGGCATCCTCTCAGGCGCTCTCCTTTAATGGAAGCATCATCGTAGTCTTTCTTCATCCTCAAAAACTTTCGTTCCCCTTCGGCTGCCTTCTTCTTAGCCCTACTAATGTCTTTCTCAAGAGCTTTGACTCAGGTCTTGATAGGTAGGGCCATTGGTAAAGGCTTGGCCCAAAAGCCAACAGGTGTGTGCCCATAAAATTTATATCAGCCAGACTGAGAATAAACACATTGCAAAAATCAGAAATCACAAAAAAGAGAGAGGTAATGAAAAGTTATTTTCATTAACAAAAGATTTTGTTTTACATTGGTAGGAAAAAGAAAAATATTACAAGATCTAAGCGTTTACAATCTCAGCCTGAGGGTTGGCAGAACAACTTGGAGCAGCTTTGACTAGCTACTCAAATCCTCCAGCAGGCTATAGAGGCATCGACAACGGGGAAGCTTCGACAACGGCTAGTGCAGGTGCTTCCTTGGCCACTTGCCCAGAAGATGGTTGCACTTCAGCTAGGGCCAAATCATCATGGACCATATCCTCATCTAGGAATGAGAGATCTAGGTCCAAAAAATGAGCCGCCATCTTCTAGCTATAGACATCTTGTCCAGCCTCGAAGGCTTCTTCGTCAAACTTCACCTTTTCCTCGATGAACTCCTGTGATGCTCGAAAAGCCTCCATGGCCAGGCACCCAGCCTTGACGATCAGGCTTTTGACCTTCTTCTTAGCCTTGGTGACCTTGGCTTGAACCACCCACCATTTCTTCTTTTCTGAAGCCAAGTCAGCCTCGATCTTTGCTTTGGTGGCCTCAATCTTGTCTAATGCCTTCTTTAGATATTTGATTTCCACCTCGACCAATTCTACCTTAGTCGGAGCCTTGGCCTCAGCTGCTTCTGCCCTTTTTTGTGCTTCGATGGCCTCTGATCAGGCGATTCTCTGTGTTGGTGAAAACAGCAACACAATGGCCCAACTACGTTCAGAAAGGAGTTGCACTTGGATAACGAAGGTCACGGCCTCCCTATGCTAACTGCTAAGCTCTGCCTCTTGATCCTGTCTAGATCGATGGGTTGGAGCATCCCCTCTAGCAGTTCATGTGCAACCCTCCAGTCTTCGAATGTAGCATCTGGTGGGAGAGGGGTTGCACTGAATCCTTGGTTGTTTGGAACCTCAGTGAGAACCGAACTAGGTTGTTTGTCTCAAGGGATTGATTGGTGGCTCCCCCCTATTTTGGGAGCACAAAGGGCGGCAGCTTGGAAGAGCCTGCCTACACTGGAGCAGCCAAGACGGCCTTGGTAGGGGTGGAAGAGACTTGTGGGGAGCTTGATCCCCCTTTACTAGTGTCGATGGTCTTTTGCTTCTTTTGGGCCTCGGTGGCGACTAAAGCTTTTCTTTTCTTCCTTACGTTCTTCTTCAGCAACTTAAGTTCTTCGGACCTCATTTCTACAATAAATTAAAATAAATTAGCATACAAAGGAAAAGGCAGAGTGGACATTAGAAAAATAGCTAAACTGACTCTCACCTAGGGTCGGCCAGGCTGAGGCCTATGTTATTGAGGATCTGCTCCAATAATAATTGCTTCAAAGAAAAAATTTTATACCCCCATAAAAAAATTTTGGAGTGCTCTATGTCCTCCCTACCTAGCTTTAGGATCCTTGACTGACCCTAGTAATAAGAAAGCCTCCAATCCTCAACAGAAGGGTCCAAAAAAAATAAGAATTGGCCTTTCAACTTATGAACCGATGAAGGGGCCCCCTTTATTAAAGTGGGGACCCCCTAGGAGGATAGACATATCATCAGTCCCTGCTACATCTTTTGATGATGTAGAAAGATCGAAAGAGAGAAATAAATGGTCAGACTTCGGTCAAAATACAAATGACAATGAAGCCGATAATGAAGTGGAAAGAGTTTGGAATAATAGAATAAAGAGACAGATTGAAGAAGTGAAAGAGTTCTACAACAAAAGAATGAATGGACAACCTGAATCCGATCTTGAACAATTCCTCATATAGACCGATTCGGTCAGAAGGAGGATCACCAACCCTACCATCAGAAGGAGGATCACCAACCCTACCACTGGGCTCCAGAAGTTCCAACCCAAACGAAGATGAGATCCTGTATTGGGCCCAAATTAGACTCAAATCCTCTGAGTCCAACACGAACCCGATGGTATCAGATACAAAGGGTGGCTGAACCCTATGCCTGACACCTGAACCTATGGGACCTCCCCTCGAAGAAGGAGACAACAAGAAGACCTCCCCACTAAAATTCTCAGTCTACCATTGAAGAACAAGAAGAAAGAATATGAAAGAGATTGAAAGAAGTGAGAAAAAAGCTAAGAAAGCAAAAGGAAACTAGGAGGAAGGACCAAAAAGAAAGAAAGCAAAAAAGAAATTACAGAATCAATAAGAGAGCAAGGAAATCCATCTACAACTGTACAAGAGACGAGGATGATTGGCCAAAGAAAGTCACCGGCAATCAGAGAAAATTAAAAAAAGACAGTTGGAAGAGGAGTCTCTCAAAGCACTCGAGAAAAATCGAAGACATAATCAAAGGAAGGAAAGAGAGAAAACTCTGGAAGCATGAGAGAAAGAATAGGAGGAGGATACGGTTCCCTTTTATAGATGCAAAAGAGTGGTACGATCCGAATACCGAATCGCCTGTTAGATGATTGATGCTTGGCATAATCCCTTTATCCTATAGTGCTATCGGGTATCTCATTTATGAGGATGCATTTGAAATGTTGCACGCTGCCCCTCGAATTCCACGACCTTAAATGGCGCCTTTTCCACCATAACACTCTAACTGATGTGACCCTTGACTTCACCTTAGGATTGTAGATGCATTGTTTCAACTAAAGTAGGGGTGTATGCTCCATGTCTTCAACAGCTTCAACTTGGTACACTCTGTTCATCTAAATCAATTCTAATTTCGACTCAGGAGTAGGGGGCATGTGTTGGTGATAATATGTCCTCCAAGCCGAAGACACAAGCAAGTGGAAGATGTGGATAATTTTGGACCATACCGATCCCTACTTTGCAACTGATCTATCCTAGATGAAGCTTTCTGATGAAAAACTTGCTGATTCTAACTTTGGTCACTGATTCTGTCTTCGGTTGCCTATCTCAACCATTAGTATTAGAGCGATCCACAAATCTGCTAGGCATGATCCCTACCGATCCAAAGTCCAAACTCAGTCCGAACCATAAGTCTCGCACCCCTTTTCAAATTCAAAGCAACTGCAGTATAACAGCAGGCTCAGAGGCAAATAAGGCAAATACAACTACCACATTCTAAAAATTTTGGATCCAAATGTCACCATACCGCATTCGAATCGATCGGGATGATCTAGAAATATCGCCTTCCAAACGGCCCTCACCTCTATCCTTAAATAAAGGCTTAAAAGGGATCCTCACCGTACACATACTCTTTTTCTAGAACTCCTTCTCTTCTATTTCAGTTTTCTAACTTGCGCGTCAGAGGGTTCTCGCCAGAGCCACCATCACCCTGGACTTGTTTTGCAAGTCTTACAGTGCCTCCGATCTCAATCCAACTCCAGCTACTCCCAACTGGGGTCAGGAATTTGTCGCAATAAGACAATATCACAGAAGGAAGGCACTCAATTTCCATGAACATTAATTGTCATCAACATGATTAAATTTTAGCTCGAGTTAGGTCACAGCCAGGCATAAAAATGCAGTAACAAGAAAGATAAAGTGTAGATCTAGCATGATTATGTCATAACACATCACAACTGTGAATGATCGGATTGCGTATCGGATCGATCAGAGTCGGTGGCAGTGGGATTCAAAACTTTTTTTCAATCCGACACATGATACATAGATCTAAATTAGATTATAACATGATAAATTAGTATATAAATAAAGAGGATGATCACATCAACTTGCGTGGGTAGACGATCTTTGCAATCCGATGATTGTAGTTTTGTTGAGGTCCGCTGTCGAGCTGTGCACTTGCTCGACCTCTATAGGTATCCACTCAGATCTAGCCTAGGATGCTTTCTCTGCAATCTGATTTGCCTACTCCAAGATCGATCTGAGGGCTCTTTGATCAGCTACAAAACCGATCTCCAGGGCTTTCGGATCAACTCTTGATGCAGTCTTTTCTTCCTTTGCTTATACAATGCCTGAACTCCTTCAAGCACACTTCGAGGATTGGCCCAACACCTTTGGGCATGGACTATAGAAGCAACCTAACATTTTAGGTGGGTGGAATTAGAGAATTGGTGGAGATGGGAGAGAAGCAGAGTTTCAAGAAAGGGACTTCAATTTTAATTGCCAAACCATTTGGCATTGGGTCTAATTTATAGACCTAATTAGGTAACCACCGAACCAACTTAGAGCGGCTCCCATTTGAAATCAAATTTCAAAATGGGGCATCCCACTCTCTCCCTCCCTTCTTATCCACATGAGGTGATGTCCCCTTCTTTCTTTTCTTTTCTTCATGCAACATTTGCACGAGAAAACCAATGTAGGCATGGAAGAATAATCTCATTTAAATTTTAAGTGGATCTCATCCTTAACAGATTCATTTAAATTTGAACCATTCAAACTTAAACTTGAATTCAAATGGGACTAACTACTTTGTTTAAATTTGAACTCTTCAAAGTCAAATAAGAATTCAAATGGAATTAATTCCCTTAAACACTTATCCTTATCTAATAGGAGGTGTGTGCGCCCTCTCTTTGTGCATGTAAAATCAGGAACAAAAAGTGGGGCATGCGCTCCTCTCTTCTCCCATTCCTCATGCACCCCATTTGACTTTCAAATGGTTATGCATCCTTTGAAATTTGAATCTAATTCAAATTTAATTAATGAAGATTAAATGCAACCAACTCTTGGTATCGAATTAAGAGCCCAAATAGATTAGGCTAAACCCTATCTAATAGACCCAATCCAGGAGAAACTTGGGTCTAATCATGTGCTAGCATGATTCCCTTAGACCCAATTGGACCAATTGAGTCCAATTAAGCTATTCAAAGCCAAAATCCTTGTTTACGTGATCCCATCAGTTCAATTCTGTATGGTAATAGGATATGTTGTGATCTCTATTAGCAACATCATCGAAACTCTTTTTGATGGATCAAAATTCTTTTCAATTTAATAAAAAAATTATTGATCATCAAAATAATTTGAATTGATCTCACAATCCACCAGTGATATCTAGCAGTATGTAGTAGCAATCCATCAGAACTAAAAAATAAATCTCTAGGTGCAGTTACCGTATGATTCGATTCTTTTATCATGAGTTTCAACAGGACCGAAGTTAAGGATAACTCATCAAACCTCATTCTTGTCATATATCAGAATCAATCGATTCAAATCCGATGTGAAACCTAATAGAAACATCTTTCTATCTTTTACACTGCCATGGTCATGGATTTTGGGACTCAATCTCATGATCAACATAGAACTACTCTCTATCCAGATCGATAGATCCCATTTTGGTGCAATCCAATTCCCACAATAAATATACTGCAGCCAACATATACCTCAAAGCTTCGAATGGCTAGGAGACTGAGTTATGATGTAGTCAAACTATAGCACCCTCAAGATGAATGGCTAATACACCTCAAATTAGAGAACTAAATATACAACCATAGTATCGAGCATGTCACTAATGAGAAAGTAGATATCCTTGTGACTACTCATGATTGATCATGCTCAGTACCCTTATTTTTAACAAGTGCTTATACTTTATCTCCAGTATCTCCACATCATAGATTCAAGACTCATTTACCTGAAGGAAGCAATTATATATCAATCTTCTAGGTCAATCACCGTCTCTATGTTGATCCTATAATCGGGAGTAATTTATGAGTTAACTATAATGACACATGTCTCAAATTTTCAACTCTTGAGAATATGTGTTATTATACCCATTAACCCAATAGATGATTTACAGACACAATAAACGTAATATGAATGAAAATAACTCAATTTTATTAATATAAAAATTAATTTATAAATTATGCTCTAACACAATAAACTCTCACTTGCACTAAAGTCAATTAACTATAAATCTAAGTCCCATCTTCTCAAGATGAACTTTAGTCTTTTGCTGGCTTAATTACTTCATCAGTGGGTCAGTCACGTTGTCCACGGTATCAACTCTCTTCATCTCGATGTATCCTTTCTTGAGGTAATCATGGATGAGGTAGAATCATTGTTCGATGTGCTTAAATTTTTGATGAGAACTCGACTCCTTAGCTAGGACTATGGTGCCGTTGTTGTGATAGGAGAGTGGGACGGTATTTGATGGCATCACACCTAGCTCTGCAATAAATTTTTT
Source organism: Elaeis guineensis (assembly GCF_000442705.2). Classification (NCBI taxonomy): domain Eukaryota; kingdom Viridiplantae; phylum Streptophyta; class Magnoliopsida; order Arecales; family Arecaceae; genus Elaeis; species Elaeis guineensis. The sequence continues at coordinate 71,348,918 of NC_026002.2, forward strand.
GAACCAGAAAGCTTCTTTCACAGTCTCCGATACAGTAATGTATTCTGCTTCCATGGTAGAATTTGCAATCACAGTTTGCTTGGAATTCTTCTAGCTTACAGCACCACCATTCTATAAGAAAATATTTCCTAATATCGATTTTTGATATCAATGTTAAATATGAAGTCTGAATTTGTATACCCCTATACTTTAAGTTCTCCATTCCTAAACATCAAAAACATATCTTTAGTCCTTTTCAAGTACTTAAAAAAATATTTCACAGAAGTTCAGTGCTTTTCATCTGAATTCGACTGATATCTGCTTGTGATACTCATAGCAAGGATGATATCAGGTCGAATATAAAGCATGGCATACATGAGGCTCCCTATGGCCAAAGCATAAGGGATCTTGCTCATACATTCTATCTCTTCTAATGTGTTGGAGCATATTTTCGTGAAGAGATGAATACTATGTCTGAAGGATACAAGATCCCTTTTAGAGTTTTTCATACTGAATCTCTTCAGCACCTCTTTAATGTATATTTTCTGAGATAATTTCAGGATCCTCCTAGATCTATCTCTATAGATCTTGATCCCCAAAATGAAGGATGCCTCTCCTAGGTCTTTCATAAATTTTTTTTTGGATAATCAAACTTTGACTGAGGTTAACATGAGAATGTCATTTTTAATCAGGAAGATATCATTCACATATAATACAAGAAAAGTGACAGCTCTCCCATCGACTTTTTTAAATGCACATAGTTCCTCCTCATTTTTGATGAAATTAAATGATTTTATTACATCATTGAAATGAGCATTCCAACTCTGTGATGCTTGCCTGAGTTCATAAATGGATCTTTGTAGTTTGCAAATCTTGTGATCACTATCACTGAAAGTGAAACCAAGTGACTGTTCTATATAAATATCTTTCTCAAGATATCCATTTAGGAATGCCATTTTCATATCCATTTATCATATTTTATAGTTAAAATATGCTACAATGGCAAGCAATGTGCGGATAGACTTGAGTATGGCCATAGGTAAAAAGATATCCTGATAGTCAATACCTTTGCACTGACTATATCCTTTTGCCATGAGTCAGCTTTAAAGGGCTCTACTTTTTCATCTATACTAATCTTTCTCTTGTAGATTCATTTACACCCAATAGGTACAATACCTTTGAATGGATCCACTAGGATCCAGACTTAGTTTGAGTGTATCGAGTCAATTTTTGATTTTATTATCTCTAACCATTTTTCAGAGTCGATATCTGATATCGCCTCACTATAAATTTTGGGATCATCACCATGTACCCTATTTTTTGTGAGAAATATTTTCTCTACATCCTTTGAGATAATATCTATATATCTCTTAGGAGATGAAAAAACCTACTAGGCTTATGAGGTGGAGGAGGAGGTGCGAGGATTGGCTCAAACTGAATTGATTCCATAGGTTTCGAGGCTCGTTGCTCTTCAAAAATTTTCTTCTTGAGCCTAATATATCTTCTCATGCCTCCATCTTGAATAAACTATTTTTCAAGAAAGACTGCATGCCGACTCACAATCACATTGTGGTCTTTCGAAAGATAGAAATAATATCTTAATGACTCTTTAAGATATCCAATGAAATGAACTCCAAGGGACCTGGTTTCTAACTTATCTGTTTGTTGTCGTTTGACATGGGCTAGACAATTCCAAATTTTGAGGTTACTTAGACTCGATTTCTTATCATGCCATATCTCAAACGGTGTGGTAGAAATGATTTTAACCAAAACTTTATTCAGTACATAAGTTGTAGTAAGAAGACTAAGTTCTCAAAGAAAAATAGGAAGGTCTGTGAAGCTCATCATAGAATGAACCATATAATAAGGTCCGATTTCTCCATTCTGAAATTTTGTTGAGTTGAGATATTCTAAGTGGAATCCACTATGAGACTATGCCATATTTTTTGAGATAATTTAAATTTTTTTTACTAAGATATTCATCTCCTCGATCTAATTGAAGAACCTTAAAAAACTTTTTAATTTATTTTTCCACTTTATGTCTAAATTCTTTGAACCTTTCAAAGGCCTCAAACTTATGACGCATAAGGTACACATATCCATATCATGAAAAATCATCAGTAAAGATTATGAAGTAGGAATAACCTCTTCTGGCCAGTACATCGAATGGGCTGCACACATCTGAATGCATTAGAGTAAGTATCTCTGTGGTTCTTTTCCTATATCCTACAAAAGATAGCTTGATCATTTTTTTCTAAAAATATGATTCACAGACCGGATATGACTAGAAAGTCAATGGACCCAACAGTCCAATTTTCTCTACTCTTTCAATCCTGTCTTCTCCAATGTGACCTAGCCTTAGGTGCCACAACTACTTTTTATTTACATTATCTCTAGGATGTTTAAAACCTATGGCATTCACATTTTGTTTGACATAATTTACAAAAACATCAATATATAACTAAAAGGGACCATTAATAAGAAAACCATCTTCTAATTTTATTATTTCTAAAATAAATATTACAGTGGTCTTTAAAGAAACTAATTACATAGTCTTCTTGCACTAAGCAAGAGACAGAAATCAGATTTCTGCTCGCAGTAGGTACAAAATAACAGTCTCTTAACAATAAAATATTCTCCAATGATAGTCGAAGAGGGTACATTCCTATGTCATAACAGCAATCTTTGTTTCATTTTCGATATATAGGATCATTTCTCTATCCCTCAGCCTCCTGCTATCCTCAAAATTTGGCACAAAAGTGCATAAGTGAGCACTAGATCTAGAGTCAAGCACCCAACTGAATGCAAAAGAAATCATTAGATTTGTTTCTATGATGTGTATTGATACGATCGCGATGCTGTCGTTAGGACACCGTGATTATCAATTAAATTTTGACTTCAATAAAAATTAAAAATATGTAAAAAGTAGTGAGTCGGGTCGAATCCACAAAGAAGATAGGATTTTGATTTGAAATTTTTAATTTTACAAAAAAAAAATAAAATTTTGGAGAAAGTAATTTAAGTCAAAAAATAAAAATTAAAAGTACAAAAAATAAATCGGATACTAAGATCTACTAACTAGATCCTAGCATCTATTTGTAATAAAAATAAATAATAAAAATTTAAAAAGTATAAAAATAAATTAGTACTAAGATCTACTAATTAGATCCTAGCATCTATGTGCAAAAAATAAAAGATAAAAATTTAAAGTATAAAAAAATAAATTTTGCATTAATTGAAATTGAAATTCAAGTATAAAAAATTTTAAAAAAATAATAAAATAAAATAAAAATAAAACTGTAATAAAGATCTGAAGTTGATCAGTCAAGCCTCGTCAGAAAGATGATTGATGACCTCTCCATCTTCCGTCATACTCCGTAGAGCGAACCAGCTTCTCTTCTTCTTTTTCTTGGATCCCTAAGGCTATTTAATTTTTTTTTACACTTTCTACTCAATTTTTTTGCTCACAAAGTTTATTCCTGGACCTCCTATTTATAGATAAATTTTTTATAATTTTTTGGTAGGAAAAAGAGTCCTAAAACCCTTAAAAATCATATTAATCTCCTTAGAAATATTTCTGACTGTCGGATGGAGATTGAACCGCCCAGATTTGCCCAACATCCATAGTTTTAATCTTTATCAAAGTCGAATCGAACCACAGCCATTCGATCGCATTTGGGATTGGTTCTGGACCATCGGATCATGCTGATAATCTCTTATTCTCAGTCGAGAGCATCCTCAGTCGTCGGATCTCATGATGGATTCATTTTTGGCCGTCTAATCGCGTAAAAAATTCTCTTATAAACTGGCAACGAATAGCAGCCGTTGGATCGATCTTCAGATTAAATCTTAGCCATTGGATGGTGCAAAATAGCTTTTGCTATCCGTAGACCATGTCTGTGGATTGCGTAGCATTTTCGGTGGACCACGACCTGGCTCTGTGGACCGAGTGGCCGGTCCACTATACACCGAAGGCTATTTTCTTTATTTTTTAGGATATTTTAGCTCCATTTTCGCTCTGATTTTCATCTAAAAAATTAAAAAAAATATGCATTAAATTTTTTAAAAATTTTTCTTCATTTTGGTGTTTAAATTATTCAATTAAATTAATATTTTTTTATAAATATATCTAATTTTATATTTTTTTAAATTTACTTATTTTTTAAGAAAATTCAATAAATTCATAAAATTAAGATTTTTAAGAAGATGTTAGCACCATAAATTATCAAAAATATCTACAATAAATGTAAAAGTATATCACTTATCACACTCCTCAATTTGAATTTTGCTCGTCCTCGAGTAAAGAAAAAATTTAGAATTAAGTACCATTTAACTTAAAGTTTCAAATTTCATCAAATAATTTTTAAAAAGATTACTGATATTCAGTAGAGTGTAAATGAGATATGTCATTGGGGTATTAATACTAGTCAATATGAGAGTTAAACTAAGAACACTAAATTTTTTCTAAACTTTTTCAAATTATCCCTACCTTTATCTCTAAATCATTCACCTTCATATGGACAAGTATATTGTTACTTTCATCTTTCATTATTGATTGATTTTTTTTTTTTAAACGTTGTATGTTATTGAGTGTCTTAACCCCTTAAGCTTTTTATTTGACCAATGTAGCGAGTTTTCAGTCAATGACTCCCAAACCAGATGGCTTTAGGGCACTAGGTATAAAATACCTCTCAAACCTACTTGCTCGAATCAAACAGGCTATGAGTTAAAACTAACTTTACAATAAAGTTTTTTTGTCCTTCATACCTTTTGATGCAAAACTCAATGCTTGCTTAGGCAAACAGGCCTGGTTACTCAGCATGAAGTACTTGAAATTTTTTTTTTTTTGAAGATATAAAGAAACGTATAGTTACTTTACACAAGCCCATAGAAGTAAACTCTTCTTTGATGCTGGTAGAAAAATTTAGAAATACTCAAAGAAAACTATTTTAGTTCTAAACTTAACTCTTAATTGAGTTTTCTTAATACTTGATTACTCAATATCTCACAAACTCTCTGATCTGTACATCAATTTTCTTTTAAAAATGCTTGGTTTAACTTGATTCTTAAGTATAATCAGATGCTTAAATACTAAATACTAACTTACCTGAGGACTTAAAAAATTTTTTTTATTCTTCTCTCCAACTTAATCAACATTGTCCTCAATGGAGTAAGAAAAATGAACGGTGCATGTAAAAAGAAAGAAAAAGAGAGATATCACCTGATCCATTAGTCTTTTCAAAACTGATTCTCCCCCCAACTTAGTCAAGATTATTTTCAGATCCCTACAAAAGATACAAAGCAAGACTCGATTATCCTAAACAAAATGCAAAAGAAAGCAAAGGCAAAAGCAAAAATTAAAAACTTAAAAATTGGGTTGCCTCCCAGGAAGCGCTAAGTTTACCATCTTCAGCCAGACCATGCTGTTCAGTTTAGTGTGGGTCTGTTAATGCTATTTGATCAATATTTTGATTTAATGATATCCCTTCTATGTATGATTTTAATCTTTGACCATTTACTTTAAAAAAATTTTCAGATTTAGGATCATAAAGTTTGATTGCATCATGTGGAAATACTTGATTTACAATATAAGGTCCATCCCATCTAGATCTTAATTTCCTTGGAAACAATATTAGCCTTGAATTAAATAACCAGACTTGTTGATTTGGCTCAAAGGTTTTCCTCAAAATTTGTTTGTCATGAAATGCTTTTATTTTTTCTTTATAAATTTGTGAATTTTCGTAAGCCTCTTATCTCAATTCATCCAATTCACTCAATTGCAACATTCGATTGAAACCAACTTGTTTTAAATCAAAATTTAATTGCTTAATTGCCCAATATGCTTTGTGTTCAAGTTCTACCGGAAGATGACATGCTTTTTCATAAATCAATCTGTAGGGAGACATACCAATAGAATTTTTATAAGCTATACTATAAGCCCATAATGCATCATCTAATCGATCTGACCAATCTCTACGATCAAGCCTAATAGTCTTTTGCAGGATGTTCTTAATCTCCCTATTGGATACTTCAACTTGGCCACTTGTTTGCAGGTGGTATGGTATAGCTATCTTATGTGTGATCTCATGCTTTTGTAGCAAAGTTCGAAAATGATGGTTTGTGAAGTGGGTACCTCTGTCGCTAATGATAGCACATGAAAATCTAAACCTAGAAAAGATATTCCTTTGGACAAATTTTATGACTACTTTATGATCATTGGTTCATGTTGCTATTGCCTCAATCCATTTAGAAACATAGTCGATGTCCACCAAAATATATTCAAAACCATTAGAGGGGGGAAAAGGTCCCATAAAATTAATTTCTCAAATATCAAAAATTTCAACTACCAAGATGGGATTTAAAGGCATCATGTTTTTCTTTGAAATATTTCCTAACGCTTGACATTTGAGACATTCCTGGCTAAAATTATAAGCATCCTTAAACAATGTGGGCCAGTAAAATTTGCTTTGCAATACTTTGGCCGTAGTTTTTCATCCAAAAAAATATCCTCCACAAGCAAGAGTATGACAAAATTTCAAGATACTCAATTGTTCAGTCTCAGGAACACATCTACGAATGATCTGATCAGCACAAATTCGAAAAAGCTCAGGATCTTCCCAAAGATAATACTTGATTTGAGCAAAAAATCGATCTTTTTTATTTTTAGACCAACCATCAGGAATTTATCCAACTGCTAAGTAATTCACAATATCTACAAACCAAGGGGCCTTTGTATGTGAAACTATCAGAAGTTGTTCATGTGGAAAAGATTCTCCAATTGATGTAGGTTCACAATCTTTGACTAAGATCCTTGATAGGTGGTCTGCTACAATATTTTCAGATCCCTTCTTATCTCGAATTTCAATATCAAACTCTGTAGCAGTAAAATCTATCTAATCAATCATGGTTTGGCATCTTTCTTTGAGAGCAGATATCTCAAAGCCATGTGATCTGAATAAATCATAATTTTTGATCCTAACATGTATGATCGAAACTTCTCTAAGGCAAATACTACAGCTAGTAACTCTTTCTTGATTGTGGTATAATTCATCTGAGCTTCATTCAAAGTTCTACTAGCATAGTAAATCACTATAGGATATTTGTTTACCCTTTGGCCCAAGATAGCTCCTATGGCAAAATCAGAAGCATCGCACATGATCTCAAAAGGTAGTGACCAGTCTGGTGGTTGGATGATTGGAGCTTTGGTCACAGCTTCTTTCAGAAATTCATAAGCTTTAAGATATTCTTCATCAAAGTTAAAGGGGACATCCTTAGCAAGCAAATTACATAGAGGGCGGGATGTTTTAGAAAAATCTTTGATGAAACGATGATAAAATCCTACATGACCAAGAAAAGATCGAATTTGTTTGACAGAAGTGGATGGAGGAAGTTTAGAAATCAGTTCAACCTTTGCTCTATCAACCTTAATCCCTCTCTTAAAAATAATATACCCTAATATGATTCCCTCTTTAACCATGAAATAGCTCTTCTCTCAACTTAAAACTAAATTGGCCTCAATGCATCGTTTTAACATTTTCTCCAAATTATTGAGGCAACTTTCGAAAGATTCTCCAAAGATTGAAAAATCATCCATGAATATCTCTAGAAAATCTTCTACCATGTCTGAAAATATTGACATCATGCACCTTTGAAAAGTTACAGGTGCATTACATAATCCAAAAGGCATTCTACGGAAAGCAAAGGTTCCATAGAGACATATGAAGGTGGTCTTTTTCTGATCTTCTGCGTAAATTGCTACCTGATTGTATCCTGAGTATCCATCTAAAAAGCAAAAATATTATGGGCCAGCTAATCTCTCTAAGATTTGGTCAATAAAGGATAAAGAAAAATGATCCTTACGGGTGGCTGCATTAAGTTTTCTATAATCTTTGCAGACACGCCACCCAATAGAAAGTCGCATTGGTACAAGTTCTCCATGGTCAGTGTGGACAATCGTGAGTCCAGATTTCTTTGGAATGACTTGAGTGGGACTCACCCAGTGGTTGTCAGAAATAGGATAAATGATACCAGCATCTAATCATTTAATTACCTCCTTCTTGACTACATCTTGCATATTCGGGTTGAGCCATCTTTGCATTTCTCGGATGGGTTTGGCATTATCCTCTGTGTAAATATGGTGCATGCATATTGATGGACTAATACCTTTTAAATCAGCAACGGTCCAACCTATGGCCTCTCTATGCGCTTTTAATACATTTAACAATTGGTCTTCCTGTTCGTGGGTTAGGTCAGAGGCAATGATTATTGATAAAGTTTTCTCAGATCCTAAAAATGCATACTTGAGTGATTCAGGCAAAAATTTTAGTTCAAATTGTGGTGGGGCCTAGATTGAAGGACGTAGTGGTTCAGATTTTAACTTAGGTAAAGGCTAAATTTTCATTGACCAAGGTAGTGATTGTGCTAAATGAGGTGAATCAAGTAAGGCATTCACCTCCTGATCTTGGATTTCATCATTGAATTCATCCTGAATATCATCTTCTTTCAAATCTAATGAGAAATCAGTTTCAACTATCTCATCTATCAGATCAGTGAATGAACAGCTTTCTTCCTTTTGAGCATACTTTGAGGCATTAAAAACATTGATTCTCACCTTTTGATCCTTAAAAGAAATATCCATAGCTCTTGTTTTACAATTAATATTGGCATTGACAGTGGCTAGGAATGGACGACCTAAAATTATGAGATTTTGATTCAGCTCTTGGGATGGTTCCATATCAAGTATGAGGAAGTCTACTGGAAAATAGCATGTATTGACTTTAACTATAACATCCTCAATCAGACCACGTGGAGTCTTGACAGATCTATCAATTAGTTATAAAATAACCGACGTGTGTTTCACTTCTCCTATCCCAAATTTTTCATTGACCGAGGTTGAAAGTAGGTTGACACTAGCTCCTAAGTCTAACAAGGCTCAGTCAAAGGTGATGCCTCCTATAACACATGAAATCAAAGGTGCACCAGGATCTTTCATTTTCTGAGGTAATGGATTTAACAAGACTGCACTAACATCCTCAGATAACATGATTCTCTTTATTGTTCGTGGCTCACGCTTTTGGGTGCAAAGTTTTTTAAGAAATTTAGCGTAGGCTGGGACATGTTGAATTGCATCGAGGAGGGGTAGATTAATGTGAACTTGTTTAAACAACTCCATCAGTTCCTCGTTGCTTGCTCCTTGCTTTTTATGAGAAGAACCAGCTTCTAAGGCTGAAGGAAATGGGACTTTTGATCTATATATCTCGGGTAACTCATCTGCTTTCTTCTTTTCTTTATCTTTTTTGTTTAGATCAGTAGCAATTTCTGGCTCTGATTCTTCTATCGGGTTAGTCTTAGTTCCAATCTCTTCTTTCAAATTTTTATTTGGGCTAGCATCAGTACTAGCTTCTCTCACCTGATCTTGGTATGGGTCCTTAAGAATCCTACCACTTCTAAATTCAGTAATTGCTTTGGTATTTTCAAATTGAGGATTCTTAGATGGGATATTGGATTGATGACTAGGTCCAGATGGTTGATGAGTGGATGGGTTGTTTCTAAGATTTGGTACTGATTGGCTTGGGAGTTGACCTGGTTCTCTCCTCATGGTAGACTCAGCTAATTATCCTATTTGTGCTTCTAGTCTAGCGATAGATTGTTGTTGGGTCATAATCAATTGTTGTAGTTGGTTTAATTTATCGTCAGTTAGATAGTCTATTGAGGAGGTGGGTATGGTGGCTGATTTTGATATGATGGCTGGATAGATTGATTGGGCTGACCTCTATTGTAGGCATAATTTTGGTATGGAGACCTACTCTGAAAATTTTGCAAAAAAAAAATTTGGGTCTGAGCCTGAGTCTGTTGGGGTCTCCAAGAAAAATTAGGATGGTTCCTCTAGCCTGAATTATATATGTTAGAGAATGGATCATTGACAGGTTTGGAGTAACCTTAGGCAGCTTGAACTTGTTCTTGAATGAAAGGTGGAAACTGTGCAGCCATGGGACATTCGCTCACATGATGGGCCAGGCTAGCATAGATTGAATAAATCTCCTGATAATTAGGTGGTGGTGTGTATTGTGCAGGAGATTGTTGACCTAATGCTAGGAACTGATCAAATTTTTGAGCAAGAAGGTCGACTTTAACAAATCTTTGGGCTATTAGGTTCAGATCGGCCTTAGGACTAGAGTCTGTTTTCTTGATCTCAAAAATTTTTGCCCACTTTTGGTGAGGAATTAATCTTTCGTAGGAGGATAATGAAGCATGATTGATTGAATTTTTACTTAAAGTTTCAAATAAAGTGTAGGCTTCATCCTCACTTTTACTCATGAATGCACCCCCACAAGATGCATCTACGATCTGTCTGTATTGGTCATCTAAACCCTCATAAAAAGCTTGAACAATTTGCTACTTAGATAGACCATGGTGTGGGCATTTTTTAAGAAGTTCCTTGAGTCTCTCCCATGATTCATGAATTTATTCTTCTGGAAGCTGAGCAAATTTAGTGATGGCTCGCCTCATGGTGTTGGTTCGACCTATGGGATAGAATTTCTTAAGAAACTCATGCTGCATTTTAGCCTAAGTTTGGATTGGTCTCCCTATTGTGCCAAGCCAGTACTTGGCTTTGTCTTAAAGTGAGAAGGAAAATAAGGTCAATCTAAGTGCATCATCAGTAAAATTTTGAATTTTCATCGTGGAACAAATTTTTAAGAACTCATCCAGATGCTTGTAAGGATCTTCATTAGTATTCCCATAAAAAGATGGGAGCATCTGGATTGTGATCGACTTGATCTCATAGTGGCTTGCAGGGATATCAGGTAAGTGGATACAAGTCGATGGGTTATAGGTGAAAGAAATAAAATATTCTTTTATCTGCCTAGGTGATTCTCTAGGATCTCCAGCCATTTGATTTTTAGATTTAATATAAATCAACCGTTCAATCTCAGGATTGGGTTCAACTAGGTCAAGATAGAGAGATCTTCTACCTTGCATATACCAGTGCAAACCCTAATGCATATTTAAGTTTTTTTTTTTTAAGAAAAAAAAAAGAGAGAAGAAAGGAAAAGCCCTAGACCTAGATACGTAAAGTGGAAAGACTTAGTTATGGTTTAGTGTTAATTACAATCAAGTTAGCAAACAATTAAACCTAGACACCTATGAGTTTCTTAGACCTAGCAGTTTGATGTAGAGTGGCTTAGCTTAAATGTAAATTGGGTTTGTTCTCACTTCCTTCAACTAGCCAGGTAAGAGGTGGGATCGTGGGAATCCCTCTGTTGCTTGCCTTAGACACCAATTGAATTGGCTAGGTAAGCTAACAGAATCAATTAAATAACCACAAATCCACTTAGGTTGAGCCTTTATAACCTCTAGCCTTAGACACCAGTTTCACGAGTGAGTCCGAACTTACTTTGCATTTGACTTGACCACAATACTCAGAACTGAACTCGATCAATACTAGGGGCCAATGTCTACTTGATTTTAGTTAGGCTAGGGTTAATGTGGGATGCTGGTTGATTGTTTTTAGGCCAAGGGAGGGTGATAAAATCTCCACCTTATCTTGTTATGGGTGTTGCCCTTAAATTGATTTGAGATGAATATGCACAATCAATTTTAAACAAGAGGTTCTATGTAACTAAATTAGATGCATGAAACTAATAAAACTTGAAAGCTTATCTTGTCCCCAGCGATCACCAAAAATAAATCTACAATGATGAATGCTCCTAAAAATTAAGTTTCTACTCTTGTCATGTAATTTTTATTAGGTTTATGTGGATGAATTTTAGGTTAATTAAAAAAATAATAATTAATACTAAAAAAAATAATTAAGGCTAGGGTTAGGATTGATCTCACCAACTTGGAAGCTTTCTATCTCCCTTTTTTTTTTGAATTTTTGAATTTTTTTCTGTAAAAAGATAAAAAAAGTTAGTAAGCAATAGTCACAAGAAAACAAAAAAAAATCAAACATTAAAATTGGTGCCTTCTTCGGTAATGGCGTAAAAAATTTGATACGATCGCGATGCTGTCGTTAGGGCACCATGATTATCAATCAAATTTTGACTTCAATAAAAATTAAAAATATATAGAAAGTAGTAAGTTGGGTCGAATCCACAGAGAAGATAGAATTTTGATTTGAAATCTTTGATTTTACAAAAAAAAAAAAAATTTTGAAGAAAGCAATTTAAGTCAAAAAATAAAAATTAAAAGTATGAAAAATAAATCAGGTACTAAGATCTATTAACTAGATCCTAGCATCTACTTGCAATAAAAATAAATAACAAAAATTTAAAAAGCATAAAAATAAATTGGTACTAAGATCTACTAATTAGATCCTAGTATTTTCGTGCAAAAAATAAAAGACAAGAATTTAAAGTGCAGAAAAATAAATTTTGCATTAATTAAAATTAAAATTCAAGTATAAAAAATTTAAAAGAAATAATAAAATAAAATAAAAATAAAACTATAATAAAGATTTAAAGTTGATCAGTCAAACCTCATCGGAAAGATGGTTGATGACCTCTCCATCTTCCATCATACTCTGTAGAGCGAACCAACTTCTCTCCTTCTTTTTCTTGGGTCTCTAAAGCTATTTAATTTTTTTTTAATTTTTTTTTATACTTTTTACTCAATTTTTCTACTCACAAAGCTTATTCCTGGACCTCCTATTTATAGATAAATTTTTCATAATTTTTTGGTAGGAAAAGGAGTCCTAAAACCTTTAGAAATCATATTAATCCCCTTAGGAATATTCCTGACCATCGGATGGAGCTTAAACCGCTAAGATCTACCCAAAATCTATAGTTTTAATTCTTATTAAAGTCGGATCGAATCACAGCCATTTGATCACACCTGGAATTAGTTCTGGACCATCGGATTATGCTGATAATCTCTTATTCTCATTCGGGAGCATCCTCAGCCATCGGATCTCATGATGGATTCATTTTCGATCGTTCGATCACGCAAAAAATCTTCTTATAAATCAACAATGAACAGCAGTCGTTGGATCGATCTTTAGATTAAATCTCAACCATTAGATGTTGCAAAATAGCTTTTGCTGCCCGTAGACCGTGCCTGTGGACCGCGTAGCATTTTCGGTGGACCGCACCCTGGCTCTGTGGATCGAGCGGCCGGTCCACTGTACATTGAAAGCTATTTTCTTTATTTTTTAGGATATTTTAGCTCTATTTTTATTCTGATTTTTATCTGAAAAATTAAAAAAAAATGTATTAAATTTTTCAAAAATTTCTCTGCATTTTAGTATTTAAATTGCTTAATTAAATTAACTTCTATTTTTTTATAAACATATCTAATTTCATATATTTTTTAAAATTACTTATTTTTTAAGAAAATTCAATAAATTCATGAAATTAGGATTTTTAAGAAGATATTAGCATCATAAATTACCAAAAATTTCGATAATAAATGTAAAAATATATGATTTATCATGCATACTTTCAAAAGGTCCATCATCCTTCTTATTCTTCAGACTCATTAGGTAAGCAGGGCAATTTCGTTTCCAATTGCCATCAATATTACAATGGAAGCATTTTCCTTTATCAGCAATCTTTTTCTTTGAAACCACCTTCTTTGCCTTTTTTTTGCTCTTTACCTTTTATTTCTTCACGGGCATTTTCTTCTTTCCAGTAGACTTTCTTTTGAAAAAAATCCACTCTATAGCAAGTATAGAACCTCTTGACTCTTCAAGGTTCTCTCAGTTGTGATAAGCATGTTCATCAACTCGACTATGGTACATTGGATCTTATTTATATGGAAGTTTACTATAAACTGCTCATACGAAACTATCAAAAATTGTAGAATGAGATCAATCTGTAGGTCTTTGTCCATAGACGTTCCAAACTTCTCAAGCTCTTCAAGGTCTTGGATTATTGTCAGACAATATTCATGGACTGACTGCCCATCACACATCTTCACTTTGAAGAGTTACTTGGATACTTCATAGCGAGCTGCGCGACTCTGCTTACCATACAACTCTTGCAGATGAGCCAGAATCTATCTGACAGTTTTTATATCCTCGTGTTGGTACTACAATTCGTTAGATATTGAGGCCAACACATAGCACCTGACTTTGTTGTCATCGTCCGACCATTTTTCATGAGATGCTCTCTGATTAGCAGTCGGACGGATTGGAAGAGGGAGAAGGTCCTGATCAAGGACATAGGCAATATTTTTGGAACTCAAGACAATCTTTAAGTTTCAAAACTAATCCTCAAAATTAGGTCCGATAAACCTATTAGTCACTAGGATTTTGACTAGGAGATTGGAAGCAGACATAATTTTCTGTAGAGAGTCAAAGTTTCTAGTTAGATTTTATAATTGACTTAATCAATTTATTTTAAAAATTTTATTTTAAAAATAAATTTGGTCACTCACTATTTTCTTGGATCTCCACACTCTCCGGATAGAGAAATGAAATCTCTGTGATTAAGGGTTTTAGTGGGTACTGCGGTCCACCGACTAACTCACCATCTCACCTAATAGTTATTGATGATGGGTCAATCGATAAATGGATAACTCTTATCCAGTATTTTTCTAAACATGTTGCAGCCAATTTTGATCTCTAATTCGTGAAGCCTCACCATGTCCGAAATATTGAGCCACTTCTTAGTTAAGTCAAACGCATTGTTGATGCAAAATAGAGCTGTCATTGGGACTCTTACCATGTCTAAAATATTGAGTCCAACTCCTTCTCCACCTTGCAGCATCTCATGCCTAAAAATATGGTTGCATCTTTTCGATGCAACAGAACCATTGTGTCCAGTCGAGAATAGTTAACCTCGAAAAGGGCTCGCACAATTACAATGGTGGAAGACCGCTAGATTTAATATTTTATAGAGAGATTTAGATTTAGGTCTCATCCTTAATTAGTCATAATTGTTATGACTAATCTAGTGGCATGGGCTAGCTCAAATCGTTAAGCAACCTAAATCAAAACTTGATCGATCAAGTTGGCCAGATAAGTATGATTGTTGGGAGGGTTGCAGATGCTTGCCTTAGACAAGATTTGTTCATGGTCAGGTAAGCATGATCTCAATTAAACATCATGATCGAGACTTATCTTAGATACCAGTTAGTCAATAAGAATTGAATAGGTCAGTCTAGACTCGATCTCGAACCACTAAGCCAAATTAGGTCTTTGAGTTGATCGACAATATATGGCTGTTCATCGATCTGACCAATCTATAACTAATTAGATTGATCATGAGTATGTTTGATCCAGTACTAACTAACTTTTGATTCGATTTGATCAATCACTCAAACTAGACCTAATTGAGCTATCCACACCCAAAATCCATATTTTATAAAATTGTCTTAGATCTTTATTTCTCAATTTTAGATCCATTTAATTTTATATCTTAATTCTTAATTAAGTCCATGGGTCTTATTTAGATGTCCAAACAATTTAGTTCTAAAAAACTTAAAATGTATCTCATACATAATTTTTTGCTTACCTTAAGTCGACTCTTCAGACTTGAGTCGACTCATCATAGTGAGTTGACTCGACTTTGAGATCGAGTCGGCTCGTCGTGATGAATAAAAATCCTGTTGCCTAGCCTATTGAACTGAGTCGGCTCATCTACAAACCAAGCCGGCTCTTCAGGGTCTCAAGTCAGCTCCAATAAAAATGAGTTGACTTGCTAGGGTCTCGAGTCGACTCGAACATAAATCAAGTTGACTCGATAGGCCAATAGAAAGTTTCAATGTTTCAATTCATATGTGCATACCAAAAGGTTCTAGTTTAGATGTGAAAATAATTTTTTAATCTAAACAACTTTACATGCAACATATCAAAATAGATCCTAGGGTTTTTGGATCTAGGCTTTTACAAAAAATTAAATTTTTTTCTTTCATAATTCTTCTTCATGAGATGTGATCACAGCGGCATCCCTACACGCCATAAGAGAACCCATCGATTGGACAAGAGAGAAACTTTAATCTCTGCTTCCTCTTATGATCGGACGGCCATGGTGATAAATCCATTTCAAGTACTAGGCTACTCAAAGATTCAACTAGATCTACACATATATCTCATATATCAAAAATAGATCTAGTCTAACATGTAGATCTAATCTAAACATGCTTAAAAATAGATCTAATCCAAATATTTTTAGATCTGATCACTACTTTAGATTATATTTGAATCAGATCTGATCTTGATTTAGATCTATGATCCATACAATCTGGCTTTGATATCAGTTGAAGGATCGGGTTGCACACCAGATCGGTCAGAGTCGGTGGCAGCGGAATTCAAAACTTTTTTTCGACCCGACATGCAATACATAGATCTAAATCAGATTATAATATGATAAATTAGTAAATAAATAGAGGGTGATCACATCATCTTGTGCGGGTAGATGATCTTCATAATTCGATGATCATGATTTTATTGAAGTCCGCTGTCGAGCCGTGCACTTGTCTGACCCCTTCAGGTATCCACTTAGACCTGACTTGGGATATTTTCTTCATGATTTGATCTGCCTACTCCAAGGCAGGTCTAAGGGCTCTTTGATCAGCTACAAAATTGATCTCCAAGGCTGTTAGATCAACTCTTGATGTAGCCTTTCCTTCCTTTGCTTGGACAGCACCTAAACTCCTTCAAGTGCACCTTGATGATTGGCCCAACACCTTTGGGCGTAGAGTGTAAAAGCAACCTAATACTTTAGGTGTGTGGAATTGGAGAATTGGTGGAGATGAGAGAGAAGCAGAGTTTTGGGAAAGGGACTTCAATTTCAATTGCCAAACTGTTTGGCATTGGGTCAAATTTATAGACCTAATGAGGTAACCACCTAACCAACTTTGGGCAGCTCCCATTTGAAATCAAATTTTAAAATGGGGTCTGCCACTCTCTCCCTCCCTTCTTATCCATATGGGGCGACTCCCCCTTCTTTCTTTTCTTTTCTTCATGCAACATTTGCACAAGAAAATCAAAGAAGGCGCGGAAGGATAATCCTAATTAAATTTTAAGTGGATCTCATCCTTAACAACTTCATTTAAATTTGAACCATTCAAATTTAAACTTGAATTCAAGTGGGACTAACTACTTTGTTTAGCTTTGAAATCTTCAAATTCAAAGAAAAATTCAAATAGAATTAATTTCCTTAATCACTTATCCTTATCCAATAGGACAGGCGTGCACCCTCTCTTTGTGCATGGAAAATCATGAACAAAAAGTGAGGCATGCGCTCCTCTCTTCTCCCATTCCTCATGCACCCCATTTGACTTTCAAATGGGCATGCACCCTTTGAAATTTGAATTTAATTCAAATTTAATTGATGAAGATTAAATGCAACCAACTCTTGATGCCAAATTAAGAGCCCAAATAGATTAGGCTAAACCCTATCTAATAGGAAACTCAATCTAGGAGAAATCCGGATCTAATCATTGGCTAGCAAGATTTTCTTGGATCCAATTAGACCAATTAGGTCCAATTAAGCAATCCAAAGCCAAAATCCTTATTTGTGTGATCTCATAGGTTTAATTCTGTATGGTAATGGGATATGTTATGATCTCTATCAGCAATATCATTGAAACACTTTTTGATGGATTAAATTGTTTTTAATTCAACTAATTAGAATTATTGATCATCAAAATAATTTTAATTTATTTCATAATACATCAGTGACACCTAATAGTATGTAGTGACAACTTATCATAACTAAAAAATAAACCTCTAGATGTAGTTACCGTATAATTCGATTCTTTTATCATGAGTTTCGATAGGATCGAGGCTAAGGATAACTCATCAAACCTCATTCCTATCATATGTCAGAATTAATCGATTCGAGTCTGATGTGAAACTCAATAGAAACATCTTTCTATCTTTCACACGGTCATGACCATGGATTTTAGGACTCAATCTCATAATCTATATAAGACTACTCTTCTATCGAGATCGATAAATTTTATTTTGGTGTAATCTAATTTCTATAATGAACATACTACAACCAACATACACTTTAAGACTTCGAATGGCTAGGAGATCGAGTTATGGTGTAGTCAGACTACAACACCCTTAAGGTGAATGATCGATGCACCTCAGGTCAGAGAACTAAACACAACCACAGCATCGAGGATGTCACTGACGAGAAGATAGATATTCTTATGATTGTTCATGATTGGTCATGCTCAGTATCCTTATTATCAATAAGTACTTGTACTTTTATTTCGGTATCTTCACACCATAGATTCAAGACTCTTCTATCAGAAGAAAGTGATTATACATTAATCTTTCAGATCAATCACCATCTCCATGATAATCTTTTGATCAAAAGTAATTTATGAGTTAACTATAATGGCACATATCTCAAATTCTTAACTCTTGAGAGTATATGTCATTATACCCATTAACCTAATGGACAATTCATAGATACAATAAACACAATGTGAATGAAAATAACTCAATTTTATTAATATAAAAGTTAATTTTATAAATTATATTCTAAGAAAATTGTACAAGTGTCGGCCAATTAGACTTCTAGCGCATACATCCAACAAAATGATATTGTCAAATTTGGAGAAATTATGAGCAAAGAAGAAATAGGCACCAAACTTGACAAATTGCAAATGTGCATGGAGTGACAAGTAGGCATAATCCGATTGGATTAACAAGTTTTTCTTAAAGAAAATTCATCCTATCATCCGAATGTTGCTTGTTGTGGTTACCTAGTCATATTGGAAAGAGAGAAATGCCACCATCTTCCTCCGCAAATCCTCTTACTCATCTTTTGTTGCTTCTAAAGCAATCTGTGTGATATCCAATCCTAAAACCCCACTCCCTTACACGAATCTTAGGGCATGAAAAGAAAATAAAAGAAATAAAAAAAATAATGTTGAAGACTCCCATTGGGAGTCTTCTTCTATGCAAGCCCATCGGAGAGGAAGGCTAATCCAGAAAGGATTCGGCCTCCTCTCCACCCTATAAATCCCCTCCTCCCTCCTTCAAAGCCATCCACGATGAACACCGGCCTTCTCCCTCTCTGTTCTCTTCATTTTCTTTCCATTGAAGCCATGGATGTCCTTATCATGTTTGCCGCAAATCCTCATCAGAGAGCTCATTGGAGCCTGAGGTAAGCCCCAGCCCTCCTTCTTCTCTTCCTTCTCCTCTTTTTCATGGCATCGTGCACCTTTGTCGACCGTCGGATTTGCTGAAAAATCTATAAAAAAGCTAGAACCCTATTTTTTTTCTATTTGATCAAACTTTGTTCTCTCTTTTTCGATCACCGATACCGTCGTTTGTAGCACCTTACCCCTAAGTCTAGACCCCCACCTTCCTGTCCATCTTCTCTGAAGGTCATGGCCATTAGTGATCGGCCAATGATCGGAGAAAATTCAAAGAAAGGGGCAGTCTCTCATTTTTTCGAAATTTTATGGTTTTCTTTTATTGGCCGACTGCTTGCCATCCACCTCCTTTGCTCCGCTGTCGTTGGCCACTTGCTATCATGGCCAGCTGTCGATCTTTCGGCTAGGAACCACCACCCACGTCCCTCCTCTGCTCGGCCAAGAAAAAGAAGAAGAGAAGAAAAGGAAAGAAAAGAAAAGAAAAAAGAATGAGAGAGAAGGGATCTTTGTCTTGTCTCTCTCTCTTCTTTAGTATCTTTCTCTCTACACCATCTTTCTCTCTCTACTTGATCCACGGATCCCAGTATAAACTCAAAATGATTTTTCTATAGAGGCCCAGCATCACTTCGATATCCATGCAAGATGTTGGACCCCATCCCAATCATGTCAAATATCTTTAAAATTCTCTATTGATGAACCATATTGATTGATCTTGGTCTTGATTTCAGTCTATGTTTCATGATTTCTTGATTGAGTCACTTAGATCTAATTCTCAGTTAAGAGGCCCTATATTACCTCGATGCCCGGACAGGCTGTTGAACCGACCACTCAATCTGTAATCTTCTTTTTTTATGATTGAATTTATTGAAAAAAATTAATTATATTTTTAATATGTTAAGTAGGTTCGATAAATTCATCTATCAAAATTTGAAAGACTAAGATGAAAAAGATAAGTAATCATGATACTTCTTACTTACTTTTAAAATTATCGATTATTTTATCATAAAAAAATTATTTTATATTTTTATAAAATAAAAATCAAGCATATGCATTGTAAAATTCATGATTCATGATATAATAGTGATTTATGACTATTTTAATATGAATGACTTATTATGAAATATGAACTTCATATTTATGAAATATATATTTTGTTATGAAAAAAATAATTTCATGAATATTTTATTATTAAAAAAATTATTTATTGATTATGAGCTCAGTAAAATTGTTGAGTATTTTATTTATGTATGATTCAAGAAAGTAGGATTCAATGAAGCATGATTTAAGAATGCTTGCTTTAAGAAAATTTGATTTAAGAAGTATGACTATAGGCTCTCAGATAGCTGTATACGGTCTTACCAGCAGATTATAGTAGTTAGTATACAGCCTTCACCAGTGGGTTACAATAGCTGGGCACACGGCTCTCGCCAGCAGGTTATAGTAGCTCGGCATGTGGTTCTCACCAACAGATTATAATACTTGGCATGACATGATTATGATCCTGTTATGAATATAATAATGATCTTAGTATTTAGTCTGAAAAAATTATTAAAATTATGAAATAACAAAATAACAGATGATTTATGACTTCGCTTATAAAGTTAACACAATTTATGACTTTGTTTACTTTATGCATTGAAAATTATGTTTATGTAAATTGTATAATTTATGCATATGCAAGAGTATGATTTATTTATGATATATTGTCATTACAAAGATTTTATATTCCAATAGCAATTATCTTCTCTAAATGATTATTGATGCATGTGTAAACTTATGCTTGATTTTGGTAACATAATGTAAGGTTTACTTACTGACATGATATAGCTCAAATCTTTTTCTTTTTCTTTTTCTATCCAGAGAAATAAGGTTAGGACCGACGAAAAGATCCAAACTTGGAGATCTGCATAACAAGCTTAAAAATTTTATAGCTGAAATTTAGTTATTTGATGATCATGGATTTGTTGTAAATAATTATGAATTTTTAAGATATGGGTGTTGCTGCAAGGCTCAAAATCTAAAGTTGGATGGTCGAATCGAGTGAGGCTGAGCTGAAGTGATCCTTGCGACCTGATGAGAATTCCTCCAATTTATAAAATCAGTCAAGAAATTGGATGGGGATCCTTCAGTTCTTGACCCTCCAATGCTTAAGTCAGTTCGAGCCTTAAGAATCGAGATGAAAAAGAGTAGAAGAGCAAAAGAGATTGAGTGGAACTAGAAGAGAACTAGGTAGTAGCCAAGATTCTGGTCTAATTTTCTATCAATAGAGTCTCTCCTAATTTCTGAGAGCAGAAGTCACCTATGGAGGATCCCTGACCCACTATTTATAGAGGAGATAAGGAGGTCATTCCAAAGTTTGTTAAGTCATTAGAGGAGTTTGTTAGATGACTAGAGAGCCACCTGTAAGTGAGCTGCCATACAGCTGTGCATATGAGCTGGATATGAGATCGTGATCAGCTGTGACTAGATTGCAGAAACCACGATGGACATTTGCAGAATGACTAAGTCCATCAGTATAATAGTTCTCTTCAGTATATGACTGGGGTGAGATAGAAACGTCATAATAGTCATCCTAGATATAAAAGGCATCAAGGTTTAGATCGGTAAATATCTGACCTAAATATTCTCTTATCTATTGAGATGTCATCCAGATATAATACAAGGATGTCCTTTATTTAGATCGATAAAATATCGAGATGTATCTGCTAACTGATAAATTAGTCTACTGAAATCTGACGCTTTGAGATTGATATCTCTTTGATCTCATATGATGATGCCACATGTCTTGAGACTGGTTTAATGCACCAATACTTTGTCTCCTACTTCCTATGTCCGAGGTAATAATTTTCTAATCAGACTAGGAAGTAAAAGTATCTTCATAAGGTTGGATTTTTACTAATTTGGGAGGTGTTTGCCGTAGAGACTGAATTTTACCAGTCAAGATATCTTATTTCCAAATTAAAATTTTTGGTTCGATTTATTACCGACCAGAAAATCTTATTTTCATACTTAAATTTTTGATCCGATCTTCATCGATTAGAAGATTTTATTTTCATATTTGACTTTTGGCTCGATTTTTCACCGACTAGGAGATTTTATCTCCATACTTAAATTTTTGGCTTAATTTTCGTCGGTCAGGAGATCTTATCTTCATACCTAAATTTTCAATCTGATTTTCATCGATTGAAAGATCTTATCTCTATATTTAACTTTTGATTCGATTTTTCATCGATCAGAAGATCTTATTTCTGTACTTAAATTTTGGATTTAACTTTTACCGATCAGAAGATCTTATCTCCGTATTTTACCTCTTGACTCGATCTTTCATCGATCAAGAGATCTTATCTCTGCTCTTACTTTTTGACTCAATTTTTATCGATCAGGAGATTTTATCTCCGTATTTTACCTCGAGACTTTTCAGACTGGTGTTGCCATCGCTTGGAATAAATGCGTCATACCTCAAGAGTGTCAAAATTAATTACTTGGTTGAAAATGAAGAAACTTGACTTTTCATAGAATAATCTATCAAATCTTTTACCATCATTGCTTGGATGGATGGTTTGAAAATATCAAATAAAAATGCACCATTTGTCAATACCTAATTGGCTTATCAGCTTGGGCACGGATCGGTCTGTCATGGCTAAATCTGGGGGGAAATGTGCCTAACCATCATCTAACTGAGTGTCGGATTAATGTCAGATGTCGTAAATCGATAAGGAGGTCAGTTAATTCAGACTGTCAGATCATCTATAAAAGATTTTTGTCCTCTGGTCACTATTTATTTCTGCTGTTACCATGCAGATGTACTATCAGACTATTTTCAGAGACTTCTCTATGTTGAATGGCTGTCGGAAATAGTGAGAAGCTTCATCGGAGCGGGAGGAAAGGAGTTCATTCTTCATCTCTTGGGAGGATTTTACTTGTTCTCCTTAGGTATCGGTCCTCTTTTATTTGTTCTCTTTTAGCCGTAGGATAGCCTTTCTTCCTTTTTCAATTCTTTTCATTTCTCCTTCACCTTTTTTCTCGAGAAATATGTCTAAGAGAGGTAGAAAGGGGATAGAGACCATTGGTGACTTACAAATTAGGTTATTGGCTATTGAGGCAAGAAATCCACCCCGAAAGGACCCTGAAATCGGTTCTATAAGTGAGGAGAGTCCGAATTATAGCGTAGAATCTCCTGTGCATGGTCTCATAGACTACCTCGATCTAGAAATAGAGGGATCTATTTTGATTGAGGAGAACCTCATAACCCTTAGAAAAAAATATGATATACTCGACGAGTATGAGATGATAGTGTCGAGTCTGAAAAGTCAGATTTCTGAACCTCCCGAGGGTTGTATAGCTTTCTATGATGAGTCCCTTCGATCTGATCTATAGTTTCTACTGTACCATTTTTTTAGTAATATTTTTGATTTTTATAGGGTCCACCCCACCTAGATAACTTTGAATGTAATTAGAATGATCATAGTATTCATAATCATGTATAATTTCCTTCACATAGATCTTAGAATATCCCTATTTAGGTCTTTGATCCTTTTAAAAAGGCATCCAAGTGAGAAGGATTGGTGGTATTTTTCATCTCGAAAAAATCATAAGTTTGGACCTAGTCTTTCCTCTTCAATTCATGACTGGAAAGGCTATTTTTTCTTCATCCGGACTCCTATTCCATGGAGTTTTAGGACTTTATGGGGATGTCCAGACATGAAACATAATTTCAATGATGAAATTCTCTTCGGAGATGAGGTGGTTCATTCAATCCTGATTACCACCAAAACACCCAAGCTATCCTCTCTAGTAAATGATCAGGTGTTATATGATGTTAGTATCAGCCTGTACTCTCCTCGGAGTAAGACTGAAGTATTTACTTTTCAACTTTATCCTTTCTTTCTTGTTTTCATTATTCTGAAACATATGTCTAATGTAGAAATGAGGTTCAATCCAGAGAGGGTGGAGGATAGAAAAAGGAAAGACCAATCAAAGCCATCTGCTGCTGCCCCTACACCAAAATGAGTCAAAGGTGTGGAACCTCTTGCTCAGGTGTTGTCCCAATCTTTTTCAGAGACACCTTCTCTGGCCAACTCAGGAAGAAGTGAAGCTTCTTGAGGACCACAAAATTTTCTCCGGGCCTTGTCACTAGAACCCCCACCTCGCCAACCCACTTTGGTGAGAATCAAAAATAACAATGTCCGACCTGTGCCTCCTTCCAAAGAGACAGGATGCAAACCGATCGCAACTTCCACAACCATATCGAGCTCAGTTGAAGGAGATGCCATGATGAGAATGTCACTTTTGAAGCTACCCCAATTAGGCTGCA
Organism: Elaeis guineensis; assembly: GCF_000442705.2. Classification (NCBI taxonomy): domain Eukaryota; kingdom Viridiplantae; phylum Streptophyta; class Magnoliopsida; order Arecales; family Arecaceae; genus Elaeis; species Elaeis guineensis. The sequence goes on from NC_026002.2 coordinate 71,373,273, forward strand.
ATCTCCTCGAATCAGTGATGCTGACTGTTGATCTGGAGGCACATCGAAAAAATAAACCAAAGGAGATCGCCAACTATGGCTTCGAATAGCTCATGCATGTGAGTTTTCTTTTTTTTTTTTCTTTTCCTCTTTTTTTTTCTTTCTCTCTTTTTTTTTTACTTCAGTGAATAACCGATCTGAACCTTTGTCTTGTAGGTCACCATCGATTTCAAGGTCATGTATGAGAACGTGGCCTACTTGTTGAAAAATAAAGAGGTCATGGATGCCAACCTGATCATTCTCCAGGAGGAGAAGAAAAAGGAATCCAAACTTGCTACAGGACTCAAACATCAACTTGAACAGAAGTCGAAGGCATTGAAGAAGAAGAATTAGAATCTATTGGACTTTCAGCGAAAAATCAATGATCAAGAGAAAAAATTTTTTGATCTGCACACTATCGTCGAGAAGAATAAGAAACTGGAGCCAAAGCTTAGAGAGATGGAGAAAGCCAATGAGGCTCATGAGAAGGCCGTCGAGGCCTTAAAGAAGCAAGTTAAACAGAAGCAAGACAAGGTGGCCTTAACAGTAGAATTATATAAGGTCTTCAAGGAGTTCGAGGAGGAAGTATTGGAGAGCTCTGAGGGTGCATATGATTATGCCTTCAGTCAATGCCGCAATTTAATCAAAAAATTATATCCTAAGATAGATATCTCCAAGGTCACTCTGAAGGTGGCTGTCGAGATGGGCATAAAGGGGGATCTCGAGTCATCCCCTGAAATGGTAGAGGAGCCAGCTAAAGAGTCTGATCGATCTCTTACTGAGGTGAATACAACTGAGGCCATCACCGTAGAGCCTATATCTATGGTGTCTCTAGTAGAGACTGAGGTTCTCGAGGCCAGCAAAGAATCAGAGTCCACTATAGCTGTAGGGCCCACTATCACTGCTATTGCTGAGAGACCAGAGCAAATCAAAAAGAAATCAATCAAGAAGAATTCCATTGCATCGGTAATCATCCGATAAAGATTTTCTTTCTTTTGAGATGTATTAACCTGATATAGATCTTCTTCTTTTTTTTCTTTTCGGAACATGTAAACCCAATATGGGCTTTCACTTTTATATATTCTTTTCACATCAATGCAAGAAACATTTTCTAGGCATCATGATTTGGCTTGTGCATTCTAGTAAATTTCATTGCTTGTCAGGATAAAATAATTACATATATCTTTATAATTCAATAGAATCAAAAATTGATAACCTTAAATTTACCTATCATCAATTAATTGAAAGTCATGGTTCGGACATACCTTTATTGGTATGACCTCGAATGGATCAAGTTTAAGATTCAACCTTAAGATTGATATTTTGAAGAAAACCCAAAGACAATCTTGCTCCAGAGATTAATATAATATCATATTAGTTCAAAATTGATGTAAGATCTTTTCGATCTCATGTTCGATATAAGACTCATCAGTTGATGGGAGGATCAAGCCCTTCAGGGTTATGCTGGACTAAAATCTGAATTATTTGTGCCCTTCAGGACTCTACCAGAGTGAAATCCAGAGAAATCCAGATTAACATTCATGTCTCTTCAGGGCTTTATCAGACTGAGATCCGGATTAATATTTATGCCTTCAGGGCTTTATGGAGCTGAAATCTGGATTGATATATATGCCCTTTGGGGCTTTATCAAGTTGAAATTCGGATTAATATATATATCCTTCGGGGCTTTACCGGATTAGAATCCAGATTGATATATATGCCTTTCAGAGCTTTATCAGATTAAAATTCAGATTGATATGTATACCCTTCGAAACTTTACTAGATTGAAATTTAGATAGATATATATGCCCTTCGAAACTTTATTGGATTGAAATCCGGACTGATAGATAAGCCCTCCGAGGCTTTATCAGATTGATATATATGCCCTTTGGGATTTTATCAGACTGAAATTCGGATTGATATATATGCCCTTCGGAGCTTTATTGGACTGAAATCAAGATTGAAATATATATCCTTCGAGGCTCTACCAGTTTAAGGATCGAATCTCGATAAATGAGAAAACATGATATATAAGAAAGAGCTCGTTAGAGTATTCTCATTGATAATATTTTTTAAAATTTTTATAGAGAATAACAGACCTATCTAAATTTTTGATTCTATAAGCCCTTGGATGAATTACATCAGTGATTTGATAAGATCCTTCTCAATTGGGGGCTAGTTTACCTTGCTCGATAGGCTTTGAAACTTTAGCTCATCTTAGAACGAGGTCACTCTTCTGAAATGACTTCGATTTCACTCGGACATTATAATACTTAGTAATTCTCTACTTATAGATTGCCATTCTAATATAGGCTTGTTCTCTCACTTCATCAAGAAGATTCAGGTCGGTTCTCAAATGGTCAAAATTGATTACCTCATGAAAATTTCTGACTTTATCAGATAATAAGTCAATCTCAATTAGAATCATAGCTTCAGTCCCATAGGTGAGCCTGAAAAGAGTTTCTCCTGTCGAAATCCGATACATGGTTTGGTATGCCCATAGTATACTCTGTAGCTCTTCGGCCTACAATTTTTTTGTATCGATGAGCTTTGTCTTCAAATCTTGAAGGATAGTTTTATTGATTACTTCAGCCTCACCATTTGATTGTGGATGTCTAATAGAAGTGAGTCAATAATCAGTATAAAATTTGGAGCAGAATTCATTGAACTTGAGGTTGTCAAACTACCGACTATTATCAGTGATGATGATCCGAGGTAAACCAAATTGATATATTATAGATTTTCAAACAAAATCTCACATCTTTTTCTCTATGATTTGGGCTAAAGGTTCTACCTCTATCTATTTTATAAAATAATCAATGGCTACCATCAAAAATTTTTTTTGGCCTACTACTACTAGGAAAGACCCCAATATATCCATCCCTCAAATTCTAAAGGGCCAAGATGTGGTAATAGAAATAAGCTCAACAGCAGGTAGATATTGGATGTTAGCATATTTCTAGCATTGGTCGCATTTATTGACAAGATCAGCTGTATCTTTTTGAATAGTTGGCCAGTAATAACCTTATCGGATTACTTTATAAGCAAGTAATCTATCTTTCAAATAATTTTCACATATCTCCTCATGTACTTCTTGAAGTGCATAGTCAGCTTCAAAGGTGTCAAGCATCGAAGTAGAGGAAGAAAATAAGACTTCTTATATAAATAGTCTTCTTGAAGAACATACCATGGAGCTTGTCTTTTAATACTTCTGGCCTTAGTTGGATCATCAGGTAGAACTCCTTTAGATATGTAATCTATGAGAGGATCAATCCAACTCAGCTCATGATCGATCTAAAATATCAAGAGTACCTCAATACTAGGTCTATCCAACTGTTCAATCAGTACTTTCTGATTCAGTTCGAAAAAATCCAAAGTGGCGAGGTCTGACAGAGCATTAGCCTGGCAATTCTGACCTAGGAATTTGGAGTACTTCAATCTTTTCAAAATTTTTGGATAGCTTTTTGACATTCTGCAAATAATGAGCCATCATGAAATCCTTGACTTCAAATTGACTCTGGACTTGGCCAACGACAAGTTGCGAGTCTGTAAAAATCTTTAATTTTTTGACTTCAAGCTCTTTTCCCATTTTGAGATCTGTCGTTAAGGCTTTATATTCAGCACTATTATTGAAAGCGTAAAAATTGAACCTTAGGGTCTACTCAGTTACGAACCCTTCAGGACTAGTCAAAATTAAACTGATGCTACTTTTCTGAAAATTTGAGACTCCATCTATATATAGGATCTAGAATGAATCATCACTTTAGGACTTACTGGGATCAACCCATCATTTGGGATAGTGCACTCTGCAACAAAATCAGCTAGTACCTGACCTTTGACTACAGTTCAAGGTTGGTAGTGGATATCGAATTCACTAAGTTCAATAGCCCATTTGACGATCTGATCTGAAGTATCAACTCTTTGTAATATTGATCTGAGTGGCTGGTCTATCAATACTGCAACAGTATGAGCTTGGAAGTAAGGCCTGAGTCTTCGGGCTGCCATGATCAAAGTATATATCATTTTTTTGATCTTTTTATATCAGATCTCTGCATCTCGCAATAGTTTGCTGATGTAGTAGATAGGCCTTTAAATACCCATTTCTTTCTAGATAAGAATCAGGCTGACTGCATAAGATGAGATGGAAATATACATGTATAGTTCTTCACCTTCGATCGGCTTGGAAAGAAGAGGTGGAGAGCCAAGATACTTCTTAAGATCTTCAAAAGTAGTCTGACATTCTTTTGTCCAGCTAAAATTCTTGATATTTCTTAATATTATAAAAAATAGAAGGTATCTTTCAGTCGATCTGAAAATAAATCGACTAAGGACTGCCACCCACCCGATGAGCTGCTGGATTTTTTTGATAAAAGATAGGTATTTTATTTTCAATAATGCTCGAATCTTTTCAGGATTAACTTCTATTCCTCTTTAACTAATGAGAAAGCTAAGAAACTTACTTGAGCCAACTCCGAAGGCATATTTGTTTGAATTGAACTTCATCTAGTGCCTCCTAAGTTCTCTAAATACTTTTTTCAGATCGGCAATATGCCGATCCTCTTCGGTGCTTTTTACTATCATGTCATCAACATAGACCTTCATATTCCAACCAATTTGTTGCTTGAAAACTTTATTAATGAGGTGCTGGAATATTGCACCTATATTTTTAAGACCATTTTGTAACAATACAAACCTTTTTTAATGATAAAGGTAGTATTTTCTTCACCTTTTGGAGCCATTTGGATCTGATTATAGCTTGAGAAAATATCTATAAAGCTAAGGAGCTTGTGACTAGAGATAGCATCTATAAGCTGATCAATATTCGATAGAGAAAAACTATCCTTTGAGTAAGCTTTATTGAGATCTTTATTGTTGATGCATATCTTTCATTTATCATTGACCTTTTTGACCATAACAACATTGGTTATCCATTTCGGATAATGAGCTTCTCTGATGAATCTTGCTTTTAAAAGCTTATCAACTTTCTCATCAATAGCTTTCTATCTTTCTGGAGTGAAGCTTCTTTTCTTCTATTGAACCAGTCTGAAATTTAGATCTACATTTAGTTTATGAATAATCACATCAATAGAGATGCCAAGCATATCAGAGGTCGACCAAGCAAAGATGTCAGCATTTGTTCGTAGAAACTTGATCATTTTATCCCTTAAGTTAGGCTTAAGGTTGACACTGATCTGGATCTTTTTTTTTTGGATCATCTTCCAAATGAATGGCTTCAAGTTTTTCCATTGGTTCATCTCGAATTTTTCTGACCTCATCTAATGTATCTAAAATATTGATTGGCATAATTTTCATCGGTTGCTTTATCTTAGCAGAAATTATAAAATACTGCGCCACCATCTGGTTGCCACATATTTCACCAACTCTTTCTTTAGTCGAAAAACACACTAGCAGATGGTAAGTAGATACAACAGCCTTGAGAGCATTGAGATGAAGTCGATTGAGAATAGCATTATAAGTAGATGAAACTCTGACCATCAGAAAAATGAGCTGCATCGTTGACTATCTTAGTTCCTGTCCTGCTATAACCGGCAAGGTAATTTCTCCCTCGACCATCACAAAATTTTTTGAGAACTCGATGGGGGAAGTATCGACCCACCTGAGCTGTCTGGCCAAGTTTATTTTTAACAAAACATCATAGAACAATACATTAGTAGGGCTTTCATTATCAATAAGAACTCTTTTTACATCATACTTTGCTATCGCCATAGAGATGATGACAGCATCACTATGAGGGGTTTGAATTCCCTTTACATCATTATCAGAAAATGAAATAACAACTTCAATTCTCTATTTCTTGGGAGATGGGTCATCAGTGCCAGGTAGGACATCGGATATCATATTGATAATATCAATAGTTAGTTGGTTGTGGTCATCAGAAGTTCCTTCTACTGGAGGTCTGTATTCTTCGATTTTGATTGACCTAACATATTCGCCGAGGTAACGTCGATGCACCAATATTTTTATCTCATCTCGTAGCTGCCTGCATTCCTCGGTGTCATGGCCATGATCTCTATGGAAGCGGCAATATTTTTTCTTGTCTCTCTTTTGTGGAGGGGCCTTTAAAGGATCATGCCTTCAGATATATTTTTCTTCTTCAATTTTCATCAAAATTTGAGCATGGAGAGCAGATGGAGGGGTATAAGAATCAAAACGCCGAGGTGGGCTTCTTGATCTTGGATTTTTTCGGTGTCGATTTAAATTTTTAGTCTGTCGTATCTCATCATTCTCTCTCGATCATTTTTTTTTCATTTTTATCCTTCTTTGTCTGCCTTAAGATAGCTTCCTCTTCCTCGATCTAAATATACTTATGCATCCGATCAAGCATCTCATCATAGGTATCCGAAAAGTTCTTATTTAGAGAAAAAATTAGAAGGTTGCTTCGGAGTCATCTTTTCAAAGCAGACATGGCAACTGATTCATTAAAATTTTTTACTTTCAAGGTGGCCACGTTGAAACGAGCCATATATTTTCGAAGATCCTCTCCTTCCTATTACTGAATAGAAAAAATACTATCTACATGCCTCAAATGAGATCTGTGAGTATCAAAATAAGTGATGAACAGTCTCCCAAGCTGCTCAAAAGAAGAGATGGACCTTGTGGTAGTCTAGAAAGCCACACCCTTACTGCCTTCTTGAGGGTTGCAGGAAAAATGATGCACAATAGGGCATCGAAAGCTACTTGCAAAATCATGAGGGTCCTATAACCCTCGATATGATCCATTGGTTCAGCAGAGCCATCAAAAGACTTGATGACGGGCATCTTGAACTAGTTTGAAACTAATTCATTTAAGATTTCATGAGAGAAAGAAGATCGAAGATTGAAACTATTCTTATTCTGAGATCGTCCTCCTATCTGGAGCTCTACCAGACATTTTTCAAGATTCAGGACCTTAAGCTCCAGGTCGTCCCCTCTTTGAATTTTCAGAGTACTAGGGGTAAATTCATTGTCAGCCTCATCAATGTGGTATTCATCTTGATGGGCTGGTTGATAGCTGTGCTGAGATAAAGCATTTGGGAGATGAGCTTTTTTTGACTGTTGCTCCTTCTTTTGAAACTATTGAACAGCTACTGTCAGGACTTGAACTTGTTGAACAAGGAAGCTAAATTATTGAAGATCAACAGCAATTGATTGATGTGGTAGTGCCTTAGGTGCTCCTTCTAAAGCAGAGGGAGAAGAATGTTGAGCTCGTACCTTAACTATCTTTTCCACAAAAGAAATCAGAAGGCCCTCCTTCTAGCGCCAAACTATTATTGTAAGGCTCAAAATTTGGAATAGGACGAGTCGAATCGAGTGAGGCTATGCTAAAGCGATCCTTGCGACCTGATGAGAATTCTTTCAATCTACAAAATCAGTCAAAAAATTGGATGGGGATCCTCCAATTCTTGACCCTCCGATGCTTAAGTTAATTCGAGCCTTGAGAACGGGGGTGAAAAAGAGTGGAAGCAAAAAAGATTGAGTGCAACTGAAAGAGAACTAGGTAGTAGCCAAGATTCTGCTCTAATTTTCTGTTAGCAGATTCTTCTCTAGTTTCTAAGAGCAGAGCTTATCTATGGAAGATCCCTGACCCTCTATTTATAGAGGGGATGAGGAGGCCATTTCAGAGTTTGGTAGGCCGTTAGAGGAGTTTGTTAGGCAGTTAGAGAGTCATTTATAAATGAGCTGGCATACAGCTGTGCATATGAGTTAGATATGAGATCGTGGCCAACTGTGATTGAGTTGTAGAAACCACGGTGGGTATTCGAGAATGACTAAGTCTATCATTGTAATAGTTCTCTTCGGTATATGACCAGGGTGAGAGAGAGACGTCATAATAGTCATCCTGGATATAGGAGGCATTGGGATTTAGGTCGATAAATATCCAACCTGAATATTTTCTTGTCTGCTGAGACGTCATCCTTACAGAATATAAGGATGTCTTTCATTCAGGTCGGTAAAATATCGAGCTGAATCTGCTAACCGATAAATTGATCTGCTGGAATCTGATGTTTTGAGATTGATATCTTTTTGATCTCATATGATGATGCCACGTGTCTTGAAGCTGGTTTAATGCACCAATAATGGATTTGTATTTGATTTTGAATTTAGATGCTCTGAACCAATATTGGTTTAATTATCTGATGAATAATAAAACTGGATCTTCTATTATATTTTATTTATGATGTATTTTAGCTGATTATGATTGATAGACTTGGTGTTATTGAGGATGGTATCCTTTGGTAGCATGGTCGTGTTATGTCCCGGATTTGGGGTTTGACAATCTAGACCTTCAATGATTGGTTGGTTCTTTGCAATCACTCTGTTCTTCCTGAATTCAGACGAGTGTGGACCAACATCAGAAGCATTCCCAGTGACATTTAGGCCCCGCACCTCCCTTGCAACCACAAAATTGAGAGAAAGATCAATATAATCATAGTTGCAACGTGTTCACCTCTGTGTCATTGGCTTTTGATGCTGCCTCTTTTCCTTCACAATCCTGTTGCCAGGTGCTCTTACTACCTGTTACCAATGGCTCTGTTTTTATACCGCAAGGAATCTTGCAAGGAACCTTGCCAACATCGCTGCTCGACCTCACTTGCTCTGATTTCTGTAACCTGTAATTTGAAGTGATGTTGATCTCTATTTTTTGGTTTGTACACAGGCCCTTCCATGTAGTCTTTTATCTCCTTGTAAACCCATCCCCTGTAAATAGCTTCAGTTAATAACAAATGATGGGTGGCCGATCCTTTTCACAGCCTCCCTTCCTTTCAAAAAAATGTTACTTCCTACACATCAGCTGCTATGTAGGTATCTCCGGCAAGCATGATCAAAATTGGATAGATTTTGGACCTATTTGAGCTATATGCAAATGCACGATTGGTGTTGCAACGTACATTTCAAAATGCACAAGGGTATTTGCAATTTCATGCAAAATACAAGAGTTTCTTTTTTTTTTTTTAAAGCCCAGTTTATTTTCTAGGAAGTGCGCTAGTAAAAATAATGTCAAAAGAAAAAGGAAGAAAAGAACAGAGAAAAAGGGATAGACTTGTAAGATCATTCACAGGTGGGAATTAATGTCCTTCTATAGAACATAAGGTTTAATGTATAAAGTAGCTGAGGATCCTTTACAAATTGCTGACATTTTTTGGAACCTCGAGGCTTTGTACAAGATGGCTTTACGTTCTCATTCTTATCTGGTAGCTGACAGCACATCCACAATCAATTGTAGGTCGACGCAAATTAATTGGACCCACTGATCACTAACCATGAAGCACGTGTCTGCCAGCCTAATTTTAAAGCCTGTAAAACTTCAAAACCAAGCAAACAATCAAGGATATACAAGATACGAAGGTGAGTAATTTCAAGGCCATTAGCCAGTGGCTCTGCTGTGGAATCATTTCTTTCCAACAAAGCTGATTTCAGTCCTGGGATCTCAAGTCTGCCATTATTAGTTATACTTTAGAACGCCGTCCAACTTGTCACCGGCATGAAGTATCCTACTCGAGAAGGCCATAATACTCTAGTTTTTCATACCGTTCATGGACATAGGATAGCACTGACCGAACCAGCAAATGATAAGCCAGTCGAGAAACGACACTCAGACCACCTTTACAGGCAGCAAAGGCTCTTGACCAGGAGGGGATTCATCTCCATCTTGTTGTTTCCATAGCTTTTGGAGGAAATCAGGTTGCCCACAGGCAGTCGAATTCCCCAGTATTCTTGGTGCAGTCCCATGCAAGTTCGACATTTCCTGGAGGCAAGCCTGGACAGCCTCATGCACGCTCACAAAATACCAATTCTTGCCAATCATTTCAACAAGGCCTGATCTTGAGAGAGTCAGCAGAACTTTCCGGTTTGGATTGGAAATTGCAATCTGCAGAAGTTCCCATGGGATCAGTTAGAATGCAAAGTAAGAAATGGAATCTCAGATTTAAAGAGGTTGACCTGGATTTCTTGTGATTTGTACTCCTGATGCAGGTCCTTGAGAGCTTGAACAGCACTACAGTCAATATATGGAACAGCTGCACAAGATATACAAGTAATAGATAAAAGAAAGAGAGAGAGAAAGAAAGAAAACAATGATTATGTATTAGTATAGGAATAATTACTCTCTTGTCAACCCTGCTACACTAACTCATAGCACTATGTCTGACCCTTGCTGTTATCTTCCAGGCACGTCATTATAAGGAATAGAGGACCCAGATTGACTGTGGGCTGAATGTAAATTTTCATAAGCTACTTCAAATGACCAGGTTTTTTTTCACCAATTCCACAGATTCTAAATCCACGTTCTTGCAATATCTAACGGATGCTTGTTAATCAAGAATTTAGGAATCTCAACAAGATCACTTGGTAAATTCTGTTTGTGATACAGACCATGATAAAGCAATAGTAGATACTTGCTAAATTATCACTATATCAACAGGAAAAATAACAGGGTTATTTTCGTTGTGCTTTATAGGACCTTTAGATTTCCCTTTTCTTCTTTTTCTTGCAATGATTTATTGGTAAGGATAACTTACTGTATAAAGAGATAGGTTATAAAAGAAAGGAAATTAAGACAGACAAAAGTCCTAGTGTTTTATTTTAAAAGCCATATTTTTTACAGTATCCATAAGAACATCTTCAATGTCCTTTGCCTCGGTGGGAAAAAATAACTGATTATGTTCTGAATAACTTGAGAACTTACATGCCATTTCAATGATCACGAAATAAACCTTTTCGGTTTCTGGCCCGTACTTTTTGGTTTGATATTCTTGTAACCTGCTAACAAAATATTGTAATCAACTCCATGTTTCACAAGTTTGCATGATTATTCAATCTGCAAATTTGGCATGCCATTTATCAATTTTCTTGGTTCATATGCATTCTAAAAATCCTAAGCCTTCACCTGTCCCTGATGTAACTGGCATTTGCAAAGTAGATTGGTGCATCAATTCGAACAACAACAATTCCATCATATATACATGCTTCAGGATACTGTTCAATGTTTCTGTAAATGGTGGTCCCAGGAAGCCACCCCAAGACAGCTGCAATAACAAGATCCAGGACACAACTAATTACAAACTCCAAGAAAATAGTAACAGCAATTAGATATGTTAGAACATGTAAAGTTATTATATATGAATGTAAAATTCAAGCAATTTCAGTGTTAGAATGTAAAATAACATGGACATTAATATGATTGTAAGTTGTAATTACAGCATGACTTTGTCAGTTGTGTATTCAAACTGAAGTCGACTGAAAATATTTTACGTTACAAGTCTGCTAGCTCCCATGACCTATTTTTCATCAGTGTCTAAATCATTTTTGGGACAATCAAGAAGAAGCACTAACCAATATGTGGATTTGCTGATTCATGGATGACATATGCAAGGGAGGAGCTTACCTGCAATATAGATAAAATCAGAATCAGGTTTTCTTATACTTTGAGTCACTGATGCTAGCAATGTGATCTACATGGACTACTTGCATTGGTCAAATACGAAATCCTGAACCTTTAAGGACCATTAGCATAAGAGTTCACAGGTTTTAGGCATTGCTCATATAATATCTGTCTGATATGATGTTTTATATGCAACAACTCTAGTGCGGTACCACTAGCTGTTAGCTTGGATGGTATCACCTCTTGCTTCTTAGACAAGAGGATGGGGTTCCATCCAGTTGTCTTGGCCCTCTTTTCAGCCTCAATTTGAAAGTCCTGTTTCCATGAGTACAAGGCTCGGTCTGCCCAGAAATCTGGGTTCCCACGTAGGTAGGGTGGGGGTTTTTGAAACCAAGGGTGGGTTTGGGTTACTCTATGCTTGGTGTAATTATAGTTGAAAATTGATAAACAGGCTAGATTTCAGTCAGAAAGCAGTCTCGAAGTGATTATTTTGGATATCATTCACTGCTACAGGAATACACGACAAAAAATGAAAGGAATATTAATTTGTAAGAATAGGCCTGTGTGTCAGAAGAGATATTTCCAGTATATTATAGCAGGTGGCTAAGGTGGAGATCTGCGTCTGATGGCAAAGGAAAGGTGCATGAACATAGAATGATTCTGGCAGAAAAATAGTTGAGGTGCTTGCAGCAAAGCTAAGATAGATTGAGCCGGACATAGAAAACTCAAAGAGCTGCATGTTAGTAGGGCACAAAGTTTGACAGAACCAGATCATTTTCAAAAAAATTCCATACATGACATTTATGAGAGAAAACCAGTTCAGTTTCTATGGACAAGGTAATTCATAAGGCCAACTTTAAATAGCTAGGACAAGCTGTAATCATCAAGGTTGTCAAACTCACTTAACAACAACAATGGAATTCCAATTATAGCCTGAAATTAAAGAGGGGAAGAGTAAACAAGGCTGCTCTAAGAAGTAACCTATTTGATCAGACTTTATTAATCCAAAAAGATGAAAAGAATAATTTGTATCCAATTTCAAATTAACAAGCAACAGATAAAGATCCTTACCCCAACAAGCACACCAATCTCAATTCCAAGGAACAATGTTGTAATGCAAGTGATGGTCCAGAGAAGGAAATCTTTCTTGTCCACATGCCACAAAAACAAGGCTTCCTCATAATCCACCTGATGTGATACACATTATATGTACAAATGAGCAAATAACTTAAGCAACCTACCACGAAGTAAATTAAGCAAGAATAATTTAATTAATATTACAGATCAAAATACTACCAAGATCTGGTATTCAGGTACTTACAAGACTTATACCAACAGAAATCACGATGGCAGCAAGTGCACACTGAAACAGTAACATACAAAGATATGATTAGCATAATTATTCATCCCTTGAAAGTTTGAACTGTTGAAAAGTTTAACAGAAACAAGTTTAAAATAAGTCTAAGAACCAATCAGGATAATAATGATCCCTTATCAATGAAACCTCCACTCATTTGGTCATAGCTTCAGCCAATATGATAAACTAAAGCAGGAATTCCCTATGCATAAGCATTACAAACCATAGTTCCAGTAAAAGGCATGGCTGCATTACTTATTCTTTAGAAGCACAGATATCTTATATTTAAAGTTGATGAATAAATGGTTGGCCATGTTCCATCCTGTTGTCAAAGAAATTGGCAGCCCCAATTTCAGGCTCTTGACTAAAGCTGATAAAATATTTGCGGAAGAAGAGAAAAAATAAAAGAAAAAGGAAAAAGAGAAGAAACTTTATTATCTCTATTTCAATTTCATTTAATACATCTCAGAGGTTATTTATACTAGTATACAGACTGCATAAATAAAAAATAATAACCACTGATATAGAATCAAGCTAACAAAGAAAAATAATACAGAATAATATTAACAAAGGAAAATGCTATAGGATTGCATCAACAAAGAAAAATATTATGGGTTGTCGTGTGATCCCTAAAATCATGTGATCACTTAATATCATTCTAACAAAAGCAACAATGCCATGGCATATCTAACAGTCAAGATCAAGCTGATCAACGTACTTGAGGACTTGTTTCATCATTTTACGACACTAAGGCTAGAAAATACAAAGAAGCAGAAGCAAGGAGAGAATATTTGATGGTAACATCCCAAAAGAAAATCTGAACTGTATTTACTCCTTCTCTTTTCTTCTTAAATTACCTAAAAAAATACAGGCAAATTGTATTGTTAAAATGTTTCCATGTGATTTGTACAAATCAATTTCTTTGGGGTTCATACTACCGATCTAGCATGTTATGCAGTATTATGAAAAAAATGTTGTCACATGGAACCTGTATTTATATGCCAACAATCAGTCATTTCTATTTTTGGTTATTAATGTCAGCATATTGCAGGGATCTAATCCTGCTATGAGTCCATGACTTGCACAATAAGCTAAAACTACCTGAGGTATATCTGTAAACAATGGCGTCAAGAAAAAAAGAGCACATCCCACTGTTAATCCCATTATAACCCCAGATAATCCAGTTTTTGCCCCACTATCATGATTTACAGCGGACCTAGAAAAAGCACCTGCACAGCAACAGCCAAATTACCATGGCTATGCAAGGTCAGTACTCATTTTGAAGAAAGACAGAATTTTTGAGAGAATTGAAGAAAGACAGAATTACGGATATATAAATTAACTGGGGATCAGTGCTTTAGTGGCAGTGTTAGGAGAGAAAAAAATGATAATTTGATATCTTAATGCTTGCAATTGGTAAAGCACATTTAAGACATTCACCTGTAGCAGGGTATGCAGAGAAGAATGAACCACAGATATTGGCCATGCCAAGACCGAACAACTGCAAAAGCAAAGTAAAAAGATTATTAATTCATAATAAGGTTAAAGTTATGTTGCATGCTACATTTAATTTGTAAATGTAAGGTTAAATTATGTCGAATGCTACAGTACTGAATGATGTACATTACAGAAAGAGTATGGAGGTATTTGGTGCATTACATAGGTAATGTTGCTATGGTACTGTGATTGCAAAGGGAATGTGATTACCTGATTAAATAACAGTAATCCTACATTGCAGTGTTTGGTATGTACAGTAATGTTGTTGTAAAATAATAGAAAATCCTATATTGTAGTGTTTGGTATATAATTTAAATTACATGGAATATAGGCTAATTTTTTCAAAATACTCCATCCTTACTTGTTGATTATTGTTTATTTTCTAAAGGGATAATTTAATTTGAGAACCAACCATTTTCGGTGACATTACCAGTGTTTGGGTCTAGCATTGATTGTATTATACATCAAAATCATTTCAGAAGAGATGAAATGACAGAATCATTAGCATTGGTCCCCCAATGCATTCTGTTTTTAACCAGAAAATAATAGCAGGAAGCTCATTCTTGTAAATTGTAAACTTCAGGCATTTTGGTAGCATAAATGAAGACATTGAATTGTTTAAGATATATGATGCAACCAATTTTTAGCAAGTACTAGAAGATCATGGATCATCATTTTAGACAATATTAACTCAATGTAAGACATTTGTAGAGATGTTTTATGTTGCTGGGAGGCTCAAAATCTCAAGCGGAGAGATCGGATGAAGCCATGCTGAAGTGGCTGTAGCGATCCAATCCGAATCTTCTTCGAAGAAACCTGTAAAACAAGTCAAAAATCGATGGGATCCTCTGATCTTTGACCCTTCAATGCTTAAGTTAATTTGAGCTTCAAGAACAGGAGGTAGAAAAAGTAGAATAGAAAGCAGGAGGATTTGTATGGAACTATAAAGTTTATGACTTTGTGAGAGCTAGAGTTCTAGTGGCAGAGTCTCCCTCTAGTTTGAGCTTGGGATTTGAGAGTCAGAACTTACCTGGAGAATCCCCTAACTCTCTATTTATAGAGGGACTGATGAGGCCGTTAGAGAGTTTGTTAAGCTGTTAAAGGTCAGCTGTAAGTGAGCTAGAACATAACCGTATATATTTGCTGGAAATAAGGTCATACTTAGCTATATGTATCAGCTAAGGATGAGTTATAGTATGGCTGTATGTGAGATCATGGTCAGCTATGGCTTAGTTGTAGAGATTGTGGTGACTCTCATAGAATGATTGCTACCGCTAATATAATGGCTCACCTCGATAAAAAATTGAGGTGAGATCAAGTATCATATGAAATCGAGCGTCTCGGATATATAGAACACTTTGCTTCAGGTTGGCTTTCTTATGAGCTCAGTCTTTGATTCAGGTCGGCTTTATATGAACTCAGTCTCTAATTCAGGTTGGCTTTCTTATGAGCTCAGTCTCTTGTTGTTTTCAACTTTCTGTTGAGGTCGACTCCCGTTGAGGTCGATTTTATGGTGACTTCGGTCTCAAGTTGAGGTCGGTTTTGTGGTGAACTCGATCTTAAGTTGAGGTCGATTCAATGATATGGTGAGGTGGGATAAACTCCACAACACTTGCTCTTCACTTCTGAGTTTGAAGAAGTTATTTTGGATGAAAGAAGTAGTCCAAAAAAATAAGTTCTCAACTTGTTCGAGGTGATAAATTTGTACCATTTAATTTTTCAAGTGAACTGCTCATAATTTTGAGTAGATCAGAAGATATCCTCGATCCAGAGATCGATATTTAATAGAACTTCAAAATAACCTCGATCTGGAGATCGATAATAAAATTTCAAGATAATTTCGATCCAGAGATCAACAATAGAATTTCAAAATAACTTTGATTTAGAGATCTATATTTGATAGAATATCAAAATAACTTGGACCCTAAAATCGATATCTATATGAGCTAAAAGATAATATCGATTCGTAGATCGATATTTGAGAGATCTTATCTTCATTTATGTCTCTCGGAGCTCTACCAATCCGAAGATTGAATTTGAAAAGATCTTATCTCCATTTGTGCCCTTCGAAGCCCTACTAATCCGAAGATTGAATTTCATAGATTGAAAGATAATGTGCAAGAATAAGCTCATCGGACTATTTGTTATTGATAATACTTTCGAAGATTTTCATAATTCTAAGTATGGAGAGATCGATAGTTTATAAGATAACATCAATCCTGAGGTAGGTATAACCTCGACCTAGAGATTGATATTTTGTAGAGCTGAAAAGATAACCTTGATCGTGAGATCGATATTTATGTGAGCTGAAATATAATCTTGACCTTGAGGCCAATATCTGGTAGAAATTCAAGATAACCTAGACCTTTAGGTCGGTATTTGATAGAACTGAAAGATAACCTCGATCTTCAGATTGATATTTTATAGAACTGAAAATAACCTCGACCTCTAGATTGGTATTTTATAGAACTGAAAGATATCCTCGACCTTCAGGTTGATATTTTATAGAACTAAAAGATAACCTCAACCTTCAGGTTGGTATTTTATAAAATCGAAAGATAATCTCGACCTTAAGGTTGGTATTTAGTAGAACTGAATGATAATCTCGATCTTCAGTTCAATATTTTATAGAACTGAAAGATAATCTCGACTTTTATGTCAGTATTTTATAGAACTGAAAAATAATCTCGATCTTCATATCGGTATTTGGTAGAATTGAATGATAACCTCGACCTTCAGATCATTTATAGTACTAAAGATAACCTCGATCTTCAGATGGATATTTTATAGAATTGAAAGATAACCTCAATCTTTAAGTCAGTATTTGATAGAATATCAAGATAACTTCGATCCTAATATCAGTATTTGATAGAACTGAATGATAATCTCGACCTTCAGATCGATATTTTATAGAACTGAAAGATAACATCGACCTTCAGATTGATATTTTATAGAACTGAAATATAACTTCGACCTTCAGATCGGTATTTGATAGAATATCAAGATAATTTTGACCTTGAGATCGGTATTTAGGAGATCTTATCTTCATTTGTCCCTCTCGAGGCTCTACCAATCCGAAGATTAGATTTTTAGGAGATCTTATTTTTCATTCCTCTTAGGCTATACCAATCCAGAGATTATATTTTGAGAAGATCTTATCTCTATTTGTGCCTCTTAGAGCTCTACCAGTTTGGAGATTGGATTTGGAGAGATCTGTAATAGAATTTCAAGATAACTTCGATCCGAAGATCAATATTTCATAAAGCTGAAGATAACCTCGACCCTGAGATCGGTATTTTATAGAGCTGAAAAGATAACCTTGACCCTAAGATCAGTATTTGGTAGAAATCCAAGATAACTTCGACTCTGAGGTCGGTATTTAATAAAAATCCAAGATAACTTCGACCTTGATGTTAGTATTTTATAGAGCTGAAGATAAGTTCAGTCCTGAGATCGATATTTTCAAGATAACCTCGACCTTCAGATCAGTATTTTATAGAGCTGAAGATAACTTCAGTCTTGAGATCGGTATTTTCAAGATAACCTCGACCTTCTGATCGGTATTTTATCAAACTGAGAGATAACCTCGATCTGTAGATTAGTATTTGGGAGATCTTATTTTCATTTATACCTCTTGAGGCTTTACCAATCTGGAGAATTAGATTTTGAAGAGATCTTATCTCTATGCCTCTCGAGGCTCTACCAATCCTATGGATTGGATGTTGAGGAGATCTTATCTCTATGTCTCTTGGAGTTTTACCAATCCTGAGGATTGAATTTTGAGGAGATTATATCTCTATGCCTCTCGAGGCTTTACCAATCCTGAAGATTGAATTTTGAGGAGATCTTATCTCTATACCTCTCCGGGCTCTATCAATCTTGAGGATTGAATTTTGAAAAGATCTTATTTCTATGCCCTTTGGAGCTCTACCAATCTTGAGAATTGGATTTTGAGGAGATCGTTATCTCTATGCCTCTTAAGGTTCTACCAACTCTGAGGATTGGATTTTCAGAAGATCTTATCTGGAGATTGGGTGTCTCACCTTCTGATGAGCCTCTGTTGAGCTTTTTTATTGAGGTCAATTTTTTGATGAAGTCAAATTTATTTAGTCTTATCTACTCAATCTTCACCTTATATTTGGGCTTGATATTCGTCATGGCTTTATTTAACTTTTGTTTTAGTTTATGTGCTCAAGAACCTGTTGTCTTGCAAAAAGAAATAAAATAGTAGATGTAGTTTAAGAATCTATTACCATGGAGGTTATGCATTCTGTTTGAGAGCCTCTGGATTCTGTTTAACTCCTTATTCTTTGCCTTAGCTTGGGCTTAAGCTTTGACTCCATTTGGACTTGTTTTTGCTTTATGTTGGCTCGATTTCTATTTTGGTTCGGCTATGATTTTGATTTCGGCTTGGCTATATTTTTCTCCTTTGATCCTACAAGAAGAAAAAGAGAGAATAGCAGATGGAAGCTTAAGAGTCTTTTACTAGGAGTTTTTGTGTGAGAACTTGCGAGTTCTACTTGATTGCTTGTTGTTTGGCTCTGGCTTGATCTGTGCTCAGTGCCGACTTAAGGGTAAAGCCACCAAAGCAAGGGCTTTAGGCCCCAATTTGTTTTAGGCCCCCAGGCCCCCTCCCTCTGCCATCCATTTGCACCACATCCAGCCATCCACCTACGGGCACGAGAAGATGAATGGCACTGGAGACAAAGATGGAGACAACGAGATAGGAGACGACGAGCGGGAGCGACGAGACAGGAGTGGGTGAGGAGGCCTCGAGGCAGAGAAAAGCGGTTGTTCGTCAGGGCCATGGGCGAAGAAGTTGGCAATTCGGGCAGTGGGGTTGTCGGAGAGCTTGCAGAGGGAGGCCTTGAGGCAAGTGAGGGCGACACCAATGAGAAGACCATCAAAGGCACCGGTGGTACCACCGTCGATAGAGAGGATGCGGACCCGTCCCATCATCCGATGGTAACGATCTGACTTGAGGGGCGTCTCCTGGTCTCCGATGGTGGACATTCCACGCTTGAGGGATATCTCTAGCAGGGCAGAGTTTCAGGCTTCCGGCGGCACCACGGCGGGGGGTTTTCGAGCTTCCGATGTCTGAGCGACGGCAAGGAAGACGGAAGGTCAGAGTCTCCATGTATCGGTTTGTTTCTTTTATTTTTTTTCCTTTCCTGAGTTGTGACACATATGGCAACTGGAACTGGCAATAGCGTGGTCAAAGAAATAATGCTGCATTGTTATTTTTTTTTATAAAAAGAAGGTTCAACTTGAATCGGGCTATGGATTCCCTTTACTTTTAACAGCATCTTTTGTAACAATCATGCTAAATCTTTACTATTATAGATGGAGGCCACTTATCCCTGCTTCAGTATACTACACACCTTTTGTTCAGGTTCAAAGTTTGGCTGGGTTACTCAGATTAATATTTCTTTTCTAATAATTTTTATACCTTTTGGATCTACTGTATTATTCATAGTTGTTGTTTCTTTTGTTTTCTTTTTACTTTTTGAACTTAGTCCTCTCCGTTTACTAATGCAAATGTTTGTATTGGGGCTATGTTCAGATGTTTTGTACATAGTATATATTTCTAAATAAACTCCTATAGTCGTGTACAAAAAATGCTTCATATTGGATATAATATGAAGGGCAAACAGAAATATATGAAGGCTAATTCTTGTACTAAAGTTATATCAGTTTTTAGAGTGGTACAATATATATATTCATTATTTTCTTCTTCTACTAAATGATAAAAAATTTTACACAATAATATATCTAATCTAACTCTTAAATCATTGTCATAAATATATTGAAAAAGTCGTATTGAAAATGTTAAAGCAATAAGATTTCAATCTCCACAAATAAAAGATGTTTTATTGAAATTAGCAGAAATTAGTGAAAATTCTAAAACTAAAAGTGAAGCTAATTGCTTAGCAACATATGAGTTTGAAAATTTTGAGTTTTTGTTGGGTATGACTATTTGGTATAATATATTATTTGCTGTTAACTTAGTTAGTAAAATTTACAATCAAAAAATATACATATTGATGTTGCTATAGAACAACTAAAAGATCTTCTTTCTATTTTTGAAAAATATAGAGAATATAGATTTTCATCTACTATAATTTTTTTTAAAGAAATTATATTTGAAATAAAAATAGAGCTTAAATTTTATGATAAATGTATCATTTATAGAAAGAAATAATTTGATGAGAATATTTACAATGAAATAATAAAATCCCTTGAAGAAATATTTAGAATTAATTATTTCTTATATATAGTAAATTAAGCAATTTTTTCACTCCAAAGAAAATTAGAACAGTTTCAGATATATTGAAAATATATTTAGTTTTGTATTTAGCGATAAAAAATTGAAGTAATCAGACAATGATAGTTTGAAAAAATATTGTCTTAATCTTGAATGTTTCTTAAAATATAATAACTACTCTGATATTGATGATTTAGATTTATTTTCAGAGCTAAAAATTTTAAAAAAATTATATAAGTAGAAAATAACAGTCCAATGGACATACTCAATCATATAAAATGGCTCGACTCTTTTTCAAATGCATATATTACTTTTAGAATAATATTAATAATTTTAATAAGTGTTGCTTCGGTAGAAAAAAATTTTAAAATTAAAATTAATAAAATCTTACTTAAGATCAACAATATCTTAAAAAAGATTAAATAGATTAACTATATTATAAATTAAAAAAAATATTAGAAGAACTTTATTATAAAAATTTAATTAAAAATTTTGCATCTCAAAAAGTTAGAAAAATAAAATTTCAGTAAAAAATTATATAAAATTTAATAAAAAAATTATATTTTAGTATTTAGCTTTAGGCCTCCCAATGTGTTGAGCCATCTTGTCTGTGCTTTGGATCATTTTAATTTTGACTAGAGATCAGGCTCTCTTTCTCTCTCTCTTTTTTTTTTTTCAAGACCTGAACTTTTGGAGATACTCGTGGGTTGCCTCAGCGCATAAGAAGCACAGGGCCGGAAATCAATGTCCTCGGCTTGATGATGTTGAAAGTAAGGTGCAAACAGGATGATCCTGCAAGTCACCTAGGATTTGTCGGAGGTCAGATTCGTGTGTCGGCCTCATTCAGGCCACTTTAGATTTATCCGAGGTCAGATTCATGCGCAACGCACTCGGTGGAGGTTTGTTGAAGACAGGGCCTTCATCACTTCTAGGCTTTGGAGACACTCATAGGTCTCCTCATCATCTCAGTCCGACAAGGTTTGGCATAAGAGAACTTTGTTCCAACAATGGAGATGCATAGAAGCTTGGGATATCATCGATCTATTGGGAGGAGATGCATGAGAGCTTAGGAGGTGCACAGCAGCTCGAGAGAGAACCGAGCTACCCATGCTCGACACCGGGAGGAGGCGAGGTGCAGAGTAACTCGAGAGAGAATCGAACTACCCATGACCGACATCGTGAGGAGGCGAGGTGCATAGGAGCCTAAAGATTACCGACCTGACTAGTGTTGACGTCGAAGGTCCACCAATCGGATCGGATTTGGTGTTGGGAACGCCCACAGAAGCAGACAGGAGAGTCGGAGACCACTGGGGGCCACCAATTCGGTGGAGTCCATCGTCAGGAGGCACGAGAGCGAGGGAGACATCGGGGAAGGCCGGTCTGCCATTCATGGCTCCAGGAGGCGTCGGTGAAGGCGGATCGGCCGTTCCTGGCTCTAAGAGGCGCACAGGAGTGCCGGGGATGCCGAGGAAGGCTGTTCCATCGAAGTCAAGCACCAGGAGGAGCACAGGCGAGGCTACATCAGGAAGCCATCAATCCGACGGAACTGGCGGTGTTTTGGCATCAGAGGCTCATGGGAGCCGACGTTGTTCAGGCCGGAGAAGAGAAGCGTAGATGTCGGGACCGTCGATTTGGTGGATCCGACGTCGAGATGTGCATGGGGGCACCGGAGGCTCGCTAACTACCTTGGGCGGAGGGAGCTGATTTCTCCCTTCTTTCCCCCTTTTCATCCTTTCTTTTCTTTTCTATTCTTTTCTTTTCTTCTTTATTTTTTATGTCACCTGTAAGGTGACCTTGGCCATGTCCAAGGCCAAATGCATGAGAATTTTCTTCTCTCTTCTTCTTTTTTTTCTAATATATGCACACACATATATATATATATATATATTGATCTGTCTAACCTCACACAGTCCGATTCATGTTTAACTATCCTATATAGAACTTAAATAATTATATTTATAATGAATAATTACGATCAAGGGGTTAGTTGGCTCAAATGATTGGGTTAACTCTACCCCTATGTATATGAGATATTATCCATTTTGACTCGTAACCATTTTTGGGCCTCAATGAGCTTTGATCATTTGGAGCTTCATAGTTTTACTCTTTACGAAGAGGGAAAAAGTTTCGATCCATATTAGCCATACTTCCTCTTAACCCATAACTGATGTAAGATTGAAAATGTTATCTCTTTACAACATGAATATTATCTTACCTCAGTTGGGTCAATCATGAAGCATATATAGCTTAATATAATAAGTTCAAAATATTAAGAATAATATGGCTTTAAAGATTAGATTGATTAATTAAGAACAAACCAATCTTAATAAATTGAATATAATAGAGGTTTAAGAAATACCTCTATCCGATGTCGTTATAGGTAGATTGGATCTCCCATATATTAGATGAAATTTATCTTAAGATATTTCATCTCCTTCCCTTTCAAGAGTATGTTGTTTTAAAATCTCAAATCGGAACTTGAGTTTTCTTAAACATATATCTCATTCGGATAGACTTTTTTGTCCTTGTTTGATTTTTTTTTCTTAGCTCACGTGCTCAAGAACCTGTTGACCTGCAAAGAAAATAATAGAATAATAAATAGAGTTTGAGAGTTTATTACCATAGAGGTCATGAGTTCTGTTTGAGGGTCTTGAAAAAAGAAAAGGTCAAAAAGAATATTTTTGCCCATCATGTTCTTGAGCACCGAGCCTGACCCTTTGATTTTCTGAATTGATGAGTGTCGTCACTTCACAGTATATAGGGACCGTTTTCATTAATGCCATGAGTTAACAGCTTAAAGTTTTAAGGATCGTGTAGTAAAGTGATGTGACTTGATAAGATTATACAAAGAGATCTAACCTCCTATGGATAAGAAATGAGATATTAAAAAAAAATTTATTGAAGGTTTATCGTCAATGTGATGCCCTTTTGGGGAAGAACTTTCATCTGTCCCCCAATCTCCATTGAAATGGAGGTGAAGCTAGTTTTGGCACATCTCCAGAGAATGACAGTGAAGGCACGTAGTTATTTTATGCTCTCTGATTTATCATTTTTTCATAAAGTTGTTGGCACAGGCCCCCCTTCTAACATCAATTTATTGTTATGAGGCTCAAAATCTCAGAAGAAGAGATCAGATGAATCCATGCTGGAGTGGCTACAGTAATTCGATCTGAGTCTTCTGTGAAGGAACCTGCAAAATAAGTCAAAAATCGATGGAGATTCTCTGGTCTTTGACCCTCTGATGCTTTTAAGCCTCGAGAACAGGAGGTGGAAAAAGTAAAATAGAGAGCAAGAGGATTTGTGACTTTATGGGAGCTAGAGTCCTAGTGACAGTCTCTCTCTAGTTTGAGCTCTAGTTTGAGCTCGAAACTTAGGAGTCAGAACTTACCTGAATGATCCCTTGGTCCTCTATTTATAGAGGGGCTGATGAGACTATTAGAGAATTTGTTTGGTCGTTGGAGGAGTTTGTTAGGCTGTTAAAAGCCAGTTATGAGTGAGCTAGAGCATAACTAGGTGTATTAGCTGAAAATGAGGTCATATTTAGCTGTATGTGGCAGCTGAGGATGAGTTATAGCATGGCTGTATGTGAGATCGTGGTCAGCTATAACTTAGTTGTAGAGATTGTGATGGGCTCTCACAGAATGATTCTGCCACTAATGTAATGGCTCATCTCGATAAAAGATCGAAGTAAGATCAAGTATCATATGAGATCAGACGTCTCAGATATATGGAACACTTTACTTCAAGTCGGTTTTCTTATGAGCTCAGTCTCTGGTTCAGGTTGGCTTTATATGAACTCAACCTCTAATTCAAGTCGGCTTTCTTATGAGCTCAGTCTCTTTTTGTTCTCAGCTTTTTGTTGAGGTCGGTTTTATGGTAACCTCAGCCTCAAGTTGAGGTTGGTTTTGTGGTGACCTCGGCCTTAAGTTGAGGTCGGCTCTATGATAAGGTGAGGTGGGATAACCCCCACAACATCTTGTATTTTAGATTAGCACTGGCCACAGAGATAATAGGGGCCTTTCCAACTTGTTTGGCGGAGTGTAGCCCAATACCGTTACCATTACGATGTGGCACTTCAACTAGAATCCGAGGGTGCGAAGACGGCGACCCCATGGTACGGATCCAATTTGATTCTGATTATATCTCGGTATATCTATTTTGGTGAGATATGTTATCTTTGAGGCATGAGTACTTTTTTAGAATTTTTTTTCTCTTGTACTCTATAATCTTCATGATTAAAGATAGTGAAAATCTTCGTCCTTCTCTGTCTGTGGTTTTTCCCTTGATTTAGGGGTTTTCTATGTAAATCCTGTGTATTTGCATTGTTCTTTGTCTCTTCGATTTCTTGTTTATTGACGTTTTGCTACAACAACATTTTATCTAGGAGGATCTCAAGAAGGAAAACATAATTTGAGATTAAAGCGAAAAGGATTTAAATCAGTATACAGATCGATTCCATATATGTCAAGAAATTTCAGTTTGACAAAAAGCCAGCCATGTGCATGTGGCTGTATGTGTTCCAATGAGCAATCGGTGAGATTGTGAGAAACATTCTTCTAGTGTATTGCCTTGTCCAGGCCCAGTTTGGTATTAGTGATAAATTGTGAAAACTAGAATCTACTGCATCATTATTTTTCTGAAAACAAGTTAATACAGCATATGTGAAAGAAGAGAATTCTGCGTATGTTTTTAGAGACATCAGTTCTCATTACCAAAATAAAAGCTTATGTGATATAAAGTTTTCCAGTCTTTACCTCTTGATTTGGATCCAATTCATACCCATTCTTTGCTGCCAAAGCTTTGGCTATCCCCACAGATTCCTAAAGTTCCAAATTGTTAGTGATTATTTACTCTGGAAAATGAGAGGAGAGGATGGAGAGGGAGAACAAAATTTTGATTTTACCAAAACCGCCACAGCCGTGATGAGAAATGCAGTCGATATTAGGGATCGTGCATACTGAAATTCTCCAGGAATATGGAATTTTGGAAGCCCTTGCGGTATTTCACCTATCTAAAAGTAATAAAAATGGAACAAATCTTATTACCTGGAAGAAGCTGTAGTTCTTTAAGAAAGAGAAAAGGAAAAGTGGCGATCATATTGGCCTACTGAAGGACTAAACAGTCTATCATTCACAAGAGGTCTGTACATATTATGCATGTTGTATTATATATGTGAATTGGCTAATCAGAATTCCCTCCTTGTATCTTCAAAATGTCATCAGAGTCGCAAACTTTTCCACAACATTTGATATATATATAACTTGAACATGAGACACCATGTCAAAAACAAATATAACAAACTCCAGAGCAGGTGCCTGATTCTTCTTGCTAAGATTTATATCTGATTTCTATCAAAAAAGAAAAAAGATTTGCATATGATATTGTCCTTCATTTGGAAATTTTGACATCAATGCGAAACAGTTGATTGATTTTCTCCATTTCCATATCTTTACATCACTATCCCACTCACAACAAATGACAACCAAAGTTTTGTCTGGATAACTCTGGAAAGGTTATATAGTGGAATCTGATCCTACAGCAATGAGATGAATAATCCTATCAGTAACTAAACTTTTATCTTCTATTATTAAAAACTAATAAACAATGAGATGTGGCATCTTAGAAAATATGAAGTTGGTGACGACAATATTGGGTAGATGAAGATGCTAAATCTATGTTTCAAAGCCATTTACAGAAGATTTCCTTCAAGTATAGCTCTTTGCATGCTTACAAGAAAGACTCAGTTTAAAAGGTCCTAGCATATATGCATCACCATATTATAGGTTTCTAATTTCTCACTTTGGCTGTGTTCTCGTAACTTCTCATGTTGGAACGTCATTGCAAGAGATGATCTTTGATTGCATATAATTTTAAGCAGTAACTAGCCTTCCCTTAGTTAGGTTTGTTCTTGCATAAAATGAATGAAAATACAAAGTGGAGAACATGCCCTTACATCTGAATCTTGTCAAATCAAATATAAAAAGCAACTAATATCACAATCTTCTATGCAGGCGAATCTGACAGACGTACATCTTACCACAGAAATTGAAGATGGATGAAAGACTTTCATGAAAGATGTACCCAGTATGACTGCTAGAAGTGGTCCTGAAGAACCAAGGAATTTCAAATTCTTTTTTGTTTTCCCCTGCAACATTTTAGTCATGGCAACAGTCATTATGTTTGCTCTCCTTGAATATTAGTTGGAACTTCAAAAAAAGTAATAGGCACCAGGTGCTTCATGAGGATGATAACTGAAAGAATGGTAGATCCCATTACAAAGGGGGGCCACGAGAACTGCAACAAGAAGGAAGTCAGTAATAGAGCTAGTATATATTAATGATTCTTGAAACAAATTCATCGTAGGATGTAAAGCAACAACACTTGTGTAACACGACGAACAGTTCTGAACTTCAAAGGAAGGGCATGAAAGATAGTTAAAATTGTTACTGAGGACAAACAAATAAAATTTGGGCTCCTTAAAAAAATAAATCTGTAAGTGTGACCTGATGCCAATTTGTGCTTCACACATTCATCTTGCAAGTTGTGAAAATGGATAGTTGCAGAATTAGTAAATTTTCACAATATAGTAGCCAATGAAGGCGAAAACCTGTTCGTGCTGCAACTCTACTTATCCACTCTTTGGGCACTGTTAACTAATAACTCCTACCAAGATTTTCCCTCGTTGGCACAATTTATAAAACGACTGGTTGATTGCATGGTTGAGATAAAGGACGGCAAAGTAGCAAGTACACTTCATATATCAGTTAAAACGTCATTCAGGAGGAAAAAAAACTGTCTATTTCTTGTTCAACCACCGAAGAAATAAACTTTATCTCAAGTTTGAGTCATCATCTTTATAAACCCTTCTTCGTGATTGTTTCTGTTTACAAGACCACCAGCTATATTTCATGTGAATGTAAGAATTTAAAAGAAAAACCTTTAACGATGGATGCATCATTTAGGCTTTGACAGATAAGAGACCAAAAATATTAGTTCTTGGATTACATGTAAATTTTGTTTTATATGGTGTAACAGGACCAAATAAATAAAGTAAACAAAGAAACACAGGACAGATTTTCAACTCTTTCACAAAAAAAATTTAATCTTTGATCACACTTTGCATGCCAATATCAAAACAAGGTATATCCAATGCAACTCATTGAAAAGTTGCTGCCGTTATTACAAATTAACAAGCCTTATCCTTGTAAAGTGAAATTATTGCAATACCATAAAAGTTATTGCAAACAGAATTCACATTGAAAGTGCAACAAAAATTCATGGCATCACTTTTATTGCTGCGACATAGGCTGCCAAAGAAAGTGACCTCTAAGTTGAGCAAACTTATTATCAAAAATCAAAATCCCAGGCAGGCGGATTCTCAAATGGCAGGTAATAACTGAAACCATATGCATGCTGGAAGTACGAGCAGAGCATGCAGTAAATCCATATATCAAGAACACAAAAGACTCCCTAGTTTACTAACAGGAAGGATATTGAGAGCTCACATTTCCAGAACCAGCAACAATACTTTTCGCAAGTGGTACAATTTCACTGCTCCTAACTATGTCGTATCCTAAGAAGTATTTGGTTTGAGATAGTGCGATTACAATGGCTGAAGCAGTAATGAAGCCAGAAATTACAGAGCGACCGATGAAACGGAGAATCCAACCAAGCCTGAAAGGGAGAATGGAGATATAGCCTCGTAAGAGAAGACTCAGAAGACAAGGGCTGTTCAAGAAATGAACATGCAGTCTATTCAAAAAAAAAAAAAAAAGGAAAAGAAATAAACATGCAAATCAAGAGCTTTATAAAGAAGGACAGAACATAAAAACCAATACAGAGTGTTGCCTAGGATAATGCCACAAGTATAACTTTTTTTTTCACTGATTAAGGAAATAAGGAATTGAAAAGTCGTAAAATGCAACCAATAATGCAGACATGGATTTGGACACCTACTCAGACGCCCCTTCATCAAAGTTGGAAGATACAAAGCCAAACCATGTGAAGGCCATAATCATGACAGTTCAACTGTACCAGTTAAATCGGGGAAGAAGAAGAAGAAGTCTGATACCTTAGCAGCCCCATTATACATTCTACTACGCCAACCATAAACGCCAATAATATAGCAAGCTCTGTGTAAAGCTCATCTGAGGGATCAACAATGTTACTCACAGCATTCAAAACTACGAGAGAGACCAGTGTCACAGGACCTATTGCAAGCTGACGGGATGACCCAAATATAGCATATGCGAATATTGGAACAAAACCAGAATCTGTGTGGAAAACCGACTGGTTTCAGAAAATGCAACAACTGATACACAACAAACTTTTGATCAAAAAATTAAATAAAATATAAAAAAGTAAGCAAAATAGAGAGATTATTGTACTCACAGAGCCCATAGATTGGATGAAGCCCAGCTAACTTTGCATATGACATTGCCTGACAAATAATTCAAAGTGAGTTTCTCCAAGTGCCAACTTGACAATTAATCATACAAGGATATGTAATGATAATTAAAAAAGTAACTTAATAAGAAATTTATAGATATTAGCCATGAGATTTTAATATCCTTATGGATGTAATGACAACTAAAACAAAGATGTTGCTGACAGAAACTAATACTGTTTTGATTGTAGTTCTAAGCATCCTAATTCCAGTTATAATAGACATGGTTG
Source organism: Elaeis guineensis (assembly GCF_000442705.2). NCBI lineage: Eukaryota > Viridiplantae > Streptophyta > Magnoliopsida > Arecales > Arecaceae > Elaeis > Elaeis guineensis. The sequence goes on from NC_026002.2 coordinate 71,402,469, forward strand.
TTCCTCAGCCAGAATCAAAAATTGAGTAGCTCTGTCAAGACAACTAATTAATAAACTTCATGATTCGAACTTCCTATTCCCCCATTAAAAAAACTAGTGCAAGCACCTGAGGGATGAGCATGACACCGACGGTAACACCGGCGACGACGTCCATCTGGAGGTACTCTCTCCAGCGGTAGGTGCGGATCCACCGGATGCATGGGAGCAGCAGCTCCAGCAACTCCACCGCTGTCATGCTACCGGCTTTAGACCTCCACCGGAAGAAAGGCGTAGCCAAGGAAGGAGGCGGCGATGGGTGACCGAGCGGCGTCAACCTTGCCTGCCGGACTACGCCGGTGCCGATCTTGCCGTCCGGGAGGTCCAGAGAGCTGGAAGTGGCGTAGGGTATCTCCATTCCGGACCTCACACCTACCAGCTACGTGAAGGCGACTGGGCTTAATATAAGATGGAAACTGTGGAGGTGGATGTGGCAGGGTATATATTACTGTAGATTTGGAGGTCAAGTTGTATATCCTGGTGCTCCAAAACCATCACCGCAGCGTGGAGCACTGTTCAATAGTTAATTACCGGGTGGTGGGCATGCAGGCGGCAACTGGAACGTTTGGCTCTTCCTACTGTTTCGCTTCCGGATACTGGCCTCCTGGTATCACGATTTGAAGGAATGGTGCAGATTGTAGGAACCTTATACCTGCTGAAGTTATGGTGCCTCTCTGTGCACCGTCGCAATAGTTAAGTTACCTCAATTTCGTGCGTTGCGAAAGCTCCCACGTCTCACCGCGAAGAATTTTCCAACTCCTACAACGGCCAAAGCATTGATTTTAGAGCATCATTGGATTTTAGTTTCCTAGTACGGTACCCACCCGAGCCGTTGTTGAGTCCATCAAGTAACACTGACGCACCATCGGGTTGATAAATGATGGACTTGTGGTGTAAGATACCAATCTTCTTGGCATTCGTGCAGTAGGGCTTTTTGGTAACGGGGTTGAGCCCCAAAAATGCTGTTCTTATGTTGTAGGTTTATGCTGACAATATTTGTGGAGAACGGATCCCCCGCCGTGCACATGTGGCACCATAGGATGCGATCCACTCATGGATGCCATGCGCCATAGAATGGGTGGCTATCAAACAACATATACAATATCCATCGCATAATCTATGCTTGTGCACAACCATCCATCCTGCAATAACTAGCATACATAGGTGCACCACATCCTGTGGTGCCGCATACGCACCACAGATAATTCATGACCTTGCTTGTAACATCTGACTAGTTTTTCAAATGACGCAGCTAGTGACGTTGATTTTAACATATCTTTTAAAAAAATCTAAATGATACCATCTGAAGGTTTAAATATAGCTTTCAAGTTTCCAACACATTGATTGATGGTGTAGATGGAGATGAACCGGAGGTCTAAATATAGCTTTCAAGTTTCCAAGACATTGATTGATGGTATAGATGGAGATGAACCGAGAACTATATATATATATATATATATATATATATATATATATATATATATATATATATATATATATATATATATATATATATACACATCGGATTGTGTTAGCTTTAAAGAGTATTTTAATTTTTTTATTATTTATTTATATTACGGCCAACTCTTTATTGTCTGTCGTCGGTGATGAGCATCTACAAAACAGCATCCTCACAGATCGAAGTTGTATTCAGCGGAGATCCTCCGATACTTAAGTTAGAGTGAGAATTGGTGAACAGTAAATTTGAATATCGAGTGTAGCAAACCTCTGGTCAGAAGTATCCTACCAGTACTGTTCTCTTATCTTCCTTTTATAGATGAATCCGATACAACCGTCAAGCACGTAGTCTCGCTTTTTATGGTACTAAATTATCGGACCATAATTATAGAGTTAGTGGGTTGTTAATTTCCAATAATTGCCGTCGCACGTAGTCAATAATCGTTAATAACGGTTACGGCATGTTGAGCAGATTGACCGACTATATGTCGGTTATCTTGGTATGTCGATAGAACGTTCGTGTGACCATCGGCTAGTAGTTCTAATATGCCGACGATCTCAAGTCAAAGATTGTTCTGTCGTCACTCCGTAATAGCCGAGTATCAATTAGTTTGTCGACCATGAGTCGGCTTCGAGTGTCAATTAGTTTGCTGACCATGAGTCGGCGTCTACTGATGCATAGTCAGAATTGTATATTCAATCGGTTGATCGTTATTGAGTCGGATGTCGGAGGTTCGTTGACTTTAGTCGGAGATCGATTGACTTAACCCAATAATTTATTTCTAATCATCAAATTAAATATGAATTATTTGGATTTCTAGTTAAAGCCTACGTGTTTTATTTCAAAGGTTATGTCTATTTCATGCCAGAAAATTTTTTTGTTATTTGAAAAAGCCCTCTCCGTGGGCAGGCGGAGGTATCGCGGAGAAGCTATGGGTCGTCGGGGGTGGGTGGGCGGGTCTCGCAGAGCAGAGGAGGGGCGAGGCATCGGGGTTGTTGGGGGGCGGGTCGGGGGGGGATATGGCCTATGGGGGCGGTGCAGACTAGCCGCGGGCATCGAGGGCCCGAGGGGGTGGGTGGGAAGGGATCGAGATAGGAGGAGCCGTGTGCCACAGCAGGGCGCCAGGGGGGGGCACAAAGAGAAGCCACGGGCGCCGGCGGGTTAGGGGGGCAGTGGTTGTGTTTTGGGGTGCAGCGTGGGATTGGGGATGATGGCGGAGGAGCCGCGGGCGGGGGGACAATGAGGGGGTGGGGGGGTGTGCAGTGCGGAGAAGCCATGGGCAGACAGAGGAGGAAGAAGAAAGGAAAAAATAATAATAAGAAAAAAATATTATCTATCAGTCCCTAATTTGACTCACAATTATTTTTAAATCCCTCAAGTTTTCAGTTAGAATAAAATATCTCTGGACTGCTAATGACTTATTTTTGGATCCCTACCATCTCCTGTTGCCATCTGCTATAATTTAAGCCCATTTAAATGATCGAAATGGCCTTGATAGTTTTAGAGGAAAAGATTAACCCTGTAGAGACTTACTTAGTGATGGTTTTTGGATTATTTGCAAATGCCGCCCCTCTAACTTCCTCAACTGAAATTCTTTCTTAATGCCACATCTCTAATCCCACATCGCCGCCACCACTACCACCCTACAAGCCAATTGCATGGGGATACGATGGGATATTTCTTTATTATCTTCCTACTCATTTGCATGACATTAGTTATTTTATCTATATGAGGTATTATGTTTTATCATTTACTGCATCATTTTTATATGATTATGATAAATCTCATAAATTAGGACAATAATTTTAGGGCCATGATGAGATCATACCAGTGAGACCTAAAATCTTGATAGCCCCAATCTAAAAAATTTTCAGTTATTGGATTATCTAAATTTTTTACATTAAATCATAAAATTTTTTAGATCAAATCTAAATTTTTATGATTTTAAATTAAAATAATTTTGATTAAATAAGATTAGATGTAACTAGTTTCTTCGCAACTTGCATTACATACAACACCTAGGATTTTAAGATCTAGAATTTTGCAAGAAAATAAATTTTTTTCTTTCATTTTTTTCTTTATGGGATCTCACAGTGGCACCCCTACATGCCATAAGAGCACCCCATTGAATGGAAAGAGAGGGTCATGTAACCCTACTTACTCCTATGATCGGACGGCTTGATAATTATCCAATCCGAGTATTTTGCTACTCAGAATATCTAATCTAATTCATATATCATATATACAAAAATTTAGATCTAATCTAAATTATATTGGATCTAATTTTATATTAGATCATATCTAAAATTAGATCATAATATATCTTATGCATTGCTAAATTTAGATTTCAACTCTACATGCATATATGTTCATATCATAATGAACCTTTGCTCTGATACCATTTGAAGGAAAGCGTGGTAGTTTTATGCATGTATTTTTAAAATTTTATAATGGAATATACATAGATTAAATAATTTAATCTATAATATATGCATAGATCAAATCTAAAACTATCATACAGGATCCATGATATGAACTAATATGTATGTATGTAAATCTGAAATCTAAAATTCAACAAGTATAGATCATATCTATATGTAATTAGATTACATCTAAATTATATTTAGATCATATCCAAATATGAATTGAATTCAAAACTTCATACTTGAGCGTGGGTATTAGATCACTGCATCCGAAATCTATAGCAATTGATTCTTCATGATGCTCAACAGCCACACACGTGTCCGACCTCTATGGATATCCGTACGAAGCCTTTGTGCTGATCGATTTTTTTGGAAGTGCTAGCTTATGAAGATACCATACTTTGACTGATCTAAGAAGAACATAAAGAAGATGAAGAATAAAGAGATCCTCTCTTTTTTTTTTCTGGATCCACACATCAGATCTCTATGATAGAGATCAAGAGAAGAACCTTTTCTTCTCAATTTTTTCACGCACAAGAGAGAACCTTTCTCTCTTTCTTTCATGCCTTTAAGAAGAACTTTTCTTCTCTAATTTTTTATGATAAAAATTAGATCTAATATAATTTTTTATGCTAAAAATTATATGAAATCTTAAGCTCTAGAAGAATCTAAAAGAGAGATCCAAGAGAAGAATTGTTCTTCTCTCTTCTTCTCCTTTTTTCTCCTTAATCTAGAACTCTAGGAAGCTCTAAACATCCAACTAGATTTTTTAGTATTTTTTTTTAAATTTTTATATTAAAAATCAGATCTAATCTGACTTTGATCTTAAAAAAATAAAAAATAAAAATTAAAAGAAGAACTCCTTTTCCAAGGCTGCACACAAGAAAGAAGACCATTCTTCTTTCTTCTCTTTCTCTCATTGGGAAGAACTTTTTTTCTCCAATTTTTTACTATAAAATCAGCAAGAAAAGTCCTCTTTGATGCCTAAGAACCAGCAGCAAAAAATCTCATAAATCACTCCAAGATGAAGAGGAGAAAAGGGGTTGGCGTGTGGAGTATGGGGCGTCCAAGAGTCCCTCATTATTATTTTTTTTTGTGATGACAAGAAAGAGGGAGGGGATGCTTCTTTTCTCATAAAAGAAAAACAAGAGGGTGCACATATGGGGCGTGGGTTATTTCATGGAAGTGGGGCATGGAGATTTCTCAATATAAAGAGAGATGGGGCATGAGGAATAAATATCACATGGGGTTTGGATTGGTTGAGTCTTATTCTAAATAGGATTCAAGAATCTTGTTCCAACTCTAACTAATCCTTGAACCCAATCCTAACAAATTTAAAAATTAATTATAATAAACTAACTAATTAGGTCCTAACCCAATTATGAAATCAGTTAGGCCCGAATTCAATTGAAGAATTAGTTAGATTAAAATCCCATTGATCTAGAAATTAATTCTTGATGGATATCAGAGGAGCTATTTGATAATAGGACTTGATCCAATCAAGCCTATTATCCAATAGAATTTGATTCAATCAAAATCTATATAAAACTAATTAAATCCCATTCAACTTAGAATTTAATTTACATCTCTGAGATCAATTGGAACAAGCCTTGTTATTTAATAGGGATGCATCCAATCAATTCAAAGTCAATCTAATTGAATCCAATTTAATTAGATTTAATCCAATCCTTATTGCTTAATCAAATTGAGTCAATTAATAATCATATTATTAATTAATTATTTTTTTTAATTTACTAATCATTAGTAAATAATTTATTACAATCTTTGCATAGGATTAATCATCAATCAAATTGATAATTAAATCTTTCAACGATTCATAATTGTCGATCAGTTATTTGATCAGATAGGTATTTCTATGTATGTAACCCTATAGATTCGAACCTAAGCCAGTAGCATAAGAATAATTTATGTACTAATCGATGTTACCATCTAGTAATAATTTTTGACATCCGGATAGGCCGAATGTATGCCCAGCAATACTCTAGAACCCATGTGGATATAGTTATTGTATAATTCATCCCTTTGATACTTGATGCTCAAGGATGACTAAGGGTTAAACTGTCAATCCAGAAAGAGTGGTCTACATTGTATCTCAACTTCAAAAATCATGTGACTCCTCACTAGAACTACTTTAGCCAAAGTTTTGCTAAATTGAAATACAGTGATGCATTATCTTCAATTTTACTTGAAATGGTCAATCTCATCTTGACTTGCACTTAGACTTCATAAGTACTTGATTGTATCTAATAACTTTCCATCATCGAATTAAAAATTCATATAGTTTGGTACCAAAATACAATGAGTTACTTGCAAGTCACCGAGGCAGCCTCAGATCAAAGGGACACTTATACCCATATCCCATCAGAGCAATCCTTGACAGCAGAGTGCTTCAAAAGTGATCATGCTCAATGAAATATACTCCTACATATCATCCGTATATCATATCCATGTCATCATCTATCTTGGTTAAGATGACAATCAACTAATATGGCACACAATGATCTACACTCGATACAATTATCATCCTTATAACAATTGTATCATTTGGTCATGAGCAAGATTTAAGAATCACATGATAAATCTTCTTTTATCATTTTGAAAGTAGCTCTAAGGACTTCATCATAACATATGAGTTCTATTTTGAAAGATATATTCCTTATGATGAATTTGCCATATAATATTTATCATTTTATAATTTATATACATGTATGGAGCATAGTCATCTACAACCTAGATAATTGACTTTAGGACATAATTTCCAACACATATCAAGCTATTAAATAACATAATAAATAAATACTTAAGAATATATTTAACTATTTACTTATATGATAAATAAAAAATATTATAAATAAAAAAGAGAGATCATATCCTTTTTTTTAGTTTAAAAATGAGTGACAGTATTTTAGAACCAACAAAATAGGGATAAAGGTGGATCAGCTGAGGCCGTGCCACAGATCCAAAGAATCATAGGAATGAGGGAGAGGTTGGAGGAAAAAGAAGAAAAACAGGAAGGAAAAGAGAGAGGAAAAAATAGAGGATATAAAAGAGATATTACCACCTTGACTGCTGGTAGAGATGGAGTCAAAGGGAGGGCGGCAGCAGCGACGGTGACATGAGATTGGAGATGTGGCATTAAGAAAGAGTTCTAGTTGAGGAAGTTGAGGGGTGGCGTTTGCAAATAATCCAAAAATCCATCACTAAGTAAGTCTTTGTAGGGTTAATCTTTCCTTCCAAAACCATCAAGGCCATTTCGGTCATTTAAATGGGCTTAAACGGCAGCAGATGGCAACAGTAGATGGTAGGGATCCAAAAATAAGTCATTAGCAGTCCAGGGATATTTTATTCTAACTAAAAATTTGAAATACTTAAAAATAATTGTGAGTCAAATTAGAGACTGATAGATAATATTTTCTTCTTATTATTATTTTTCCCTTTCTTCTTCCTCCTTTGTCTGCTCGTGGCTTCTCCGCACTGCACACCCCCCCACCCCCCCACTGTTGTTGGGTTTCGATGATGCAGTGAAATATATATATTTCTAAATTTTTAACATGCATTCAATAAATAAAAATAAGATTTAACAATTAAACTCAACCACTAGAACTCAAAACCCTAGGAACCTCTCGATGATTACTATCAAATCACAACACAAGCATATGAGGAGAAGACTAAAAGTCATATACCACCATGAAGATATGAACTGATGATTTTGATATCTTCACAAGACTTCAAAGTAGAAGTACTTCAAAGTAGAAGTCCTTCAATAGTGATCCACATAAGATTGATCAGGGTCCTTCCCAACTCGTCATAGTGCTGCAGCCTTCTTCACAAATGCACTGCCAATTGTCCTTCACTAGCACACGATGCACCATTGCTTGTATGCCTTCATGACCTCCACTAGGACCACTCTAGGAACTCTTTCCCAAAGTATCAAACCACACTCTAATCAGATTTTATGTTCAACACATGAAAAATCTGATTTTAGGACAACTATCTCATACTTTCTTTTTTTCTTCCTCTTTTTCTTTCCCTTTTTCTTTCTATTTTCACTTTAAATTTTTACCACCTCTTTCTTATCTAATCCCACGTCCAAAATAAATTTTGGATAATTTTTATGCCATATGGGGAACCCCTTAAATAAGGGATGAAGAGGTGCCATACAAGACACCAAGGGGCGCCAACTCTTGGCGTCCCAACTCCCTTACACGCAAATATAAATTTTTAATGTGTAAACCCAATGAATATGGTATGAAAAAAGAAGTGTTTTACAAGCAGGACTCTTTCTCTATTAGAAAAAATTTGGACGCCATCTTGTGGCATGGGGAATTAAGGAAACACGTGGAATTAAAGAGTCCATGACAAGGTGGACTCTTCCACATTCAACGCACAAAATAAATACGTCCCTTCTAATATTTGGCATGGAGTTCTTTCCATGAGAAGGACTCTTCATCCACTTCCACACCCCATATTCCAAGTGCCATCCTATGACACGAGGTAATTAAAAGGAATGCGTGAATTTAAAGGAAGAATGCAAGAGTCCTTAACAATTAAGACTCTATCATAACAATGCAAATATATAACATCCCATTTAATTTATGGCATCCAATTTCCTTCCAAGAGAAGGACTCCTCCTTTTTATCTATGCCCATGATCCCAAGGGCTATCCCATGACACAAGAAATTATAAAGAATGCATCAAACTTGGTAAGGAATTTAAGAGAAGTAAAGGAGAAGGACTCCTCTTCTCCAATGCCAAAATAAATGGGGTGTCCCAAAAAAAATATGGCATGTAGCTTGGTGTGGAGGAGGCAGGTTCCACATGGAACACTTCTATAAAATTAGATAAAATTAATTAATTAATTAAATAGTTCAAACACAATCATATTAGATCAAGACAACAAGACTAGGTTAGCACAAACACTTTTGCACTGAACTCAATTGAGAACTTAGGTTCATTCATGTGCTAGCAATTTAATTAACCCATTGAATTTATAATAAATTCAAATTGATTAGATCAAAGATAAATCTCTATTATGTATGATACATTAGGTTCCAAATCTAACCAGCGGTGGATCAAAATTCTCGACGTAATCTTAATCTAATTAGATTAGGTCAGCTCGAGAGTCCCAATCAACTAGGACTCTTCTTAATTGATTCTTAAATTAAACTCTTTTAATTTTGAAGAATCTATGAGTCAAGATTGACATCTAGCAATGTGTCATGATAATATGAAAGATTTGAAATTTGATAAAAATATTAAAATTATCCTTCCATAGTAAGTTATCGTGCAATTCAATCCTTCGATCATACAACATCTCAAAAAGGCTATGAGTATGAAAATATATCAAATCCAAATATCTAACCATATGTATCTCGATCTGATGATGATGACTCGATTGATGAACTAGTAGAAACTATTTCTTCTGTTCACCCCTGCTCTGGTCAGAGACTCTTAGAGTCACCATCCTATGAGATCACATAGGATGTTCTCTCCTCCTACAAAGAGTGACTGATTCTTTGTTGACCACTCACAACCTTCATGCACACTTTATCATACCCAGAATATCCTACACATATCTCAAAATGGTATACTAGAAAATAAATCAAAGTAAGGATCTATGCACACAAGGTACTATGGTGATCTCAGGTCAAAGGATCTCATGCACCACTCCCACTAAAGAACCATCTGTTGACATGCTGTAAGGCCCCATCAGATATTTTTTTGCAGGTCAGTTCAGTGAACTCATTCTCTAATGAGCACCTACATCTTTGTATTAGTGTCACTACACAAGTGGTTGTGAGATCAACCACCCTCACATCGAGCATACATAGGATGTACCAATCTTATCGAAGTCATCGATCTCTGACTCGATGATCCAACGACTAAAAACTTTTTAAATTAAAGCTATCAAGATTTTAGATTTCACTGGCATGATCTCATCACGGCCCTAAAATTATTGCCCTAATCTATGAGATTTATCATAATCATATAAAAATGATGCAGCAAATGATAAAATATAATACCTCATATAGATAAAAAACTAATGTCATGCAAATAAGTAGAAAGATAATAAAAAAATATTCCATCGCATCCCCATGCAATTGGCTTATAGGACACTATTCTTTCAATCTCCCACTTGCACTAAACTCAATCGTCCCTGTACCTGATGTCCATGCAATCAGGATGGTGATTACACTGCTACTATGTATGGCTTAGTGAACTGGTTCATTATGATGTTCTTAATATTTACTCACTTTATGATCAAATCACAAAAGAGATGAAAGTGCCTAGGATGTGCATGGGTACTCGGTGAGACGACACCCAACTTAATAATGAACCTTTCATCAGGCAACTTTTCTTAGCAATCTTTACTAACAGCAATTAACTGAGTCAAACATAATTTACTGCTTGGAACTCTTCCAATTCACTGCTCCTCTAGTACTTCTCAAGTACTGTGAGAATGCTTTTTATAGTTTTCAATAGATCCTATCATGGATCAGCCTAAAATCAATGATTATGCACAAGGCATAATTCACATCAAGCTTGGTACATTGAATATATGGATAAGTAAATATATTTATATCCATTCCTGTTGAATCCTTTCAATATTAAATTCTTTGTACCTAGACTGGAACAAGCCCTGCATCCACTTACACCTATCCTTATAGATGCCAAGAATATTGGATGCTTAACCTAAGTCTATTCCATGAAAACTTCTGTGATAAGCAAGCTATTGACCGAGTGTAATATCGGGACTACCTTCCCAATAAGCTGTATGTCACCTACATACATAACCAAGAAGTTAGTGAGACTCTCACTTATCTTCTTGCACACACATATGGTTTATCTATATTTGATAAAGTCAAATATTTTGACTATCCCATCAAAAATAGAAGTACCATCTCCTCAATTTCTGCTTGAATTCACAAATGCATTTGCCCTCTCACTAGAGACTGCTTCTCTAGATTCTGTGTGGCAATAGCAAAAATCTGAATAGGCATCCCTGATAGCAACCTGTTGGGTCATACCCATAGGTGCTCCTACCATAGTCCACACTTGGTTGATGTTCAGGGAGTCCATTTTGGATGTCAAGTTTTCAGGCCAACTGTTAGAGTCCCTACTTGTAACAATCTCCGAATGGGTCAAGTAAAACGTCATTCACAATGATGTATGGTGTACTATCATTCATAATGACAAACCCATATTTGAGTGGTACATTATACACTCGAATTGATCTTTCGTGAGGAGGTGTGTATCATGGTCGTGCCTCATCACTGGGCACATTTGATTGAGGATTAACTTGTGAACACTCCATAGGTTAAGATAGGATAGTTTATAGGTCTTGAACTTCTCAAGTTCAATTATCCACCCACTATCTCCTTTTAGAAATTTTTTTTTTCCTAAAAGGTGGCATATCTACTGACAAAATACCTTTTGTTAAGTAGGGTGGTAGATATAGTATTACATACTATTCTTTTAGGATAACCTATATACTTATAAAAATCTGTTCTAGTACAAACTTATGTACATCAACCCTTTTCACATAAGTTGGGCAACCTTCCTTTTACCTTTTCTATATCTCATATGAGTGCTCGTAACAGATTTGTTGGGTATAAAATCTCCCCCCGGCCGAAGTTTGTAAAGAACCGATCTTTCCAGAGCTCTTCCGGCTCCCGACCTTGTGCATGGCGCCTCTCTGAACCTCCTCGATCATCCGAACTTCTTCGATAGTGAACTTCTACATTCATCCATCGGGCCGTCCCGAAGGCCCTCTAGGACTCACTGTCTGCCAACCTTCTACAGCAACCGACCCCCTGAGTTTCTACCCCGAACTTCTCTCGGGCTTCGCCAGCATCCGAGCTTCCCCGACAATATGATTTCTATGATAACCAGACTCCACCTGAGTTTCTACGATGGTCGACCACTCTCCGGATCCTAATCGAGCTCCCACGAGAGCCGAACTTCTACTATGAGCGGTCTACTCTGAGCTCCTACAGCAGGCTGGCTATCCCAGACGTCTACTGTAAGCAAATTTCATTCAAGCCTCTACTATAAATAATTTTCTTCCGAACTTCTATTCCAGGTAGACTTCAGCCGAGCTACTCCGTAGCGAGTGGATTTTGGACGAACTACTACGACGAGACACCACTCCGAGCTTCCACGATAACTGGTCCTTGTCCGAGCTCCTACAATGGACGGTCCCCTCTCGACCTCTCACGAGAACAGGATCCCGTCCGAACTTCTCTAGCAGATGGATTCTGGACGAGCCTCTATAACGGACGAGCTCCAGCAGCTGGGTCCCTACGATAGCCGATCGCCTTCGATGTCTGCCGAGCCTCCCCCGTGCTATCCAAAGTCCATCGCCGACTGACCTCCTACCAGGCTCCCCATAAAATCGGACTTCTCCGACGGATGATCTTCGGATGAGCCTCCACATCAGATAAATCCCAGACGGACTTCTTCGGACTCTGCTAACAGAAAATCTCCATCCGAGCTCCTACGATAGGCGACTCCCGCCTGAAACATCAGTGACCTCGGAACATCCGAGCCTCTCCCAGAACAACGATGTGAAGAGCCATTCTGCTTCATCGGGCATCCCAGCCGAGCTTCAACCGACGGATCCGAACTCTCTGACAAGCCACGACAAGCACCGCCACCCTGCTCCACTCTTTGAAATAAATTTCACGCAGCTCCACCACTCTCTGGCAAGTCACGACAACAGACACCACTCCACCCCCCGCAACAAGCTCCACATGGCCCTGAACGACCCCTGACACCACTACTCTACGTAACAAACTCCACGCGGCCCTGAACGGTCCACTACCAGACGGTTACAGACGTCGCTGTCGATCAGTTTTGCCCTCCATCTATAAATAAAGACTCCCAGATATATTCTTCTCTAAGCTCAAAAAACTCTATCTTGAAACTCTGCCTAAATTTTTGCTCGAGCACTCCATTTCTGTTGAAGCAGAGTACTGACTTGAGCATCGGAGGATCTTGCCGGAGCACCCCTAACTCCGGTTTAGACTTTCTTTGCAGGTCTCGGTGGTGGCCGCGGTCATCCTAGCTCCAGCTTCTCTGACTTCGACGAAATTCTGCACCAACAGAATTGACGCTAGAGGAAGGACACCGTGTCTTCGCGGTACCCTTGTTCTTAAAGGAGTGCTCAACGGGACCGATTCCTATCATCTTCTCCGACATCCTCTTCTCCTTCCTCTACTAGATCTTCACCCGATGCCTCCCCGCAAAGCATCCATCAGGCGATCCATGGCCTCCGCGGCCAGATCTCAAGCTCCGGCCTCACCCCCGATTTTTCAGGCCTCTCCCCCTCCTCCAACAATAGTGGTCGACAGATCCATCTGACGCCAGTCTAAAGGTAGGGAGAATCGACTGAGGACCCTACCACGACCGACGCCATCAAGGAGGGAAGAACAACCTAAAAATCGGCTTCCAATCGGGATCATCTGCACCATCTCTGGAGAGCCCCGGAAGGGAGCGGCCAGCGGATCGATCGGACCGCCCAAGTGGCAAAGGACTGAAGGACCCATAACCTTTACTAAAGAAGACACCCAAGAGGTCCAGTTCCCCCATAATGATGCAGTTGTAGTTTCTTTAAATATTGCTGATTATGATGTACACCGCATTCTTGTTGATAGTGGAAGCTCGACTGATATTTTATTTTACGACGCCTTCTCAAAAATATCCATCTCTGACGGTCATTTGGGGTCGATTGGCTCTCCTTTAGTAGGGTTTACTGGCGATGCTATCCCGGTGGAGGGAGAAATCCAGGGCTCTGGTGGATTTTCTGGTGGTGAAGGCACCGTCAGCCTACAATGCAATCCTCGGCCGACCTGGCCTCAATGCCCTCTGGGCTGTGGTGTCAACCTACCATCTGAAATTGAAATTCCCTACTAACCAGGGGGTCGGAGAAGTCAAGGGAGATCAAGCCCTGGCAAGGCATTGCTACAATATAGCCCTGTAAAGAAGTGGTCAGCTTGACCCCTGTCCGGTTGATGGATTAGACACCCACGACAACCTGACAGAAGAACGGGGCGGGCCAATGGAAGATCTTGTCTCAATTCCTTTGAATGATGGGAACGAGAAACACATGGTGAAGATTGGCTCCAACTTGGGGAAAGAGGTACGGATGCAGCTTATCAATTTTCTACGAAAGAATGCGGACGTTTTTGCTTGGATTCCGACGGACATGCCAGGGATCGATGCTGAAGTTATGCAACACCGTCTGGCCATCGATCCCAAACACCGGCCGATAAAGGAAAAGTTCGAAGTCATGCACCAGAGAGACAGGTGGCAATAGCCGAGGAGGTTGATAAACTCCTAAAGGTCGGATTTATCAGAGAGGTCAACTATCCGAACTGAGTTTCCAATGTGGTCTTGGTTAAGAAGGCGAACGGCAAATGAAGGATGTGTATAGACTTCAAAAAACTGAATAAAGCCTGTCCGAAGGACAGTTATCCTCTGCCCAGAATTGACCAACTAGTAGATGCAACCTCGGGCCACGAGCTTCTCACCTTCATGGATGCATTCTCCGGCTACAATCAGATCAGGATGGTGCCAGAGGACGAAGAAAAAACTACTTTTATAACTAACCATGGCCTTTATTGTTACAGGGTCATACCTTTTGACCTCAAAAATGTCAGGGCGACATATCAGCGGCTAGTGAATAAGATCTTTAAAGAGCAGATCGGCCGCAATATGGAGGTCTACATGGACGACATGCTCGTAAAGAGCAGATCCTCGGTGAACTACGTCGCCGACCTTGAGGAGACCTTCAGCACCCTTCGAAAATACAAGATGAAGCTGAACCCAGCCAAATGTGCTTTTGGAGTAACCTCAGAAAAATTTTTGGGCTTCATGGTATCGGGGCGAGGGATCGAGGCAAATCCGAAAAAGATTCACGCCATCCAGGAGATGACTGCCCCGAGGTTGATAAAGGAGGTTCAGTGCCTCGTCGGGAAAGTAGCGGCTCTAAATCGCTTCATCTCGAGATCGACCGAGCGATGCTTACCTTTCTTTCAGACCCTCAAGCAGCCCAAGAACTTCTGTTGGACCGTTGGATATCAGCAGGCGTTCGAGGAGTTGAAGACCTACCTCGGCTCATCACCATTATTGACAAAGCCTGAGCCTGGAGAGGAATTGTTCCTATACCTGACGGTTTCCCCTGTGGCCCTCGCTGCAGTTCTGATTAAGGAAGAAGTGAAAATTCAACGACCGATATACTACATAAGCCGAGTATTGAGAGACGTCGAAACCAGGTATACTAAGTTAGAGAAACTAATTTATGCCTTGTTGATTGCAGCTCGAAGGCTCCGACCTTACTTTCAAGGACACACCATAACGCTGCTCACCGACCAGCCGATCAAGGTGGTCCTGCATCGAGCGGATGCCTCCGGAAGAATCACGAAATGGACGGTCGAGCTCATGGAGTTCGATATCAACTATCGACCTTGGCCAGTGATCAAAGTCCAGATATTAGCGGACTTCATGGTGGAATGCACTATCCCAGAAGAGGCCAAACTTGGACAAGATGAAGCCGATAATCCAGGGCTCCGACCGAACTTCCCCGAGGAAAGAGCCGATCTCCCTGATGGTTCTTGGGCCCTCTACGTGGATGGTTCCTCCAACATATCAGGCGCGGGCCTGATCTTGGTCAATCCAGACGGGATTGTCGTGGAGTATGCACTGCGCTTCGAGTTCTCTGCAACAAATAACGGAGCAGAATATGAAGCTCTGATTGCAGGACTAAAGGTTGCCAAAGAATTAGAAGTAGATCGGCTTCAAGCCTACAGTGATTCTCAATTAGTAGTAGGACAGGTCAGTAAAAATTATGAGGCTCGGGAGGATAGTATGGCTAGATATCTCGAGAGGGTAAGGGAGATTATCCCTACCTTTGGCAGCTTCAACATCAGGCAGATCCCGAGATCGAAAAATGCCAGGGCCGACCTTCTCTCCAAGTTGGCTACGCTGGCTCTGGTCGAACTGCCTAAGGAAGTCTTCTTCGAGGTTCTGAAGCGCCCAAGCATGGAAGAATCACAGTCTATGATGGAGACCAGCTATGAACCCAGTTGGATCGACCCGCTAGTTGCGTACCTCAAGGATGGGGTTCTTCCTCCTGATGCAAAAGAGGCTCGAAAGCTTAAGAACCAGGCCTCCCAATATATCCTCTACGAAGGCAAGCTATACAAGAGGTCGTACTCCTTGCCCCTCTTGAAATGTCTCCGACTTTCTGAAGCCGACTTCGCCTTGAAGGAGGTACATGAGGGAGTCTGTGGAAATCACCTGGGGACCAGGTCTTTATCCCATAAGCTACTCCGACAAGGTTATTACTGGCCTACCATGTACCATGACTCCGTCGAATATGTCCGAAGATGTGATCGGTGTCAGAGATATGCCAATGTACAAAGGCAACCTGCCTCCGAATTTACACCATTGAGTGTCCCATGGTCGTTCGCGCAATGGGGGATGGATATCTTCGGATCTTTTTTCATGGCATCAGGACAGCGGAAGTTCCTTCTGGTGGCAATAGACTATTTCACCAAGTGGGTCGAAGCTGAACCTTTGGCAAAAATTACGGAAGCTAAAGTGCAAGACTTCGTCTGGAAGTCGATTGTCTGTAGGTTTGGCTTACCCAGAACCCTCATTACTGATAATGGGCAATAATTTGCTGGAGCAAAGTTTGCCGAATTTTGTGAGGGCCTAAACATCTCCCACAACTTCACCTCGGTGGCCCATCCTCAAGCAAACGGTGAGGCCGAGGTGACTAACCAGACTCTGTTGCAAGGCATCAAAGCGAGACTTGAAAAGGCAAAAGGAACTTGGGCTGATGAGCTCTATCATGTGTTATGGGCATACTGGACTACTCAAAGATTGCCCACTGGGGAGACCCCCTTTGCCCTAGCTTTCGAGACAGAAGCCGTGATCCCAATAGAACTCAAGCTTCCGTCAGCACGAGTCATGGCGTTCGATGAACAGCGCAACCCACAGGATCTCAAGGCCAACCTTGACTTGTTAGAAGAAAAGCGAGAGGCGGCTCAAGTTCGGATGGTGGCTTACAAACAGAAAGTAGCCCGCTACTACAACTCCTGGGTCAAAAGCAAGGTCTTCCGGGTGGGGGACCTGGTGCTACGGTGAGCCGCTGCCTCACAACCTCAGAATCAAGAAAAACTTACCTCGAACTGGGAAGGCCCGTATGAAGTCAAGGAGGTAGTCCGACCCGAAACATACTATTTAAAAGAGCTCGGAGGAGCAGAGCTTCCGCGACCATGGAACTCGAAAAATCTACAGAAGTATTACCAATAGCTACGCCTTAAATAAAAGTTTCATACTTGCATATTTTTCTTTTAGCATGAGTTTATAACGACAGAAAATAACTCTCCCATGCAATTGAAATTAAGCTTGTTAGGAATAGGAGGAGAACCTCATCCTAACATGAGCAAAGTCGAAGGCTCAATTTCTTAAAGACCGGATGGGGGGAGAGGCCCTTACAATAGCCCTTATGTGCCCCCACAACCTTGTTAGGAATAGGAGGAGAACCTCATCCTAACATGAGCAAAGTCGAAGGCCCGATTTCTCAAAGACCGGATGGAGGGAGAGGCCCTTACAATGGCCCTTACGTGCCCCCACAGCCTTGTTAGGAACAGGAGGAGAATCTCGTCCTAACATGAGCAAAGTCGAAGGCCCGATTTTTTAAAGACCAGATGGGGGGAGAGGTCCTTATAAAGGTCCTTACGTGCCCCCTAGCCTTGTTAGGAACAGGAGGAGAACCTCATCCTAACATGAGCAAAATCGAAGGCTCGGTTTTCTAAAGATCGGATGGAGGGAGAGGCCCTCACAACGGCCCTTATGTGCCCCCACAGTCTTGTTAGGAACAGGAGGAGAACCTCATCCTAACACGAGCAAAGTCGAAGGTCCGATTTTCTAAAGATCGGATGGAGGGAGAGGCCCTCACAATGGCCCTTATGTGCTCTCACAGCCTTGTTAGGAACAGAAGGAGAACCTTATCCTAACACGAGCAAAGTCGAAGGCCTGATTTCTTAAAGATCGGATGGAGGGAGAGGCCCTCACAATGGCCCTTATATGCCCCCACAGCTTTGTTAGGAACAGGAGGAGAACCTCATCCTAACACGAGCTAAATACGACTGTCGGGAGCAAGGGGAAGGCCTCATCCCGATGCAAGTAAAGACTCGATCGATCGACGAGGAGGAAAGCTTCCTCAATGACTCCTCTACACTCTCACGACCCTGTCAAGAGCAGAGGGAAGACCCTCACTCGAATGCGAAAGAAAAAGGAGAGGATGAAAAAAAAAAGCCGACGAACTACTTCTGCGACAAGTAAAAACAAACTACATCAAAGACATAAGGGACTTCGTCTCAGTCGCAAAGAGGAAACCTGACATAGATCGAGGATAAATCAACCTCCTCAAAGCAACGAGAAGTTCGGACCCCCAAGCTCTAGCACCGGGAGAAAGCACCAAACTCAAACAGCCTCAAAAGAACCTACGATCATAAACCGAAGGGCAAATCAACACTGCAACGATCGGGAACCTCCAAACAGCGTCGACATCGAACACGACGAAAGACAAAAGGAGTCTGGTAAATAACCGGTTAACATCAGAATGGATGAGGTAATAAACAATTTTATTTTCATTTCATTGGTGAAGTATACATTACAAAGCCTTGAAGCCCAAAAAAAAAAAAGAAAGAAGAAGAAGAGAAGGGGATGAGATAACGAAAAATTCTCTTTTCATTTCATTGGTGAAGTGCACATTACAAAGCCTTAAAAAAAACCAACAAAAAATAAACAAAACGAACAGCTCTAAAGGAGCTCAGCTTCATCAGACTTCGAACTCTCAGTTTCGACCATCATCGAGAATTACTTCAGGTACTTGGCTTCTTCATCCAGTCCCCCTTTTCGGATCAGCAATTACTCCAGCATTATCTTCGAAGTACATGTAGACGCCATCTCTTCCACGCCATGGCTTTCGCTGCCTCACGATGACGACGGACATGACCTTCTTTCTGAGGTCAGGTTCCCCCTCACAGTGGCGGCGGGCATGACCTTCTTCCTGAGGACAGATTTTTTCTCGCGATGACACGCACCAGGAAGCCCTCGCAGTCGAGGATGTGCTATAAGCGCGAGCTCTAGGCCATCAAGGTGAAACGCGGCCGGATCTGTCTCTTCTACCCTCGCCTTCTTCGCCAACCCGAAAGTTGCAGTGTCTTCCCGTTCGTGGGCTTTCAGACTCTGGGCTAACATCTGAGCCGTGACCGCACCCATTTACGCGACGAAGGAAGACCAGCACGGTCTGTGAACAGGGGTACAGAAGCAAAGAAAGTTTTGGGGCTAACCCAAGCTGGTCTAAGGGAGGCGGGGGTACAGAGATGAGGATGACTCAACGGACGCCTGAGGCCAGGAAGGAAAGACCGAAGAAACTCATGTACAAAGTGAGATCCCCGAAGGAGGGGAGGCAGGTTTAAATAGGCGATGGGGGTCGGTACAATAATGGCTGCAGGACTCCTCAGGCCAGTCCATAACCACCGTGTGGCCCACTCAGCGTGGCAAACGGCTGAAGGTGGCCGATAATTAGTAACACCATTATGATACCGTACCTAGGGCCATGCCCTGGCGGAAATTCTAAAAAAATAGAATTCTTTTCTGAAAAGGCTCCAGTACCAGCGTGCCGAATGTCAAATATCTGGCAACCACCGAGTGCGGAAGTCGAGGAGGACAGCTTCGGTCGGGAGAACTTCTCTGTACTTCATTCGTAACCCGAACTCGAAAGTAGGGGGACTGGTGTTGGGTATAAAATCCCCCCCCGGTCAAAGTTTGTAAAGGACCGATCTTTCTAGAGCTCTTTCGGCTCCCGACCTTGTGCATGGCGCCTCTCCGAACCTCCTCGATCATCCGAACTTCTCCGATAGTGAACTTCTACATTCATCCATCGGGCCACCCCGAAGGCCCTCTGGGACTCACTGTCTGCCAATCTTCTACAGCAACCGACCCCCTGAGTTTCTACCCCGAACTTCTCTCAGGCTTCGCCAGCATCTGAGCTTCCCTGACAATGTGATTTCTATGATAACCAGACTCCACCCGAATTTCTACGACGGTTGACCACCCTCCGGATCCTAATCGAGCTCCCATGAGAGCCGAACTTCTACTACGAGCGGTCTACTCTGAGCTCCTACCGCAGGCTGGCTATCCCAGACGTCTACTGTAAGCAAATTTCATTCAAGCCTCTACTATAAATAAATTTCTTCCAAACTTCTATTCCAGGTAGACTTCAGTTGAGCTACTCCATAGCGAGTGGATTTTGGACGAACTACTAGATGAGACACCACTTCGAGCTTCCACGACAACTGATCCTTGTCCGAGCTCCTACAATGGACGGTCCCCTCTCGACCTCTCGTGAGAACAGGATCCCTTCCGAACTTCTCTAGCGGATGGATTCCAGACGAGCTTCTATAATGGACGAGCTCCAGCAGTTGGGTCCCTGCGATAGTCAATCACCTCCGATGTCTGTCGAGCCTCCCCCGTGCTATCCGAAGTCCATCACCGACCGACCTCCTACCAGGCTCCCCATAAAATCAGACTTCTCCGACGGACAATCTTCGAATGAGCCTCCACATCAGATAAATCCCAGACGGACTTCTCCAGACTTCGCTAACAGAAAATCTCCATCCGAGCTCCTACGACAGGCGACTCCCGCCTGAAACGTCAGCGACCTCGGAACATCCGAGCCTCTCCCAGAATGACGATGTGAAGAGCCATTCTGCTTCATCGGGCATCCCAGTCGAGCTTCAACCGATGGATCCGAACTCTTTGACAAGCCACGACAAGAGCCGCCACCCTGCTCCACTCTCTGCAACAGATTCCATGCAGCTCCACCACTCTCTAGCAAGTCACGATAACAGACACCGCTCCACCCCCCGCAACAAGCTCCACGTGGCCCTGAACGACCCCCGACACCACTACTCTCCGTAACAAACTCCACGCGACCCTGAACGGTCCACTACCAGACGGTTACAGACGTCGCTGTCGATCAGTTGCACCCTCCATCTATAAATAAGGACCCCCAGATATGTTCTTTTCTAAGCTCAAAAAACTCTATCTTGAAACTCTGCCTAAATTTTTGCTCAAGCACTCCATTTCTGTTGAAGCAGAGTATTGACTTGAGCGTCGGAGAGTCTTGCCAGAGCACCCCCAACTCCGGTTTAGACTTTCTTTGCTGGTCCCGACGACGGCCGCGGTCATCCCAGCTCCAGCTTCTCCAACTTCGACGGAATTCTGCACCAACATATACTAATAGATCAATTATTCTCTTTTCAGAAATGACTATAATATTGTCGTTCTATTCACTGTTAGATAGTAAAAATATTATCAGATCTAACTTCGATAGCTAGTATCAAAAGTTGAGTATAGTTTTTGAGCAAATTGATCAAGAAGTCTCGGGCTAACCCAAACAGGCTTAAAAGAGAAATCAGCAAATGGTTGCCGGTCAAGATAGTTATATGATAACTCTTTGAAATTTTTCTATTAATAATACTACTACCTGGGTATAGGATACCGACAGTATAAGCCATGTTTGTAAATAATTGCAAAAGACTTCAAGATAGTAGAAGGTTTGAAAATGGCAAGAGAACTCCTAAATGTAAGAGTTAGAAGTCTGCTCTAGTCTTAACATTAAGAATCGTCGAGCTTGTTCTCAATTCTGAAAATATCATTTTAAGTGATTGTCACTATTATCTAATTTTATTGATGGTGTCAATAAGAATGATTATTGTGATATCATTATGAATGATACTGTAATAATGAGTGGATAATTGAAAATGACATAAACTCAGTATCATAGTCTGTTAGTGTAAAGTACACATCTAATTAGCATCTTTGATTAGATAATGTCACTGAAACCTACCTTAGACATAGTTGACTTAGTCATTTTTTATTGAAAAGGATGAATGAGCTAGTAATGTTCTGAGTTTGATTCATATTGATGTATTTACACTCATGAACATAAATACCAAAAGAGGGCTTTACTACTTCATTAAAATTTTTGACAATCTATCTTGCCATGGGTGCGTCTTACTTATGAAGCACAAGTTTGAATCGGTTGAAATGTTCAAATAATTCCATAATGAGGTAGAAAAATAAACAGCAAACTACAAAGAGTAATAGAACTCATCAGTTAGATTGATGAAGTGAATACCTTTACAGTAAGTTTTTGACATATCTTGAAGAGAATTTGATTCTCTCTTAATAGACCTCTTCTGGGACATCACTGTTTAAAAAAGATATCTGAAAGGAGGAATCAAACTTTGTTAGATATAGTTCGATCCACTATGAGGTTTGCTGGTCTACCTGAGGTTATGTTTTAGAGACTACTTGATATATGCTCAAGAATATTCCGTGCAAATCGATTACCAAAATTTCATATAAGATATGGACCTGGTTAATTCAATGCTCTTTTACCTTAGCATTTGGGGTGTCGAGTTTATATGAAACATTCAAAAACTGATTAGTTTGGATCTTGATCTGATAAATATTATTTTAGAGATATTTTTTTTACCTTCCTAATGGACATGAGATGTTCATAAATCTTAAGATATTCTTTTTTTAAAAAAAAATTGATAAAAAAATTGATGCCATTAAAACCAAGCATGATAAAGCTTAGTAGGTAGAGGAACTGACTCTAACACAAACCAACAGAACCAGAGTTGATTAGATCAAATTCGAAGCCTGATGTAAAGGCATCCTTGAGTAGATATGGTAGAGTACCATATAAGCCAAATAGAACTTCAGTTTCTAGATTTGGGATGGGGATTTGATCTCCTATACAGATGCAATATAGGGATCTAACTTTGAGAAGTGGCTTAGAGCCATTAAATCTAAAATAAAGTCCATGAAGATCGATGATGTATGGACATTCATTGATTCACCTCAATAGATAAGACTCATAAGGTGTAAGTGAATTTTAGATGGATAGAGATGCAGACGAAAAGGTGGAGACCTATTAATTCTGTCTGGTTGTCAAAAGATTCCATCAAAGTTATAGTATTGACTATGACGAGATATTTTTCATGTGACAATTCTCAAATCCATTCAGATTGAATCAAGCTTCTCAGAGTTAGAACATATGTTTTGAACATATGGCTTCGTTGAGAACGAAGCAAAATTTTGTATGTATAAATAGACTGATAGTTCTGTAAAAGTATTCTTTGTATTGTTTGGATGAAATTTTTTTAATCAAAAATGATATCCCTACATTACAGGGAATAAAAGCTTGGTTGTCATCTCTATTCTCCATAAAAGTTTGAAAGGTTATGAAACCATCCTTAAATATTTATGAAATACTAAGGACCAATGGCTCATTTATGAAGAATCTGACTTAAAACCTATAGAATATTGATTTCAGTTTCTAGTTGGATCGAAATGACAAAGTTGTGTCAAGTTATATTTTTATCCTAAAAAGAGGAGCGACATGCTGAAAAGATTTCATGTAGTAGTCAGTAGCCAGTTTTATTTACGATATGGAGTTCTTTGCGGTATTTGATGCTAGTAAAGAAGTTATTTGGTTATGGAAGTTCATTAGTGAGCTTGGAGTGACATCCTCCATTGATGATCCAATCCTTCTGTATTGATAGCAATACTGGAGCCATAGCTCAAGTTAAAGAACTGATGTTCCATCTGAGAACTAAATACTTTCTGCATTGCAATCACCTTGTTCGATAAGATCGAAATAAAATTAATTTTAGGAAGATCGACTGAAAGGAGAACTTGACCGATCCATTGACTAGAGCAATCGGATCTAATGAGTTCGATGATCTCAAATGAAAAATAGATATTTGATATCGATTTGATTAGCTTTAGTCCAAGTGAAAGTTGTTAGAAATTATGTCCTAAAATCAATCATCTAGGTTGTAGATGATTGTGCTCTATATATGCATATGAATTATAAAATGATAAATATTATCTGACAGATTTATCATAAAAAATATATCTTCCAAAATAGAACTCATATGTTATGATGAAGTCCTTAGAGTTACTTTCAAAATGATAAAGGAGGATTTATCATGTGGTTCTTAAATCCTACTCATGACCAAATGTACAATTATTATAAGGATGATAATTATATCGAGTGTAGGTTATTGTGTGCCATATTAGTTGGTTGTTCTCTTAACCAAGGCATGTGATGACATGGGTATGGCATACGAGTGATATGTAAGAGTATATTTCACTGAGCATGACCACTTTCGGAGCACTCTACTATCAAGAATTGCTCTGATGGGATATGGATATAAGTATCTCTCTAATATGAGGTTGTCTCGGTGACTTGCAAGCAACTCACTGTATTTTGATGTCGAACTATCTAAATTTCTAATTCGATGATGGAAAGTTCTGGGTACAGTCAAGTACTTGTGAAGTCTGAGTGCGAGTCAAGATAGGATTGATCGTTTCAAGTAAAATTGAAGATGATGCATCACTATATTTTAATTTAGTAAAATTTTGACCAAAGTAGTCTTAGTGAGGAGTCACAAAATTTTTGAAGTTCAGACACAATGTGAACCACTCTTCTTGGGTTGACAGTTTAATCCTTAGTCATCTTTGAGCATCAAGTGTCAAAGGAATGAATTATACGGTAATTATATCCACATGAGTTCTAAAGTATTGCTGGACATACATTCGGTCTATCCGAACATCGAGAATCATTGCTAGATGGTAACATCAATTAGTACAAAAATTATTCTTATGCTACCGGCTTAGGTTCGAACCTATGAGGTCACACACATAGAAGTATCTATCTGATCAAATGGCTGATCGACGATTATGATCGTTGAAGAATTTAATTATCAATTTGATTGATGATTAATCCTATGTAAAGATTGTAAAAAATTATTTACTAATATTTAGTAAAATAGAGGAATAATTAATTAACAATATAGTTGTTAATTGACTCAATTTGATTGAGCAATGGGGATTGGATTAGATCTAATTGAATTAGATTCAATTAGATTGGCTTTGGATTGATTGGATGTATTCCTATTGGATAACAGGACTTGTTCCAATTGATCTTAGGGATGCAAATCAAATTTTAAGTTGAATGGGATTCAAGTAGTTTTATATAGGTTTTGATTGGATCAAATTTTGTTGGATAATAGGCTTGATTGGATCAAGCCCTATTATCAAATAGCTTTCCTGATATCCATCAAGAATCAATCCCTAGATCAATGGAGTTTTAATCTAACTAATTCTCCAATTAGATTGGGACCTAATTGGTTTCATAATTGGGCTAGGGTCTAATTAATTAGTTTGTTATAACTAATTTCTAAATTGATTAAGATTGGATCCAAGGGTTAGTTAGAGTTGGAACAAGATTCTTGAATCCAATTTGGAATAGGACTCAACCAACCCAAACCCCATGTGATATTTATTCCTCACACCCCATCTCTCTTCACATTGAGAAATCTCAACGCCCCACTCCTATGAAGTAACCCACGCCCCATATGTGCACCCTCTTATTTTTCTTCCATGAGATAAGAGGCATCCCCTCCCTCTTTCTTGTCACCACAAAAAAAAAATAAGGAGGGGCGTCCAAGAGTTGGACACCCCATACTCCAAACACCAACCCATTTTCTCCTCTTCATCTTGGAATGATTTATGAGATTTTTTACTGCTGATTCTTGGGCATCAAAGAGGACTTTTTTTGCTAGTTTTATAGTAAAAAATTGGAGAAGAAAAGTTCTTCCCAAAGAGAGAAAGAGAAGAAAGAATAAGGGTCTTCTTTCTTGTGCACAGCTTTGGAGAAGAAGTTCTTCTTTCAAATTTTTTTTTTTATTTTTTTTTAGGATAAAAATTTGATTAGATCTAATTTTTAACATAAAAATTTAAAGAAAAAATATTAAAAAAATTTGGTTGGATGTTTGAGGCTTCCTAGAGTTCTAGATCAAAGAGAAAAATGGAGAAGAAGAGAGAAGAACAGTTCTTCTCTTGGATCTCTCTTTTGAGTTCTTCTAGAGCTTAAAATTTTATATAATTTTTAGTATAAAAAATTAGATTAGATCTAATTTTTATCATAAAAAATTAGAGAAGAAAAATTCTTCTTAAAGGCGTAAAAGGAAGAGAGAAAAGTTCTCTCTTGTGCATGAAAAAATTGAGAAGAAAGAATTCTTCTCTTGATCTCTATTGTAGAGATCTGATGCATAGATTCAGAAAGAAAAAGAGAGAGTTTTTATATTCTTCATCTTCTTCATATTCCTCTTAGATCAGCCAAAGTATAGTGTCTTCACGAGCTAGTACTCTCGGAGAGATCGATCAGCACAAGGGCTTCGTGTGGATACCCATAGAGGTCAGACACGTGTGCGGTTGTCAAGCATCATAAAAAATCAATTGATATAAATTTTGGATGTGGTGATCTAATATCCGTACTCAGGTATGAAGTTTTGAATTCAATTCATATTTAGATATGATCTAAATATAATTTAGATGTGATCTAATTACATATAGATATAATTTATACTTGCTGAATTTTAAATTTTAGATTTACAAATATATATTTTAGTTCACGTCATGGATCCTGTATAATAGTTTTAGATTTAATCTATGCATGCATTATAGATTAAATTGTTTAATCTATTTATATTATACTGTAAAATTTTAAAAATGCATGCATAAAATCACTATGCTTTCCTTCAATATATATGTAGATGGATTACTGATATCTATTTCATATTCTCTTTATCAATATGTTATACTACACATTACTCATAAAGTAAGTAATTATAGATAGATTATCATATGATAGTGGTAAAATACAGATAAGAAGGGAACATATTAAGGATGAACCGAGAGAGCATATTTGATGAAATTATAGATGGATATGCAGTAGGTGGGGGCGTAGATAAAGATATTCTGATACTGAAATATTAGCTTTCCATCCTAGAAAACTCTATATTTAAACTCAAGAATAATGAGGATGTCCAATGCATGCTTGATTTTCATATTGCACTGAAGCTCCATCAATAGAGATCAATATGGAGACCAATCTTAATAATAGATCAGAATCAACTCATCTAATTGAGTCGAGATAAAATTTTTTTTATAAATTATTTTATTATTAATTAATTCATCTAAATTTTATTGTCCACAGTAATTATTTCATATTTTTGACAGCATACTTGGTCCACAAGATGTTGGGAGTACGGCTCTCATGGTCACAGCTTCATCCTAAGGTTCTACATTTATATCCGACCTTCGATTAGCTAGATCATGGGAGCATGCCATAACAGACATTGGTCAGTTATTTAAAAATGCAACTCATTTTAAGGAGGCACTAAAAAATTATTTAATCACCCATAACAAAGATTATCAATTCATCAAGAATGATAAACTAAGAGTTATTATCAAATGCATCAATGAAAGTTGTCCATGGTGACTGCATGCATCAAGGGTTGGACAGCAGGAGACTTTCAAAATCAAAACATTCAGTAACATGCATACTTGCGGCAGTGGCGTTGAGAGGGCCGAATATCCAAAGGCATCAAAAATATGGGTTGCGGATATAATGCTTCAGAAAGATAGAGACAAATCATTGTATAAACCAATTGACATCAAGAAGGATATTCAAAAGGATTTTGACATTCACCTTCCTTACAGACAAGCTTGGCTTGGTAAAGAGGTTGCTAGAGTTGCATTACAGGGTGAAGATTATACATCATTTAATCTCTTGTGATGGTATGGTGAAGCAGTGGCTGAGACTAACCGAGGAAGTTTATTTGTACTTGAGTATGCAGATGGATATTTTGAGAGGGTGTTTATATGTTTTCATGCATGTTTAGTTGGATTCAAGAGTGGATGCCGCCCTTTATTGTTCATGGATAGAACCCATGTCCTTAATAGATATGGTGGTGTAATGCTCTCAGCAGTGGCACTTGATGCTGAGAATGGGATGTTTCTACTAGCTTTTGCTATTGTAAGTGTAGAGAATGATGCCTATTGGGTTTGATTGTATGAGAAACTCCATGATGTAATTTATAACAATGAAGATTCTTACTATCATCAATTATATTTTATTTCAGATAGAGCAAAAGACTTGACAAAGGGTGTGAGGACTTTATTTTCTAATGCTACCTATGGTTATTGTTTGCGGCATCTAAAGAAGAATTTCAACAAAAAGCTTGGTGGATTGTCGCCAGCACAAAGAGAAAAAATATTGAGCCTACTTGATAGCGCAGCTTATGTACTACAGATATCACAATTCATTAGTTATATTAGTGACATAAGAGAGATTTCGCCGAAGGCATGTGAATAGATTGAACGTGGCTCAAGTATTGATCACTGGCCAAATGCTCTATTTAAAGGAGAGCGATATGGGGAGATGTACTCTAATATTATGGAGTCATTTAATAATTGGGTGAAAGAGGCATGACAGTTTTCAATAACTCCTATGATAGACATGTTACGGTATAAGATGATGGAGTTGATGCATGAGAGACGTGATCACTCCCATAAATGGCAGACATATCTAGTTCCTAAGATTAAGGAGCTGATAAATATAAACATTGAAGATGGAAGGGGTCTTACAGTCTGATATTCGGATGGCGAACGATTTGAAGTAGTCGCGGATTGCCTATATGAAGTTAATCTTAACACCCATACTTGTTCATGCAGGTATTGGCAGGTCTATGGTCACCTTTGTTCACATGTATGTGTAACGATAATTAGGAAGCATGAGTCAGTGTATACATATGTATCTGAATTTTTCACAGTGGATGCTTATCGGAGAATGTATGAGCATGCCATCTTTTCTATTGCGGACATTTCTAAACCTACAGGGGTAAAGCATGAGGATCTAATTATAAAACCACCTATAACCAACCAAAGACAGGAAGGCATAAAAAGAAGTGCATTGAATCTCAATCAGAGGAAGTTCGTCTGCTTAAATATGGGAGATGTCATAATGTTAGGCACAATCAGAAGATATGTAATGCCCCAATAGCTGAAGAATAAGTATATCCTGAACCCTGTATGGTTATATTTTGTTGACACTCATATGTACGAAGAGGATGAAGTTATAAAAGTTAATTTTTTATGAAGGTAATTGATTATTTTTTATTTGTTTCAAATTTACTCTCTTTTGGATGTAGCTCAACAGTTGTCCAAATAAAAAAGAATTTCAATGTATCAAGAATCCATATTTTTGCTATCTTTTTGATTCTTGAAGCTTGTATGGTTATGTTCTATTGATACTCATATGTTCAGAGAAGAGAAAGTTATAAAAGTTAATTTTTTATGAAGCTAATTGATTATTTCTTATTTATTTCAGATTTACTCTCTTTTGAATGCAGCTCAATAATTATCCAAACAAAGAAGGGTTTCAATGTATCAAAAATCCATATTTTTGCTGTCTTTTTTATTCTTGAAGCTTGTATGGTTATGTTCTGTTGACACTCATATGTTCGGAGAAGATAAAATTATAAAAATTAATTTTTTATTAAGCTAATTGATTATTCCTTATTTGTTTTAGATTTACTTTCTTTTAGATGCAGCTCAATAGTTGTCCAAACAAAGAAGAATTTTTAATGTATCAAGAATCCATATTTTTACTGTCTTTTTGATTCTTGAAGCTTGTATGGTTATGTTCTGTTAATACTCATATATTCGGAGAAGATGAAGTTATAAAAATTAGTTTTTTATGAAGCTAATTAATTATTTCTTATTAATTTTAGATTTACTCTCTTTTGGATGTAGCTCAATAGTTGTCCAAGCAAAGAAGGATTTCAATGTATCAAGAATCCATATTTTTGCTGTCTTTTTGATTCTTGAAGCTTGTATGGTTATGTTTTGTTGACACTCATATGTTCTGTTGAGACTCACATATTTATGAAAAAAATACAGTGTATATACAATTACTTTGTTGAGACTGCAAATTTTTAGACTTTCATCCAAATGTAACCAAATTGCATATGATTTATTGATATTTTTATGCTTTATTCACTTCTGTCGATGGATTGTAGTAGTTTATTGAACCTATAGGTAGATTGTATATGTAAATAGCTTGAATAATAGTCAGCTACTATGCAACCAGAGATGAAAACTTGAAAATATCAAAAATTGAATAACTAAAAATTAAAACTGGATAACCAGACCACTAACTCTGGCACGAAGAGCAACTGACATGTTGGTCCGACACATAATCTGAGCATAAATCTGTGTAACCTAAATAGAGACCTGTGTAAGCTGAATATGAACTTGTATAACTTTAACACAAACCTGTGTAACCTGCAGATGAACTAGGTAGATTGTACATATAAGCTTGAATAATAGTCAGCTACGATGTAACCAGAGATGAAAATCTGAAAACTAAATATGGAAATGCAAAGTGGTTTCGTATAACCAGACATCAAAATTGGATAATCAGACATCAAAACTGGATAACCAGAAATCAAAACTAAAACTGCAGGTGAATTGAGTTCGTATAACCAAACCAGGTACGCATATAATCGAAAATTATATAGTGTAACCAAAAAAAAAATGGATAACTAGACATCAAAAATGGATAACCAGAATATAAACATGAGTAACCTAAACAAAAAACTATATAACCTGAATACTACTTATGTAACCTGAACATGGACATGCATAATCAACTTAACTAACTATAGAAACTGTCTTAACATAAATCTGTGTAATCAAAAAATTAAAACTGGATAACCAGACAACTGACTGGCACATAACCTGCAGCTCAATAGTTGGCCCGACACATAACCAGACAACTGACTAGCACGAAGTGCAGCTCAACAGTTGGCCTGACACATAACCTGATCTTAAACCAGTGTAACCTAAAGAGGGACCTGTGTAAGCTGTGTAACCTGAATATAAACTTGTGTAACTTTAGTACAAATCTGTGTAACCTGAACATGGACTTATGTAACCAATTATCAAATTTACATAACTATAAAAACTATCTTAACATAAATCTTTGTAACATGGACAAGTTTTAATAAATTCTTTTAAAAGTAATCTATAATTAAAAATAAACATTAGTTACATAATTGTATTTCAATTATTCATCCAGAAGTAAAAGTTACATTAAAATTGCCCATCAATAAGTAAAAATTATAATTGATTCCCCATTGTACTAGCCCCATCCCTATTAGTTGCAGTCTCCTCACCCTCTCCATGCTAATTAGCAGTTTCACGGCCTTTCCCCACTTTATCTGCAGTAGACTTCTCAAACTATTCTTCATCATCGACAGACTTTTTCTCCACTAAAAATATATAATATATGTATAAACATAATCATATAACTGAACAATGAAAACATGTAACCAAACCAAATATACGTATAACTAAAAATATAAATCAAATGAGTATACTTACTGTCACTTAAAAACTGTACTTCAGTATCACTTTTGGCTGCATGCCCTCTATCTATTGTTTTCTCACAGACAATCTCTTTTTTTGAACCTTCGTGAATAAGGAGTGTACTATATGCAGCTCGTAGCCTTATAATATCACTCGATCCTATGTCCAATTGCACCCCATATTGCAATAGTTCCATATAGCGTATCATAAAAACTCCACAATCAATGCTCCTAAAATTAAAATAGTGACCAAATACAAAATTAAAATTTATGATAAGTACATATGAGCTTGTTTAATATTAAACTGATACTCACGTAGGATCCTACTGAGGACAATCATCAATTTGTCAGAGCAGCCAATTTGAAACTTGGGGCAAATTATGATGCTTAGCCAAATATTGAGGAATCTAATTTTTCTGTTATAATTAATTAATAATTTATCAATAATTTATACCATGACAATATATACAGGGTTAAAGAAGCATACCAAATTAAGTGCATCAGGATAATAGGTGGATGACAAGAGAGAGGAGTAATGCTTGAAGCATTTCTCCTCCATATTTATCACTAGTAGGTGCCAGTGGCACTTTGTACACAAGGGCATAAAGACCAATTTAGCTGTATTAATTTCAAATTTAAAACCTCTGAGAACATTATCCAAAAATTTTTAGAGCCTTTGTTGTGCATGTTGCTATAGAAAATACCAAAAATACAAGATCAATAATAACATACATGATGATTTCAAAATAAAAAAACTCTAATTAAAAACTCACCAACAGCCACGGCCTGATGAATACACAAGGCAGATGCTTATTTGGTTTAGATTCCTGACGCTCCCAAAAGAGTGCCATGAATGCATCGATAATCTATATAACAATTCAATGAATTTAGAAATATTAGTCAATCATTTTTGTCCTAAATAATTTTTATATATCAACTTACATCATCTTCCAACATCTGATCGAATAGTAGCTCACAAACTTACGTTCGTGAAACAAGGCTACTTCTATTGGACCAAACTACTGTCCTGTAACCTCATAGAAAACTCATGTAACCATAGATTAGCACTGTATAATTAATATTGAAAAAGTATAACCAAAGGCAAAAATATATAACCAATGACATTTTTAGTATAACTAAAAATATATTACCAGTCCATTATCAGTGGGAGGAATCTCGCTATTGTCTTCCTCTCTTCCTCTGTAATATATTTTGACCCTGGATAATCCAGTCATTTCTTATGGTACATCTGAATATCACCAAAAATAAAATTGAGCTTATGAGTATTGTTATATGCTTTTAAAAAAATAAGAGTTTAATTATTTACGTACTAGACAGAATTGAGTAGTCACGCTATCTGCATCAATGATAGATGTAACGATGGGGGGCGAAGTGTATGGCATGTTGGCTTCTTTAACTATTTTATTTCTTCGTGATCGACGGGTAGGTAGGATTGTATAAGAGCTTTTTATCTTTACAGATTTTTCTCTATTGCTCCTACTCTTTATCATCCTAACTATTAAACTTAATTTTTTTTATTAATCCGCCTATGCCCCTCCTCTTTCTAGCACCATCCTTCTCTTTCTGTTTATACTCCTCTTTCCCCATAATTTCAGCACTTGTAGGAGGAAGATCAAAACAATCGCTAAAAAATTTGGATGGAGCTCTATCATCTCCAACCTCAGCTTCTTCCTCATCCTTTAGAGGCACAAGACTTCCTTCAAGCTCAATAATTCTGTACTTTAGAATTTTATTTTTCTTTCTTAGTTCATAAATTATCCATCTCAACTTTCAATGCTTTTTCTTATAGTGTGAGATGATCTCTTTCATTTCCCTTAACCCTCTCCCCCTATCCACTCTCTTCTCTTTTATTTTTCCTTCCCTCATCTTCTTCTTAGATTTTATCTTCTTAGGCAGCCCAATTCTTATCTTGGCAATAGCATGGATGTGTGTGCACTGTCCTTCACTTGGTTAGAAGAGCCACTTCTCTTCCTCTTCCTCTTCCTCTACGGGGGTTGTATCTACAAAATTAAATATTAGAGTAAATAATCTATTGCACATAAATTTCAAGATTAAAAATGTATGGATTCTAGCAATCCTGTCAAATGAAAGCACATATCCTCTATTCTAAAAAGAAATGCATTTTCAAACTTGAAAATACTTACATTCTTTGGTGACACTTTAGCAATCCTAGATTACAGCTTTCTCCGAATTAAAAATTTCTTTATACTATAGTTCAAAATACGGAGAAACAATCCATAGTGGGTGCGATCAACCAAACCCATAACCTCATATAACTATATCTGAATCATATGAAAAATAAAAACTACGTTGCAGCAAAATATATGCAAAATTATAAAAAGCATCATGGAGATGATGGGCACTTACACTAAGAGTGGTTACACAATCCCTTAAGTAACCAACATTCACCTTCTCACCTGCATTTCATTTTTATGCCAATAAGGCTTTCTTTTTGATAATGCTATGTATAAAATCATATATGGCATGACCCCATGCAAAGTTAGAAAGTGAAGAGGGATCCTCCACATATTTATACAATAAACAAGACTGTAAGTATTTCTAATATATCAGTTTATAAATAAATCAAAATTATAAAAATTAGAATATCTACCTAAAGATCCATCTAGTAACTTTCATGTTATTTATCAAAAATAAAAATATCCCTATGATGTATAAACACATGAGACGGATAAAATCTTCAAAGTCCTCCATCTCTTCTCTCTCTACCAAGGATAGTATAAAGCCCTCCAATTTTTTTCGCTAAAATATCTCATTGCCATGTATCTTCTGGTCAAAGTACTTCTTAACTATATCAATTTTTTTTCAAGCATCCACTTTGAAACTGACACGGACACCATTTATCGAGAGACCCAAAATCAAGTCAATATTCCTCGCACTCTATCTCAACAAGTGACGATCTATTCTAAAACAACCAGAATCTATATCATACGCTGTAAATAGATCATCAATAACTACTCTCTCTTGTTTAATAGAGAGTATGTCAAGTAATGCATGAAATGGAGTCATACCCATACGGCTGAAGTGGTATTGGCTTATTTTTTTTTTAACTTTCAACATGAAGAGGTAATATGATTTAATATAACAACGATAATTAATTAGAGAGCCCTTATCACTTCTCTCCTCTCCTTTATCACTACCCTCACCTCTCTCAACTTCTTTCTCTTCCTTATCCTCACTGATGTCATCTTTTAACTCCAACTTATTTGTAACATACATAAAACAAAAATCTTAAACATAAAAACTCATCAAATCTACAAAAAGACAACATCAATTATATAACCAAAGTTAATTTAAAAGTAAACACTTAGAAAGTATATATAATCAGGATTTTATGCAACCAAACTTAACAAGTGAATTCTGTAATCAAAGTATAAATATAGGTGACTATAATCGATATATGTGTAACCAAGTAAATACTTACATAACTAAATCAGTAACTCGTATAACTCTCTTATTAAATATGTAGATAATTCAATCTAATATGTTACCTCCTTGCTCTTCTCTTTTTTCTCCTTGAATCTCCTTCTTCTAGCAGTATTTCGAGTAGATATAACCATTTCCTACCACAAAATAAATACATTAAATAACTAAATAAGATGTTTGTTATATTTAGAGCATGCAATAAAATATAATGATAATAAATCGGTACACAGTTCAAAATTTTGGTTACATACTTTACCGTAATGATTACACATACTACAAAATAGGGATAAATCGAGCAAAACGAAGCTTAGGACGAGGGAGAAAAACTGAAACAGTTATCGCCATCGTCGGTCCGGACCACCAGAAGGAAAGATGAGAAGAAAAAGAAGAAAAAGGAGAAGGAGAACGGGAAAAGGGGGGGCGTATCGAGAAATTTTTGCCATCCGCTATTGGTGGAGATGGAGGGAAAAGAGAGGATGGCGGCCGCATGCGCCTAGGTGGCCGGATGGTGGTGCTATCGAGGTCACCGTCGATGTCATTGGAGCATGAGAAGGGTTTAATCTTTCAGACGACGGATTCTCTGTAAGGTTAATCTTTTTCTCCAAAATCGTCAAGGCCATTTCGATCAGTTAAATGGGCTTAAATGGTAGCAGGTGGCAACAGTAGACGGTAGGGATCCAAAAATAAGTCATTAGCAGTCCATGGATGTTTTATTCTAACTAAAAATTTGGGGGACTTAAAAATAATTGTGAGTCAAATTAGAGACTGATTGATAATTTTTTCTAATAATAACGTAAGGATATAGAAATAAAAACAAACGAGATTAGCCGGACAGGAAAGGAAAAGAGATTTTTTTTTTCTTTTTTTGCCAAAGTTGTTGAAGTTTTGCTTGTTTAACATGTGGTGCTGCTCTTATTATATAGACGCTGTAACAACTTAAACACCTGACACAATTTTCAAATGTTGGTCAGCGTAGCCTTATCTGCTCTATTGAGATGGTAATAGTACTATGTTTAATTTCTTACAACATCATATAATGATCAATGAACAGACTATAATTACTTCTCAATCGGCTCGGTTCATTCTCTTCTCTAAGAATAAAATTACTTCTCACAGGAATAACCTCTGTTCTTAAATATTTTAGTTCTTTTTGGACGTTTTAAATATTTTAGTTAATACAATATGATCACGTTCTTCTGATACAAAATACAATCGGATTCCGCATTTATTTGA
Organism: Elaeis guineensis; assembly: GCF_000442705.2. Lineage (NCBI taxonomy): Eukaryota > Viridiplantae > Streptophyta > Magnoliopsida > Arecales > Arecaceae > Elaeis > Elaeis guineensis. The sequence continues at coordinate 71,438,483 of NC_026002.2, forward strand.
TAATGGATCCACGATAGCATTATCAACAATTGTAACTTTTAACGTAGTAAAAGAAAAAAAACTTGGTTCCCCCTATAATTCACTAAAAAAATCGTGGAAAAGGTCAAGAGGAACCAGACGGATCTCACTGGCTTTACCCTCCATAGAGAAAAGCTGAGGGAGAATATGTAGCTATCCTGGAGCCAAGGAATATGCCGTTCTTAAGGCTGCATGACGAGTCAAAGAGAAGTATTACCCCATCCGGATGCTTCGTTCAACTTGTTCTCATCAAAAAACCAATTTGTCCGGTCATGGATAAACAGACAAAAAAATAAATAATAAAACCAAAAACGATGCATCATGATTCAAGCATCTCAATTGACCGGCATGTAATATCACATTATCAAGGCTGTCAATATATGGAGTAGGAAAGCGGACGCTTAGCATCACTCTTCCTCCATCAGGGGTATTTTAGTACACTTTTAGATTTGATGCATGAAATTCTATTATGACATTCTTATAACACAGCAACACCATAGCTATCCTGCACATGCTGCTTAAATGCTAGTCCACATGCTCTAACGCTCTGATCCCACCATTTCTACAAGAAACAAGAGAAATAACGAAGGACATATTCGAAATAAATTTTATCCAATCATCCCTAGCTCTATCACTATCTGATAGAGAGTAAAAGTTTCTGCAACAATTTGTCCAGAGTTAGAGTTAATCAGCTTCAAGACTTTAAATTTCATGAGACGGGACTCTCTCATTTTTGATCTCATAGAATGGAATGTGCTATCCTTTTGTCCCATTCCGACACTTGGGATAGAGACTGTCCCAAAATATCTCGATTACGATGCTGGGATGATGGCGGGATAATTCTGTCTAGACATATGGGATAATACTCAACCTCGATGTTCTATGAGATGTCCCATCGGGATCTGAATCCTTAATCAACTTATTCATCATGCATTCTTAGGAGCCAGCCTAGCTTGTAGACTCACACATAGCATGCAAGGTCAAAAATTTGGTACATGAGTATCTGGGCAAAGGAGGAAAATCGAAAACTTTAGAAAAGATTGAATGCCAAGAGATTAGGAAAATGAAAAGAAGAAGCTAAGTTCTAAAACAAAACAGTCAGGAAAAAAGTTGAAACTACATTATGTAGTTGCAAGGAGCACAGTAACAGCAAGACTTCAAATAAGTGGTAGCAGCAGCAACGGAGCAATCACTTAACAATGATTAACAACAAATAACATTGAGATATCCAGTTCTCAATAAGTATTTATCAAATTAGTCATGCATAATTCATATTATTGGTCCATCATTAATTTGTCTGTATATAACTATTACTCCGGAATAAGTTTGCAAATTATTCAAGGAATGATTATAGTTGTGCAATTATGCCACTGTGTGCCTTGATTTCATAGGTAATGATATAACCAAACTGGATATACATCTACCTTTCAGGCACCCTTTCTTCTGTATTGAAGGTGCAGCAGCTGACTCACTAGCACTGTGAAGGCATGTGCCCTGCCATTAGTGGATATTATGGAGGATTTCATTTAGATAAGGTATCTGGAAATGGTGTAGAACAGCATGGCTTTATGAATCTTTTGATGTAGGTAATGTTAATAATGCACTTTGCTGGAGATTCCCTGCAAGTGGCTAGAACTTTCCTTCAATCCTTTATGCGAACACTATGATAAAACCAAATTAAACCAATCAAATATCTGATGTATTTTTCCCAGTCTGGATCCTGGAGCCCAACCAACCAAACAATAGCAGTGTTTAGCTTGAGTCAACTTGAAGCCTGAAAATAAAAGATGTCAGCCCCAATGGATCAGATAGCCACAGTAGTGATCATGTTGCATTTTTTCTTTTTCTTTTGCATTCTCAATGTATTTCCTAACGAGTGTTCCCCACTGCTTCAACAGTAGCATTGCCAACTTGACTGAAGGTCAAATTATTGAATTCAGGATGCTTCTTTTGTGACCTCTCAAGGGTGTGTAAATCAAACTGACTTGTAGAACTATCCACAGTATATGTAGGTAATTGCTTGTCCAAGTAACATATTTGATGGCCCATTTTTTCTTAGATCAGAGGTCTGATGGAATCAACAACCAAATGAGTCTAAAAATTCTATCAATTAATTGCTGTTCTTTGGGAAGCTATTGATTAAAAAAATATTAGTTAAAAGAAAGAATTACTTTGGTGTAAGCAAAATGAGCTTTCAAAGTAATGAGAAAAAAGATACTAAATGTTGCTACCTTGATACTGCTTGGTTCGAGAAAAATATCAGAAGCTGAAAAGAATCGGAGATATCAGTGCTTTTTCAAGCATGATTTTAATTAGACAATGAATAATTTGGAGTGTGGCAAATTATAAACGAAACAACGAATTAAGACAAAAGAAAAGGAGATATCAGGGAAGTTTTTTGTGACCCTTTAGGCGAAGATCCAGTTAAAAACGGCCTAAACCAATTCGGCCAGTCACCAAGTATCTGATGTATTTTTCCCCAGTCTTGAAATTCTTTCCAAGGAGGGGTAGAAGTTGAAGAATGAAAACATTGGTAGCAGAGAGAGATCTGAACCTGGTCATGTGAAGCAAAATACAGCAAGAAGAAGAGTAGTCTAAGTAGAGAGTCGGGCCGGGCCAGCCATGGCCCTTCCCAAACCCATTTCAAAGTAAGAAATGCTTTGTGCATTGCGGGCAGTGCAACACCGCGCACCGCCCACGGTGATTGGCCCATGCGCAGGGCCGGAAGAAAAAAAAATATTTTTTGGGCACCGCATCCGGTCCCACGCATGAGCCAATCATCGTGGGCGGTGCGCACCGTGCGCACCGCCCACAGTGGACCAAGCATTTCTCTTTCAAAATTTGTTTTCTTGGGTTTCAGTCATGTTTAGACCCAAAAATTTTACAAAATCCAAGCCCAAACCTAACTCAAAATCTAATTAGGTTGACCTGAATTAGACTATCTAGTGTCACAGACCCACAACCTAAAAGCTTAAATTATTGAGAAAAAGATTGACATATGCTAATAAACCCATGTGGGATTCTTTTTATTAGTCAATATGGGATTATGACAATCTTGAGCACATAATCTTGTAATACCCTCACATGGTTGATTCCTACTTGAGAGAAAAGTGCTCATCCATGGCCCATGTTTTATTCAACCCTACCAATCCTCCTCGGTCTTGGCTAGCAAGAGGCTCACATGACTGATAAAGATACGATACACAAAGAGGATTAGCACATGCTAATAAACCTACATGACACTTTTTTTTATCAATCAAATGTGGGATTATGACACTAGGCCGACTCGAGTTGGCTTGATCTAATATTAGGCCCAAGGATTCTCCCCTTGACCTCCCATGAGGCCACAATCAATCATATGATGATGGGATACAATCCAATCTGCTAAGGCATTGCTCATTGCCTATAAAGAGGATCCTCGAGGGTGCCATATATTTCCGTCACTTGCCTAACCCTACTACTCCTACTTGATTTACTGCTACTAGGACTGCTTCCCATGCTAATTGGCAAATGATCAAACAACGAACGATAACAATACTAAGGTGAAGGCATAGGAAGAGGATATAGAGATGCACTCAAACCCCGAAAGGCTAGGTCTAGGAAGGCTTTCTTCTTACTGGCTAAAGATGGGCAAGCCAAATTACTACTATTTGGAAAGGGATGTTAGCAAGTAAAGCCTCATGGTGTCAGTGGAGGAGGAGATGGTTGTGAGTGGTTCAGATAGAAGGCTATAATGGTTTATTAGGAAGAAGAGATTCAAAGTAGGTGGAAGGATGGTTGAGAGCATATAGACAAAGGTAGGCACCAATGAGGACATTGGGAAGAAGTTCCTCATGATGATAGAGAAAGAGAAGGTAACTGAGAGAGCAGTCGAGATAGAAGATAGCGAGGGTTTCATCAAGGAGAAGAGGTTAAAGGTTGGTCGAGGGTATGGAGGTAGAAGTTGGCGATGGTGGTGGGTGGGGAGAGTTAGAAAATACAACAGTAAGGTTAGAAGAGAAGAAGAGGTGGGAGGAAAGGTATAAGTTGGAGGTGGTAGGTCTCTTTTTTTTTCGATCCAAAAGATCATTAAAAATTCTTGGATAGACTTAGTTTACCGTATGTGCTATAAACAAAGCCAATAAAAATGCTACGTCAGCATTTTGGATGTGTTAAGATAGTTAAGCAGAAATATGTTGAGGCGGTTGCAGAATTTTTTAGTTTAAAATGTTAATGTGGTATTTTTTCATTAGCTTCGTCTACAGCACACGTGATGGATTAAATCTGCCCAAGAATTGCTTATGGGAAAGGAGATTGTTTGTAAAAAGAGCACAACACATGCTAGCACCTGCAAAGGACCAGCTTGGGCCTTGTTCGGAATTCAGACTGGTCCGAGCTTCGGCTCTAAAGCCTGGGCAAGGCCTAATAATGACTATGGCCCAACTTGACCTTTTGGATCCTGTTTTTGCTCCCAAATTCTATCCATTTTTTTAGGCCTAGCTTGTGGCCCAACCTGAAGCCAAGCTGGATGGGCCTTGAGCCAGCTCAGGTCGACTTCCAAACCTGTTCTTTACATCGTGACATCATTAGATTTTGCCCTAAACTAATACTAAAACGAAGCAGGTGGTGGGAGTAGTACCCCGCGGTGCACTTTGTGCGCAAAGAGTCTATCGTCTATGAAAGGATGATACGCTGCTCACTTTCCAGAACCCGTCTGTCCGGGCCTCCCAACCCTGCAGCTCCCAAGCCAAACCATTCTTTCCAACCCGACAGTGCGTTGTCCAGTTTCAGCTTTTTCTTATTTTTCGGTTTTAAATCATAAATCATAAAACCCAGATGTGCTTAGTCCAAATGTTTAACAAAGCATAGAAGAAAGTTGGTTTTCTTTTGTGAAGAGAAAGGAATGGATGGAGAAAGTGGTTTAGGGCCCTACCTCAATCACAAAACCGTCACATCATTCACACACGTTTTGGAATTTGTTTATCACAGGTGAGGCTCACGGCACGTGCGACACATGAACCAAAGGAGGCTTGTCTACAGCATCACAATTTCGTGGAAGCATTTCTTTTTGTTGCAGTGGATGTGGACTTCATCCTTTGGCCCAATGACTCAACTTCTCCGGAAGAGTTCCCTCATTTTATATGTGGCACCACCTTCTCACATTGATGCAAGCCTGGGATGGTAGTTCCAGTTGAGAAAAATATCGAAATGGCAGCAAGATGGATAAAGTACAACTCTTTTGAGAAAACGTATCAAGTTTAAAGCAGACATAAGAAAAATGTCGGGATCTGGCTCTCAATTAACTTGATGGAGTTGTTGGTGGAAATGGACGAATTTTTGGAGGAAAAAATTGCTACAAAATGAGTGATCAATGTGATCTCATGATCTGATAACCATAAGCAATCACTATAAGAAAAGAGAGTTTTTACGATAAATTTATTGATGACAAAAATATTTTCGTCGCCAATAGGACTATTTACGATGAAAAATTAAATTTATCACTAATAATGAAATATTTATGATAAAAATTTATTTTCATCGTAAATAGCTTCATATTTACGATGAAAAAAAAAATCATCGTAAATACCAATTATTTACGACGATATTAATCATCGTAAATAATGAAATATTTATTTTAATTTTAAATTTTTAAATATTAGTGACGAAAATAATTTCAAGCTCATTTTTCGTTGCTACTACTTCATTATTTATGATAAAAAAATTTTATCACTAATATTTGAAAAAAATAAAAAATTAAAAAATTATATATTATTTACGATGTAAATATTATGTCATAAATAATGAAGTATTAGCAATGAAAACTAAATTTTTATCGTAAATACTTATTATTTATGATAAAATTTTTTCATCGCTAATACGTAAAAAAATAAAAATTTAAAAATTATAGATTATTTACGATGAAAATATTACATCGTAAATACTTGAATACTAGTGACGGAAAGTCATTTTTTATCGTCAATACTTGAGTATTTGTAATGTAATATTTTCATCACTAATATTTGAAAGAAAATAAAAAATTTAAAAAATTTAAAAATTATAGATTATTTGTGACAAAAATATTACGTCGTAAATATTTAAATATTGATGACAGAAAGTCATTTTTCATCATCAATACTAGAGTATTTATGACATAATATTTTCATCATTAATATTTAAAAAAAAATAAAAAATTTTAAAAATTTAAAAATTATAGATTATTTACGATAAAAATATTATATCAAAAATAATTGAATATTGACGATGAAAACTAAATTATCATCATAAATATCTATTATTTATGATGAAAAATTTTCATCGCTAATATGTAAAAAAATAAAAAATTTAAAAAATTTAAAAATTATAGATTATTTGTGATGAAAATATTACGTCGTAAATACTCAAGTATTGACGACGAAAAGTCATTTTTCACCATTAATACTCAAATATTTACGATATAATATTTTCGATACTAATATTTGAAAGAAAATAAAAAATTTAAAAATTATAGATTATTTACGATAAAAATATTACATCGCAAATACTTGAATATTGGCGATGGAAAGTCATTTTTCGTCATCAATACTTGAGTATTTGCAACATAATATTTTCATCACTAATATTTTAAAAAAATAAAAAATTTTAAAAATTTAAAAATTATAGATTATTTATGATAAAAATATTACGTCGTAAATAATTGAGTATGGATGATGAAAACTAAATTATCATCGCAAATACCTATTATTTATGATGAAAAATTTTCATCGGTAATACATGAAAATAATAAAAAAATTTAAAAATTATACATTATTTACGATAAAAATATTACGTCGTAAATACTGAGTATTGATGACGTAAAGTTATTTTCTGTCGTCAATACTCTACTATTTATGATGAAAAATTTTTATTACTAATATTTAAAAAAAATAAAAAATTTTAAAAAATATAAAAATTATAGATTATTTACGATAAAAATATTACATCGTAAATAACATAGTGTTTGCGATGAAAAAATATTTTTCATCATAAATAGTCTATTATTTATAATAAAAAAATAAAAAATTGATCATTATTTGCGATAATACTTTTCATCTCCAAATTTTTTTGAATCTATCTCATTGCTAAATTTTGCATAAGTTGTTGGTTCTATGGACCGACAAAAGTCACAAAGTATAAAGGCCTTGTATCTGCCCAAGAACATAGAAAGGAGATGATATTAGATTTTTATATATTAAAATATAATCTACAAAAAAATTATTCATATGGTACTTGATCTTTATACATTAAAATATAATACTGGATCTCAATTATTTATGATGAAAAATTTTCATCGTTAATATTTAAAAAAATAAAAAATTTAAAAATTACTGATTATTAACTTCAAAAATTAAATTTTCATCACTAATATTTTAAAAAAATAAAAATTATAAAAATTATAATTTTTTTACGATGAAATGCTGGAAATGTCGTAAATACTTCATATACTCCAACTTTCAATTGTATAAAGAATAAAACTTTATTAACTATTCGATGGACTAAATTATGTCATATACTTTTAAACTGTATGCAGAAGGCCTTTGCCGGGTCTTTCAGTATTATTTTATAAAAATATATTCAGGATCTTAATTGATATGCATGATTGTTTGTTGCAGATACTCTCTAACTAGCTGAACTCTTATTATTACTATCCAGTTCAAGATTTATCTTAAGATTGACATACTCTTGAGCATGTATTATCCTTTCTACTATGCTCCTTTTGCGTCGGATCTCAAGAGTCTTAGCTGCTCACAGATTAAATTTGAGTTCGGATGTCCATTCAAACTTTTCGATCAACTCATGGCAGTGTTGCCATCAAAAAAATAAATCTAATTAGTTAAATTTTTTTAATTATAAATTATGTTTATTTGTTAGTTAATAATCTAATAAGATTATTAACAACTAAAATTTAATTTTCATTGCAAATAAATTTTTTATGAAATTTTTTAAGAGAAAAAAATTTTTTAGTGGAGAATTTTTTATTTTTTTGATAGATTTATTGGTGACGAAATTTTAATTTTCATTGCTAATAACATTATTGACAATGAATATTTTTCAACGTAAATAATTTTTTTATTTTTTGATGGGAATTATTAGCGATGAAGATTATTTTTCATTGCTAATAAGATAATTAATGATGAAATATTTTATTTTCATCGTAAATAATTTTTTGAAAAATGGGGGTAATTTTTTTTTATGGAAATTATTAGCGACAAAAATTATTTTTTCATCGCTAATAATGTTATTAGCGATGATAATTTTTTTCATCGTAAATATTTTTTTTGTGGCAAAATTTTTTTATTGGAGAAATTTTTTTGGTGGGAAAGGAATTTTTTTAGTGAAAAAATGAAAGAAATTTTTTTTTGACGAAAATTATTAGCGATAAAAATTATTTTTCCATCGTTAATAAGGTTATTAGTGACGAAAAATTATGTTTCATCGTAAATAATTTTTTTTATGATAAATTTTTTTTATGGAAGAATTTTTTTTTGAATTATTAGCGATGAAAATTAGTTTTCATCGCTAATAATATTATTAGCAACGAAAAATTACATCGCTAATACTCTTGCTTTCAATCAACATCAAATCAACATCTCTTCACACAAACCATGCGAAACCCTTATTCCCCCCTACCCCCCACCCCTCTCTTCTTTCCCTGAACTCTCTCCCTCTCCCTAAGCTCTCCTCTCTCCGTGCTCTCCCCTCCATCTCTTCCCATCGGTGAGCCCCTCTCCACCACCGTCTGCCGTCCGATCGAGTTTGCCGATCGCGTCGCCCACCGTCCGCCATCCCCCGTGCATTGGAGGTAAGGTTTTCAACCTTTTTTCTGTGTTGATCAAGCCATCGGGGGCGAAGCCATCCACGGGGGGGGAGGGTGGGGTGCCGTGGGCCGCTGGTGGTGGCATGGAGCCGGGGAGGGGGCGGGATCCAAATGGGGGCGGAATGGGGCCAAAGTGGGGGATGGGACCAGAAAGGGGGCGGCCGACGGTGACGGAGATAGGGCTAGGGAGGGGGTCGGCTGGCGAGGAGGTTGTCGGTCGACGGGGAGGGGGTCTAGGGCGTAGGCACGTGGGATGGGGTGGAGGGCGAGATGGGGCCGGGGAGGATGGGGCCAGGGAGGGGGCGGCCAGCGATGATGGAGACGGGGCTGGGGAGGCTATCACCGGCGAAGATGGGGCTGGGGAGCGGGCGGCCAGCGGTCGGGGGAGATGGGGTCGGGGAGGGGGCAGTGGCGGGGAGGGGTTTGCACGATGGGGAGGGAGGAAGGGAAGAGAGAAAAGAGGGGGAAAAAAGAAAAAAAATAAAAAAATAAAAAAATAAAAAATAAAAAATAATCAAATATTTTATTATTTGATTAATAAAAATAAAATCTGAATCACGATCCAAATTGGATCGAGATCGGGATCTGGATCGAGACCTCGATTCGGATTGGGATCCAGATTGAGATTTGATTTAGGTGGCGTAGGGTCTGTGACAGTGCCAGCACCGTGAGAGGCCAAGTTCGAGCGACGCAGGGTGTGTGATAGCATCGGCACCGACGTCGTGAGAGCGGGGGTCGTGGGGGCCGAGTTCGGGTGGTACGGGGTATGTGCTGGCACCGGCATCATGGAAGTAGGGGCCATGGGAGGTCGAGTCCGAAGCTCGTTTAAAGAAAAAATTATTTAGAAAAAATATATTTTTAGATAAAAAATATTTTAAAAAAATAAAAAATTATAAAATAAAATTTAGGTTAAAAATATTTTAAAATAAAATTTAGGTTAAAAATATTTTAAAATAAAATTTAGGTTAAAAATATTTTAAAATAAAATTTAGGTTAAAAATATTTTTAAAAAAATAAAAAATCATCGAATCTTTGGGATTAGATTTCGTGTTATTATTTTATGTTAATATTATTTTGCATGCTCAACTGCTTACTGTTTATTTTATATTTGTTGCATAAATTTATTTTATATTTATTGCATTCTCAACTATTTATAGTTTTCGTTATTATTATTTAATATTATATTTATTTATATATCAAGAATTATAGATATGGTACCAGAAGACAGATGACGATATTTGTGTTCACTATCTACCTCAGAGGCTGAGGTGCCTTCACCGATTTCTACTGTCACACCAGTTCTGTCATCAGAAGGTTCTATACTAGCAGGTCCCAGTGGTATTATTTGGATAGCTATCATATGGGTGCGAGTGAGGCGGATCCGAGTGATATTATTATTATTTTTATATAATAAAATTTATTTTTTTTAATTTGAATAGTTGTCATATTAATGATTTATTTATTATTATTTCAGGTCAGTCTCCATCGGTAGTGAGATGAGGGCGAGGTCAATCGAAGAACCTCGCTCTAGAGCATTAGAGACATCTAATTTTTTTTTTGAGTTTAATTATTGAATCATTATTCTTAAATTAAATTTGTTATCTACTAATTTAACTGGTAACTGTACAGAGAAGATGTGTCCAGAACGTCGCGAATCGGATGAGACAATAATGGTGGAGCGGATGCATCGATGACTATCAGCGCTTTCAGATCCAGATGATGGAGTGGATGGTGTAGATAGAGTAGACGATACAGCTGATGAGGTAGCAGCAGGTCGATCTGAGCTCCGTCGAGCGCTCCCCATCTCCGACTTATTCTCTAGATGTTGATATTTGATGGCTTATTGATGTGCTTTTTTTTATTTCAAACATCTTATAATTTTAATTTAATATAATAAAATAATAAAATTTATTTATCAATTTATTATATAAATTTTTTATTTTAATTTTTTAAATTTATAAAATATATTATATATATAAATTTAAAATATATATTCATAATTTTTTTAAAAAAATATGAATAAATTATTAGCGATGAAATTATTTTTGATAAAATATTTATCACCAAAAATATTTTACTAATATAATTTAATTTATCAATAAATATATAATTAACAGTGATAAAAAAATTTTCATCATAAATAATTATTAGCGACGTAAATTTTTATTGGAAATTGCCTTATTTGTGATGAAAATTTTTATCGTTAATATTATTTAATTTTATTTATTTTTTATTAAATTAATAGTGATGACTTATTTTCATTACAAAAAATTTTTTTTGAGACGTAAAATTTTCATCGCTAAAATATTTTAAATTAATAGCGATGAAAATAATTTTATCACTATTAATTTTTTATTTATCACCTATGGTTTTTTTTATCGCAAATACTTTTTTTAGATTAAATTTTTTTATCCTATTTTTTTAATGATGAAAAAAATTTGTTGCAAATATCATTTATTAGAGACGAAAATTTTTTTCATCATAAAATATTATCAATGATGGGATTATTTGTGATGAATTATTAGCGATCAAAATTTTATCACTAATATATATTAGCGATGAAAATGGATTATTAGCAATGAAAAATTTTCGTCGCTAATAACCTATTTTATTTTAGTGAATGTTTAGTTGAGTCAATCACCATTATACGATATTTGTTGCAAAAGATGCATGAACCAAATCCGACGACTACACTAGATTGGCTAGTGTGGCATGGCTGTTGGAACATGGCTTAAAAAATTTCAAAGGTGATTATAATATATATATATATATATATATATATATATATATATATATATATATATATATATATATATATATATATATATATATATATAGTGAAAGGGTGTAAGGGATTTTTTTCATCGACCTTGTAGTCGTTATCTCGCCATATGAATGGAAATCAGGTTATCTCTCTTTCTTCCAGTTTCGGATCTTTCGATGTTACTTCTTATGAATCTAAACAAAGGAGTTCCAATAGACTTGGAAAGCAAGGAATAGTAATCTTGGAACCCAGAAAGCAAGGAATAGTAATCTTTGACGAACAAGAGAAAAAATCATTATTATTTCGATACAAGATGACACAAGGATGAAATATATATATATATATAGGTAGATTAGACTACGGCCGATCGGATCCTAGCTCATATCCGATTGGATCCCCCTCTGTTGGATCGGCACATATTTCAGAGTTTTTTGTATAAGCTAATGGAGGAGTTCAGAGGGCGTTAGCTGAGCTGGCGTATTAAAAAAAAAGTAGCATTCAATGGGATACACTGCAACGTAAAGCCAGCACGTGTGATCGTCATCATCTCCTCTACCGTTGTCTTTCGATAACCCCCCATCTGCCTCCTCTCTCCTTCTCTTTCTCCCCCTTCCACCCACGACCACCGTCTTCCAGTAACGCCCCCCCCCCACCCGCACCTCCTCTCTTCTTCTCTCTACCCCCACCCATAGCTGTCATCTTTTGATAAACCCCCTCCACACCTCCTTTCTTATTCTCTCTCTCCCGTGGTTGCCATCTCATTTCTTTCCAAGCTGAGTTTTCTACCCCACGATCGCCATCTCCTCTCCTTCCAAACCCCCCACTGGCCATTAGTGAATATTTTTTATGAGTTACATTCAAAAATTTATATTCTCATTGTTTCTCATTGTTATTACTCATTATTTGTGTTTATATTGAGAGGATAAATATAAACTGCAAATAATTCTGGATAAGATAAACACTCCATCCATGATAAATAACAAGAAAGAAGGATAAACATTAAGTCCTGCAAAAATAAATACAAATTATCAAAGGATAAATATAAACTCTAAATAATAAATAAAAATTATGAATAATAAACACAAACAGACTGCGAATAAACATAAATTATATGCAAATAAATAGAAACTGTGAATAAT